>NC_142618.1:5352150-5661167 GCF_059453375.1 Lepisosteus platostomus | reverse complement strand
TGTGCCTTGGAGGGCCTTCGTTTGCCCCTCCTGTCGACGCCTCTCTTAGCTAGCCCCTTTCTGCCCCCTGTCATGTCTGGCCTCCGTTCCTCATATCCGCTCTGTAGTCTTCATCCTGCATCTCACACCACAGCTCCACAACCCTTCACCGTTCGAAACGGGGCCGCAGCAGCTGGGAATAGGAAAATCGTGTTGGTGAAGCCTTTTTAGGAATCTCGGTTTTATTTGCTTCGGACCGGGGAGCGGTTGTCGTTCAGAACACGACTCGTGCCTGGTGTTGCCCCAAATAAACCTTGAGGCCTTTTTAAAAGGCGTAGCGAACGTTTTGTAAGAAACCCATCATGTTTATGTTCAGGCTAAATGAGAAACCTTCATGCTAATAATTCTAACCTTAGTTGCAGTTAGCTTAAAACATAATAGGTAAATAAATCGCTTTGCTCGCCTCGATTGTTAAATGCAGACACATGTTTCAGTCCCGTAAATGTCTTCAGGCCTTTCATAATATAACTGGTCTTCAAAATGTAAAGGGCAGTAGTAAAATTCCAGTTTCAACTTTTCTTTAAAGACCATGGTGTTGTAGTTGTCATGAGCATTGTGCATCATTAACTCAAACATAGCCAGTGATATTTCCATTTTTAAAACTTGCATTGTATAGACATTTTCTCACGTTTCACATCACATAATCAAGCCATATCATGAATTACATGTTAAAGTAGATTGTCACTTGCATTTTAGTTTGAAGAGCAAGGAAAGCAAAGGTTTCCTTTTCTATATACAAACGGGGGTTTTGAAATTGTATCGAAGAAATTGAAATTTCCTTTTGCTTTTGGATCATGTGGATGGATTTTCCATGTTTGCTCTTCAGCAGGCACACTCAATCACACATTGTACACGTACCAAATGTTTTGTATACCTGTATTTGCAAGTGGAAATTATGAATGGCCTGCTGTTGAATTCATCATACACACCACACACTTGAACGTATGGTTATCTGAAAATGGGGGAAAGGGGCACTTCAAATTCAAATGTTAGGTTAAAAATTTAAGCTGATTTTTGCTTCATAGCTTCTTTGAGTTGGGAAAGAATGCCAATGCTAGTGAATGCAATTCTTTTAAGTGTAAAGCAATGCTTGTAAAGTAATGCATGATCTGCTTTCTGTCTTGGAGAACAGGGTTCCCTTTCCATTATTCTCATTGAACAGGTTCCTCTCACAAATCACAGCATTCTCGTTCATGGCGGTGGCTTTCTGTGGTGCTTTCATCTCTGTGAGCTCTGACTGTTCGACATCTTCTGATCTTTCTCTGTTGCATTGTGGATGTGTGGATCTGTCTTTCTCAGTTTCATTTAAGTTGAAAAATTCAGGTGGTGAATCTTTGGCTGATTGTGTTTGTTCTGTCCATTTCAGATTCAGCCACTAGTGACTCTGCAAAATCAAAGGTGAGTCTTTGCATTTGCTGTTTGAGTGTTGATCTTTTACACAAAAGGCTGACATTAGTTGTAATTGAGCAGGTAAGAGATCTGAGTACACACCTGTTTAGCCTGACTTTCCAGGGTCAATGGAATATCAGATTGCCAACCACATCATGTGTTATGATTTTAATAATGGCCTCTTTGCAGCAAATTAGTTTAAGGAGTAAAAAGTCTTACGATAAACAGAACCTGTACTTTGGATCATTGGATCATTAGCTTGCTCACTGGATGTGACTGTAGATGTGCCGGAACATAAATTCTGTTTTTGTAAAATTGTCCTATGATAACTAGAAAAAATATTAAAGCGCAAAAAGTGCATTATTTCCACGAATATATATTATCAGAATATTGAATGTGAAACGTGAATTAGTAACACCAGATTTTTGTTTCTGTAGTTGCCTCTGTCTGGATAACACCACTACAAATACTTTGTAAACGTGCATCACGTTTTTTGTGAAACCCTTATGGCTGAGTCTTAAAATTGTGTGAAGTTAATATCATTGAAGAGGGAGGACTTAATTTAGCTGGAACGGTATCTTTGTTTTTTTTTTCAGGCCCATTATGTTGTGTAGTTGAACTTAAGCCATTCTGTTGTTATAGGATGAGAATATTTGTGCTCAATGTTTAAAACATGTTTGGGCTCTCACAAATAATCTTTGTTTTTCTTCATCTTTGAATTGTTCTTGCATTATGTTCTTATGTTAAGAACTTATCTAAAGGGTGAAATTAAGCACTGTTCTCTTAATATGGGCAGCAGTATGATCTAGTTGTTAAGGCTCTGGACCAAGTCGTGGTGGGTTCAGATTCCTGTCGGGTTGCTGCTGCACTGTGTTCTTGAGCAAGGTACTTCACTAACATTGCTGCAGTAAATGTCCTGCTGTGCAAACGGGTCTCCAGGTCAGCGTTGTAAATGAGAACTTGATATCCTAGACTTGCCTAGTTAAAGGATTACGCAGCTTGTGACTTGCTTGACCAATCCTTGTAGAAGATCCTTCACTGTTTAATTGAGAATTGTAGATGTAGATTTTCTCAATGAAAGATGCAATTCTTTTAGCCACTACTTAGCTTAATGTAGGCGTTCAAGGGATTTGAGCTCCCTGCTGATGTGTAACTAAGAATTAACCTCAAGTTCTTTCTTTCATAGGGGTCTTGGGGATCTGGAAAGGATCAGTACAGCAGAGATCTGCTGGTGTCCTCTATTTTTGCTGCCGCAAGCCGTAAAAGGAAGAAACAGAAGGAGAAGCCACAGCCAAGCAGTTCAGATGATGACCTGGACAATGTGTTTCTGCAGAAGGAGCCTTCAAGGCAGAACCATGACACTGTGTGGTCTAAGGATGGCAGTGCAGAAGCAGGGAAAGAGACTGGCACATCAAACCAAAAAGGATGGACAAAGGAGACTCAGGATGACAAAGAACAGAATAAGAGTTTTGATTTGAGGACCAAGGCCAAAAAGGACCACAGAAACTCGTTTTTCTTGAAAGAGAAAGCGTCCTCTGCACAGCCCTCTCCTTCCCCTTCTCCCAGCCCAAAACGCACCAGCTCTCCCAGCCCTAGTTTTCGAATGCAGCAAGGTGGCAAATCCTCTCTCTCTGACCCCCCTTCGCAGTTTGATGATGCCGTGTCAGACTTGGGGACAATGAACAGCACAAGTTCCCAGGCCTCTATCCATAGGGCACGGCCTAAAAAATGGACAACCCCTGACATCAAAGGCAATGAGTCCATTGCGGCAGAGATCAGCTCCATCACCTCAGATTATTCTACCACCTCATCCATGACATACCTAACGGGCATGGAGTCCAGCATGCTGAGCCCCGAGGTCCAGTCGGTAGCAGAAAGTAAAGGCGACGAGGCAGATGATGAGCGGAGTGAGCTTATCAGTGACGGAAGACCGATGGAGACGGACAGCGAGAGCGACTTTTCCGTGTTTGCATCCTGCTCGGCTCCAGAGAGGATTCTGCGGGAGTCCCTCCAGGATAAAGCACAGCAACGTCGTAGAGGGTCCAACGGGAGCGAGCCTGTGGGCACCGAGGGAAGTACCACGCTGAAGTTAGACGGCTGGCAAATCTTTCCATCTCAGAAGCTGTCGGAGAGCGACGTGCTCTACAGGAAAAAAACGATCCATCAGAAAACCGACAGCGAGTCTTCAGCTGAGGGAAAGAGCGATAAGGAGTCGAACAGGCTGTCGCGGGTCTTGGAGGTGATGAAGAAAGGAAAGTCAACTGGGAGCCTGAGCTCCTCAGCCAGGAGCGAGTCCGAAAAGCAGGAGCCGGCCTGGCGTTTGAAGATTACAGAGCGGTTAAAATTTCGGCTGAAGACCTCGGCGGATGACATGTTTGGAATCGGACCGCCGAAGGCCAGGTCGCCCGAGACGCGCAAGAAGAAGAGCATCAAGCGCAGGCACACGATGGGTGGGCAGCGGGATTTTGCCGAGCTGGCCGTCATGAATGACTGGAGGGGCCGCGAGCAGGGAGGGGGCGATCTGGAGTCGGAGCTGTCCGCGGTGGACCGCTTGAAGCCCAAGTGCCACTCGCAGGACTTCTCCATCAGGGACTGGATTGCGCGGGAGCGCTGCCGTGCCAGCAACCCCGAAGTCGACGTGGACTCGGCAAAGGAGCCACGGGCAGCCGCCAGAGATGACGAAGGCCCCTCGAAGTCGACGACGCCTTTCTCTGCCCAGGATGATGCCGAGGGCCCCGGCGGTTTAACCGCGATCAGCAGGCCTCCCCCCTCCGCGTCGCCCGGCCCCCGCACAGCTGAGCAGCCGAACGGCGACAGCCTTCAGAGCAAGAGCAAAACGAGCCTCAGCCTCTCGGCGGACGCACACCCGCACAAGTTATCCGGCGCCCATGTTGTGAGGTCACGGTTCTATCAGTATCTGTAAAACCGCGAGCGAGTGTGTGCGTATGTGTGCATGTACACTCCAGATCGGAATCATAGGACACCAGGAAATGTTACTGAAATACAGTTGAAGGAAGGATTGGCAGTACGTGGCGGTAATGTCTTGGCCTTCATGAGAGAGAGACGTGATGGTTCGCTGGTATTTTGTGAAGGGACTTGAAAGCCCCCCCCCTCCTGTTGCCTCCCATCAGTGTGTTAACAGAGACAGCTGCACATACACAAGGCGTGCTGTTACTTGATGCGAAAGGTTAGAAGTGTGTTGCGACCTACCTACTTCCCCATGTGAACCTAATCATCTCCCAGAGCACTTTTTTTTTTTTTTGCACAGTACGCTGCTGCTTTGTCTCAGTTTCATCTTGTGCGAATCTCAGCAGGGTTCAGGTCAACTGGAGGTCAGTGCCTTTTTGTCACGTTGAAAACAATTTCACCCGCAATGCACCTTCTTGGGGGTGTTGCGTGATGTCGAAGAGTGGGATTAATTATATATTATATGGTTCCTTTAGGAACCTACCTACTCTATTTGATTTACATTTTTTGCACTATTACAACAAAAACGCCCCCAATTTTTCTGTGCTGCCACCTCTAGTATTTTATGTGCTCTAGAATGTTAATTTTGTTAAATCATTTTAAACTTCAGCAAAAGGCAGTTTGTTTTGAATATTTGCAGTTGAATGTTCTAGATATTCATGATTTTTTCATCTGAGAAGTAGTGAGAAGGCACTTCTATTGCCGTTGTACGAGTTTGTGGAAGCTGTCTCTTTGATGGGAAATACAAATCAACATGAACACACCATAGAAATCAATTGGCTTTGCTCACCTACTGATCGGTTTCCATTTTTGTATTTTTCATCGTTAAATGAAACTCTCGAGTTTGCCTTGCATAGCAATCCTCTTTTCAAAGATCCATGATCATCGTCTTGTATCTCCTATCACGGAGCCATCAGAGTTGTACTCTTTTGCTTTACTCTCATAAGGCTTCAAAGAGTTTTAAGAGCCAGCGGATGCGTTTCCTGCCTTGCCAATCCTGGCTCGTCCCAGTTTTTCTCATCTCAATTAGTTCTGCTCCATAAAATTTTGAGAGGAATACAAATGCCACAACAGGAGCGGTAAAATGTTACTTCAGCATTCAAGTCTGACATTTCTTTTGATGAGATATCAAACTTCTGCTAATGTTTTTTTTTGTTCAGTTTCCTTGAATTTCTGTAACATTTGCTGGTGTCCTTGTAAATTTGACAGTGTATGTGTATATATATACACACTGTGTATATGCTGAGAAGCACTAAAGAACACAAATGCAGTTGATTTCCAATACTCATTTGTTGCCTTTTTAATGTGACTCTGCATATATAATATGGGTTACTGTGCAAGTTTTTTTTTTTATATATAAGGATATAACAGTACTTGGTAAATACCTGAAATTTCATACACTGTCTTGTTTTTAGCAACATCATGGCTTTGAAGCAAAAAATGAATTTGGCCTTCTGCTCATTTTGTCATACCCCAGTAATGCTGGAAGACCACAAGGGCTTCAAGTCATTGGGTATTTATTTTATTACTTTAAAAACTACAGGCTATAGGTGTCTTAAGTATTACTGATGATTTGTTTGCTTATATTATAGTAGACATTTACAGAAGCAAGACAAAAGTTCCATTCTTCCTACAGTAACCCTATGAAGAATGTATATGCTTGCTGAAATATTGATTAAATCTAGTTGCTTGTTATAATTCTTAAACTGTAAATATTTCTGTACTTGAACTGTCTTATTTTTGTTCAGCCTGCATATGGGCTGGTTTCTGTGCTGTGTACTGTGGAAACCCTTTGCAGTGCATTGTAACAGCCAGACACTCTGTGCTAGTACAATAAAAATAAACGTTTTTATATGACTGTGTAACAAAATGAGTACTGAACAACACTTCTGATGCAATATGCTCTGTGTTGTGTTGCAGTTATATTACCATTGCATTGTCAGTTTCTGGTAACAGATTGCAAAAACCAGATTTTAAATCCCATTTATCCAAGAAGAAAGTGCCTCATTGAATTGGTTTTGGGTTAGTTAGGGTGCCATATTGTCTTTTGTTAAAATATTTAAAATGTACTGTGAATGACTGAATTTTATCTACAACTCATGAAATAATTTTACAGATCTAAATACAGGCAGATTTGAGCTTCCATTCTTTAGGCATTCCAGTTGGGTCTTGAAAGTGTTTTATATATTCAGATTTTTAATTTTTTTTTTGTTTTTAATGGGACTTGAAATGTATGTATTTCTGTAAAATAAGTAACTTAAATGTATATATTTCATGTTTAGTTTTTTTTTTCCAAACGGATTTGATAAGTGTTGTAACATAGGCATGTAGATACTGGACCCTGGAAAAACTGGTTAAGTTTTTTCATCTCTGAAACTGCATGAAAAAATGTTTCATGAAACTGGACATTGTATCATGCCTGTGTACAGTTATACAGGGGTCTAACCCCTAAACACACTGGAAATAAAAATCTTTGTGATTTAATTCGTGTGGTGGTGGTGGTGTTGTAAAGATGCAGGTATGAAGATATACACTACATAGGAGTTTATGAAGTTTTTATTTTTGTAAGTGTCTGCAATGCAGGAAATAAAGGTGGATTTTGTTGTTAATGAAAAATGTATGTAAAGTCATTGGCATGGAATGTTTCTTTCCTTTTGCACAAAAAGCATTTGAAATCCAAATAATCATGGATGCAACACCACAGCTAAATTGTAGCTTTTAAGCATACAAGAACCATGCACGTGCACACTACACTATCAGGAATGATGAGGTTTAAAGAAATTTAAAAACGAGAATAAAAACCATACTCCATTTCTTAGATCTTTTCCTGATTCTGGTATTGTTCATGTATGTTTTTTTTTTCAGTAGTCTCTTTAGTTTTAAAAGCAGGTAAGCAAAACCCTGCACTTTTCCACATTAAATGATACCTTCCAGGCGTTACCTTTTGAATTTCGTTTGCTAGTGCTAGCTGTACAAAAACTCCAGATCACTGCTATGAATTAAGAAAAGCCGTGCACCTAGTAAAGATCCCTGTGGTATACCCTCATTCCTCATGACTAATGTCAGAAAACCATTGCTCTTAGAATTTGTAAGACTGTAACGTTCAATCAGACACACTTTGGCCATGTATATTATAAAGTAGTTACTGACTGAATTCCAGGAATGCATGTTCAGCTCGGTAGGCATGTGTCTCTAGGGTCTCACTATAATTTATGGCACCTGTACATCCACCCACTGCTGCTTATTGAACATGCAAGCGGGCTCGTGAAGAGACACCTTGTCATAGATCCTGTTTGTTTATATCCACTGCTCCTGGTGCTCGTTAGGTATTGGTAGTCTTGCAAGCCAGCTAGAAGTGGCCCACAAATACTATCCTGCTTCCTTAAGTGATAGATTTCTGGCTCTCCTGTGCCCCTACTGTGGGTCTTCCCCGTCAGCCTGCAATGGAATAGCTGTTCCATACTGGATCAATACCCAAGTGAAATATTCCTTTAATACAACAGGCATTTCCCTGTAATCTAAAACATTTCCACATTTATCTCTGAAACCGTTTCCTGTTCTTCTGCTAAACATTGGGGGAAAATATAATGTCTATTAGGTAATTTTATTTTACTTGCATGTACAATTCCCTATTCACCCTTCCCTTATCCATAGCTTGTGCACTTCTGAACACGTAGTGCTTTCCGACTCCAATGTACTCATCTCATAGTAAATCGCTAGCTCATAGGTTTCTCACGATTTAGATGTTAAAATGAAACAAGTAGCTGCCAAAAGAGGACTGAAATTTGATGAGAAGAAAGCTCAGCAGTACCTCCCAAGTATTGCGGAGGATGTCGCCTAATAAAGTGATCAGCACTTGGGTATATTTATATGCTCCTGCTAGAATACTCTAATGTTAAGGGATAAAAGAATAAAACAAAAATGCACTAGCATGCAGCCCTTTATTTATCTTTTTTAATACCTTCACAATTCTCTTTTCCAGAGCACTTTATCGTACAATATGGTTTAAAGCTTTACAAAAAGAAAGAAAAATATTTACAAAATCTATCTGTGCAAACATACTCTTTTACATTAGCATCAACACCTCATCTAAAATATCTTAAAAGGCATGCATAGAAATAAACTTTGGTATGTTAACAAAACTATACTAAGTTTCCCAAAGAATATATAAGCATTTATATACACAGGTTTACTTCACTGTAAATTGCTGTCATTTAGTATACATTTAAACACCAAGAACCATGAACTTGAGTAGCACATATCTGTTAAGCTACTGAAAATCTTAAGGTAAAATTGGGTTTTACCCCAAGCTTTAAACTTAAAATTTCCACACAGTGTTTTAATCAATATATAAGTATAATTTGGAAGTGAAGTACAAATAACTTTGGCAAACAGGAATAACTACTAAAACACAGAATAGCGTCTCCTAAAACCAAGTATATTATATACTATTTTTAAAAGAAACTGGCAGTGCATGGAAAAGCTACCAACACAAAATGTTTGTAAGTTAGCTGGGCTGTAAAGCAGTAAAATGAATTAGTATTTGTTGGCAAATAAAACTAAAATCAAAATGAACAGCTCCATCCAGTTATCTTTATCGTATTCATGGATATTTTTTTAAATTTTACTGTATGTATTTTTGTCTTTTTAAAAAATGTATTAGAAATGCTTTTTAAATAGCATTCAGCAAGAACGAAAGTTGTCATCAAACGAAACAGCTTTTCAGAGCTCATTCATTGTAACACCTCCTGAGCAGAGCCACACCATTAACTGCATTTCTGAACCTTTTTCGTCTATTTACTGTGTATGAATCTCCGGAGAACGACATGCAGCAAACGTCCAAGTAAAAATAAAATTAAAAGCATGAAAAAAAAAAGAAACAAATCAAACTCAAATATTTACACAACAAAATCAGTATGCAAAGCACGTTGTGTCCCCTTTCAGGCTTTTCTTTCAGATAAAAGGTTACGCTGCGTCCTTGGACGATGAAGAAGACGGCAGTGAGGATTTGCTGCTGTTCCCGTTCTGTGGCTTGTAGCTGATGAAGCTGGGTGTGTGTATTGTCCGGATGCTCTTCGCACCTTGACTCAGGGAAGTGTGGGAGACGGGGGAAGGGGCCGAGGGGGAGTAGGAGGAGGAAGGGGAGAAGGAAGAGGAAGGGGGTGGTCGGCCGTTTTGGTTCTGTGGCGAGAACGAAAGATTGTGACCTTTACCGGTGTGAGTGGGGCTTTGGGGCTTGAGAGAGCCGTTAGACAGAGAGGGGATGTGGGTGGGTGCCGGGGGGTGGTGGGGAGCCGAACGGGTGGCGTGTGAGTTCAGGAGGCTGGGAGAGGGGATGGAAGACTTGGAAGAGGAAACAACAGGGTTAGTAGCATCTGAGCTGGAAGCAGACAGAGTACTGCTTTTCCCAGAGCTGGAAGAAAAGGCTGGGATCTTAGAAGCAGGTAAAGGAGGGGAAGTAGCTTTATAATCCCCACCAGCTTTCTTAGCACTTCCGTTAGCCTGTAAACAAAGATGCCAGGAGATATGGTTTGTCAAAAAAAAAAGGAAAACAAATAAAAAGCCAGACAACACTGTAAACCATTAAAGGGTTCGGGCTTGCGGAAAGTGTGTTTCAGCATTTTCTTTTTCTTAACGAATTTCAAAAACAAAAGACAGAAGAGTTAACAGACTAAATGATTTGTCATTTCACCCTTAGTTATTAGTATCAGACCTGGAGAAAAGGGTTACTACAGAGAACAGGCAGAAAGGGGAGACGTGGTGCGAGTGTGGTTGCCCCTGTTAGTAACTGGGATTGCCATGCATTGTGGGAAGGAAGTGGGCGAACTGGGATTGCCTTGCAGGAGGACAGCGTCCGGTGTCCAACAGCAGTTAGTAGGGCTGTGTTTAGGTCAAGCATCGTATTCCTTGCAGGGAACCATAACACTAACGACGGGATATGAGCCGTTTGCAAATCTGAAGTAAGGACATCTCGGTTGTTGGCCACAGGCACGATTCTTCTTTTTGTGCTGCTTTTTTAAAACTTTTCCGTTAACACAGCAAAAGAAGTTAACGCTGCAGACATGCACAAGCGTGTGGTGGAAGTGTTGCAGTTAACAGTCAAAAGTCTGGAAACATGCCATCCAAGCAGGTGAAACAGACATCAACAGATCCAGATTGGTGTGGTCGATTAGGATTAACAGAACACTTCAGCAACTTAAAAGCTTTGGTTTTTACAGATTCCCAATTCTCTGTACTATATTTGTTTTTGTCTAATTGTGTCAAAACGAATGAAAATCCTTTTTTCAAGCCTCTACAGTAAAACTACCTGTCGGAACTGCCTCTGAGGATCCTGCAGTTTTTGCTGCTTTCCTGCTTTTTCCGAACCCCCTGGCTGCTGTCTGGATTTTGCGGACATAGGCACTGGCATCCGACTGGTAGATGTAGTAACACTGGTGCTCTGCAAGGAAATGGGCGAAAACAGAAGACGGAACAAACCGTTCATCTTACATTCATGATTGCCAACAAGGGAGACGACAAGCCTCATGCACCAGTAACCCAACCGGAAAACCGACATGCGCAAGTAAAAACACAATCAAGAGGACAACACAGTGCTTCTAGAACAACAACAACAACAACAACAAAAAGATTTCCACTGCCTAAATATGGGGTTAGAGTTTTAGCAGAAAAATCAAAATTCAGCAACCCTTAAAAAACTGCCAGTTCGCGATTATGTCAACTGTAATCACACCAGAAGGTTAAAAGCACAGGTCTCCCAGCATTTCCCAGCACCTGCAAAATGTATTAATCATCTGTAGAATCAGCTGTTAGAAAAGACCCAAAGAAACCAAGCCACCTTGAAGCAAGAAGAGCTAAAATGAGACCTGATCGCTGGTGGTGGGGATGGCAGCAGGTCTTGGGAGAAGCTGTGGTTTATGCTTCTTATGATGCGCAGCCTTATGGGGCTGATAGACAGGGGGGGGTAACTCCTGCATGGAACTGTGTTCCTCTGGCGGCGAATCTTTGCCTAAGGATTCAGCCATCTGAATGGAGTACGCTTTAGATTCCTCGAAGGACGTTTCCTCGGGTGATCTGGGGCCCATTTCACTGATCGTTGTCTCTAGCTGCTTTATGGTTTGCTCCAGGCTGTCGAGGGTCTTGTAGGTATTCTTCCGGATCTCGTCAGTCCTGTGGTGGGAATCAGATGAGCCCTGCTGGACGACCGTCACGTTCTTCGTCACAGCGGTGAGGGAGGCGGTGGCCGAGTCGGCTTTAGGCTTCGTCCGGCTGATTTCAAATCTCTTGGCTTCCTTTTGTTGCTTCACAGTCCCATCCAGCTCTTCCTCCTCTTCGTACACAACGACCTGAAGGGTCTTCTTGCCCGTCTTCGTACCTGTGCGAATGGCTTGAGTCAGAGCCGCGAGCTGCTTTTTAGGGAACTTGAACTTAAACTTTTTCTTGGCATCTTGTTTGCCGTCATTTGCAAACTCGGATTTGGAATCGTCCGTCTCCGTGTTCAAGGGGTCCTGTAACCCACCGTGTTCTTCTTTAACCACACTGGAGGTGTAAGGATCTCTCCGAGTAGCGGATACATTCAATATGCCATCTCTTTCATTTGCTTTGCCTTCCCCAGCACGATCTTTTCTGTCCAAGGAAACGTCCTCTGCATCCTCGTTTTCCTCCTCAATCCTTTCCTCAGCCAACATCCTCTCCAGTTCCTCTTCACACTCAAATATAGTGGACAGTCTTTTGTAGGCTGAACGGATGTCCATTGGCTCATCAAATATGATGATCACTGGCTTCTTGTCAAAGCTGTTATCCTGGGTTGTCATTTCCTTGTTGTTATCCACGTTCACAGTCTGGATGTTTTCTCCTTTGGTGTTGACTATTTCCTCATACTCTCCACAGGACAAAGCCTGCACTTTTGTGTCAGTTATCATGAAGGCTATGTTATCTGTAGGAGAAGGGAATTCTTCACTGGGAGAGCTTGAGTTTGACTCTGCTTCTTCAGCACACTTTACTCTACCTTTAGAAGGTCTCATCACTACCTGTTGGCTGCATTCACTTTCTGCACCTTCTTGCACAGACTCTGGAGTCGGGGAAGCATCACGGTCAAGGACTAAAGGTCCTTCTGCAGCCACCAGCATTTCATTACGAAAACCACCTTCCTCGACAGAAACTGACACTACATGCTTGTCAACGCTGACTTGATGAGACACAATCTCGACACAGTGCTCCTCCTTGCTTCCTGTATCCAGCTGAGGAATACTTCTAGGTGCTTCTGCCAAGTAACCATCTTCCTGATGGGATTCTGTATACACTATCTGCACCTGATGCTCTGGGGTGTAAAAGGTTTCTTGGCCTTCCCTCAATGAACGCTCTGAGAGAACAGGAATCTCATCTGTCCCTAACTGCTGACTTTCTGAAATTTCATAAGCATTCACACTGGCAACCTGTGAAGAAGAAAGTGTTGTTTCACTGTGGAATTCTCTGCGTTCCTTATGGTCTTCCATTTCTACCGCAGGTAGCTCTTTGGGAAGTTGACCGGTGACATAGTATATTACCTGCACAAGAGAAAACGATATGTTAAATCGAGCACCAAGATAAAAAATGCCGACTCAAAGAAAGATGTATTGGAAGTGGTGCAGCACAAAGCTGACCTACCCCTTGAGTCTGCAGCACGGTGTCGTTCCCATTTTCATCAGTGCTCGACTGTTTCTCTTCATGGAGCACCTCCACACTCTGCTAGGACAGTTTATGAGGACAATATTATTGCACAAGTGCTTTCTGTGCAAGACCCAGATGGACTTCAGTATTCTGTTTGCACTAATGTATGCTATTTATGCTAAGAATGAGTGCATCTGGGCTCTCAAAGAAGCATTGGGCAATAAAAACAGTTAGGGGGGAAAAAAAGAATGAAGTAACTTTGGCTGAAAGCAAGAGTCCAAATTAAATGTATTATGAGGTTTTGCCAGTTGTAAAAATGTATGCCTAACAAGATTTCTGGAACACTGTAGCTACATTTTTCTCCTCAAATGCTCACATAAAGCAGGAATTCCCAAAACTGGGATATCTGAATTTCTGGGATCCAGTGTCCAACAGGTTTTCTACAGACCTTGAGAAATGACCAAGGGCCCTACACCTAGATTAGGATTACACCGACTCACTCCAAGATCGAGTAATACCTTTTCCAGGGCCCCATGTACAGGAGTTAGCACAAAGTAAAAGTTAAACATAAAAAGCAAAAGTTTTGGTGATGGCAAATAGCCGTTTCAGCTGGTGGTGTTACATTTAGCAGTTTTAAAAGTGCGACCCTCAGTATTTACTAGTAGGGAAAACAATGACAGTGGATTTATATTAAAGTAATGATTTGGGGGTAAAAAAAAGTGCCTTATAGCCATTGTTCCACATTTTATGGTGTTTACTTTTCTTTGTGTGACATCCCGTTAAACTTTCACAGATTCCCTTTTCCAGTTAATCGCACCACATCTCTGCTGATTATCAACCAATTCCCAAACTGCTTTTCACTTAACATCACAGCTGCTGAGGGTTCTTCCTTCAGAAAGAGTTTATAGGTGATGCCGATCATCAATCCCAGAGGCTGTTTAACTTGTGGTTCAGTTTCCCAACTGATATGCACTATATGGTTGCACATTTATTTTTGCCCCTAATATCCAACAGTATTTTAAGATCACATATGGATATTTGATCTATTCATAAACATATCGCAGTTACGGTTATTATAATTACAGTTAATGACAGCCAAGATTCAATAGTTGGAGATTAAGGAATAAGTATTGCTACACTGGGATGCACTGTGAATACCAGTCTAAATGCACTTTAAAAGGGGGTGTCATTGTAAAATAAACAGTGAAAACGTGGAACAGTAGTTATGCCTCACAACAGATAATTTTCTTCATTATCATGCAGTTATAATCTCTGTTCATTTGACTTTGCAATTTCCTCAGTGTCCAGTGCGATGCATTGGAAATTGTATTATGAAACATACGCTTGTAGACCTAATATGTCATGTAAAGTGCAATACCATTATAAGAGTTCGGCATGTTAGTCTAGAAAGAAAAAGAAAGTTCATTTTACCTGAACAGACACCAAAATATTGCAAATGCAAACAAACCAGAAACTTTATTTTAATATTAATTTAAACAGCCACTATTAGTATGCATGTACAATTTAGTAAGACATTTCAGGTTAGCAAAGGTCTTTTTCATGTTCCTTAAAGAAGCTGCAGCAATTGACTGAACATTGTCAATCATAAACAGATCACCCAAGATGAGAAAAACACAATGTGCCAGCCCGATGAAAGATTAGATACAGGAATAGGGTATTTCTCAATGTAACAGAAATCATGAAAGTTAATCTTGCGATACTCAACGTGATCAGAGATATGAACTGACAGACATTTACAAATCACAGCCACAGTCCCCCGCATTATTAAACCCACATGAAGCAATCAACTTTTTTTCATAATGATTCCATTAATAAGAGTCAAAATAAGGTCATGTGTTACACAGATGCGCAGAATAAGGAAACTGACATCATGCTTGCAAATACACTTTAATTTAAACTACTATTAAAAAGGATCATGACATGAAAATAAATATTTTCAAGCTCCCATTGTGCTGCTTCAAACACTTGTCAATTTCCCCAAAATGTTGGATACTGCCACTGGGAGCAAACCATTTAATCATTAAATATTCCATGAATCTGAAATGTGACATCATGTTATTCGGGGAAGTTAAATGTATCAAAGTGTCCAAGATACAAATTTACTGCATGATTATGCTTATGGCTTAGGAATGGACAATGCCTATGTTTTCAAACACCCTAAAATGTGCTTGTTTATAGTGCTTCAGAATTGATTCAGCTTTATTTTAATACTAACTATACTTTAATACTTCAGTAGGCAAGATAACACATTCACTTATTAAACTCATATGCAACATAAGCAGCAGCATGACAGGCAGAGGTCCTGCAGGAGTTATTGCTGCAAGAGAAGAGATTCAGCGCATGGTTTCACCCTGCTAACAGTTCAGCACCGTTTGAACGAAACACAAAGCTCAAATACCAGCAGTAAACAAGCACAGAAAAAGCAGGAGGGGTGGAATACACACTACATTTCGGACTGTGAAACAAGACTACAAGAACACAGTCAGGCTTACTGACACTGCTGTCAGGCACACAGCCTAAAAACAGAGTCTCATCAAGAGCAACTTTAATGAAACCCACTGGAGTTCCTGATTGCTCATAGAAATAATAGAAGTAGTTATTCATGCATCGTACGTATACTGTATTCTTGCAATTCCTCCATCCATTTATTGGAATAAAGAACTACTGAGGTATAACAGAAAATGTATGATCTTTTCTAAGACTATTACAAATTGCATTTACAGTATTAAGGTGACGTGTGACAATAACTAATCTTTAATGCAGGCGGTTAGGGGTATGTAACTTTTAGAATTGCCATTGATGCAACTGCCTTTATCAGTATATT
This sequence comes from Lepisosteus platostomus, assembly GCF_059453375.1. NCBI lineage: Eukaryota > Metazoa > Chordata > Actinopteri > Semionotiformes > Lepisosteidae > Lepisosteus > Lepisosteus platostomus. The sequence goes on along the minus strand of NC_142618.1, from coordinate 5,645,281 downwards.
GTTTAAAGACATGGAATGGATACCTTAACTGAAAAGTTGCCAAATTTATTGACACTGAAACAAAAAGTGTTCCTCTCTGACCAGTCTGGTGAAAATCTAAAAATATGTTAATAGGTTTTAGGAGAATGTGACTGACCGGCAGCTGCGTGCTGTGAAGCTTTTATATTTACTGCATCAAATTGATTGAAAAAGGAAAGTTAGGTCTCTGGTACTGGCTTAAACAGGGCTGTCTCCAGAAGGAAAGAGCTCATGCAGGCCCAGAAGTACAAAGAGTGGGAGCACCCTGTGGACAGCAGAAGACACAGTGGAAAACAAGCAGGCCAAGGAACCTGCACCAGGGTGTTAAAAACGCAAGGTGGCAGAGCAGCACTGGGTAAAGACTGGAAAGGCCCCACTCAGACAGGGGGCTGAAGCAGGTAATCAGGTGGCAAAGCTCAGTGGCGCCACGGATATTACCTTCTTTTCTCTGGGTGATGTTAAGGCTCCAGGCCTTAGCTCTCTGACTTGGGGGTCAACTCTTGTATGCTCAACAAAACTTTTTGCCCCTACATCCGTAAAAGTGCACTTCTGGAAAACCTGAGAAATCAAGATACACTTGGGATTAGAATCCTGAGGCCGTTTTATACACGAGTTTTATTCAAATGATTTTTTTTTCCCCAATTTACAACACAAATACTGCCCCCTGGGACTCTGGAGCCACATGGGCGTCTGGGGTTTCCCTCTAGTCTCTTCGTAACAAACACGTCAGCCATCACTGTTTTTCAGGCCTTGTGCCATTACAGGATTTCAAATAACAAATACCAAGCACTGGTTAAGTTTACAAAGACCCAGAGAAAGGGTGTTTTTTACCACAGATAGAAAAAACAGACCTTTTTAAAAAACTCTAGCAAAGAACCTGTTATATATGTGTCACATTATAACTCAACAGCAATACAGCCTGATTAATTTTCTGTACAGCTGAAGTTGGTACTCTTTTTCGGTGAAGACAGCAATACTTAAGGGGCTCACAGAGTTTGTGCACAGCATCAGTGGTAAAGCTGACTCTGCAATTCAGAGTAAAGAACATACAAACCAAGCAGATGTGGCTAAAACATCCCTTATCACATGTTGTACAGGCTTATTCAAAATGTCAGACATTATTATGATACACAGAGCACATTACTCTACCAATTAAATGCAGGGCAAGAGCTGACCGTAAGGGAAAACATTTTTCGAAAAGCCCGTCAATGCCAATAAATTCAGACAAATATCTGGAAAATGAGAATTACCACTCATATACACACATATAAAAAGTTATAAGCATAGTACCTAATAATGCAAGAGATTTTACAGCCCGAGAATCACAATATTTGTAAACCTTATTAAATTACACAAGACAATATCAGTGTTGCCTGTTGTATTTTGGTAATCTTAACATAAAACAAAAAGAAGATTTTTGTGCATTTACTCTCATTGTAATTGATACAAAATGAGGCGAACGGAAAGCTCAGCTAGACTTCCGACACAGCTGTTTCATCCGCCCTGCTAATTGGATTGTTTCTGTCACCCTCGTTCAATTTGAAATGGACTCCAAAAGCAGCAGGGCTGGTTTTTCACAGAGCCCAAGCAGTGTCCAATCTAGAGTCACCACGTTCATGTTCATGTCTCCTGCTCTGCGACTGTGCCGTACTCACACGCACACACCGAGTCCTGCCAAACCAGAGCGCTCAACAAGAGGCACACAGAACGTTCCAGGAGGTGCGATCAAGGACGCCCGTCTTTACCTGCAGCTCGGCCAGGATCTTGCCCCCTTCGTCTTCCTCGTCCGGGACGGCAGAGGCGGCGGCGGGCGGCGGGCTCCGAGTCACCACCCTCCTCTCAGAGGAGACTTTGGAGGGTTGGTTGTGTCCCTGTGTGCCTTCGTCTTCTGCCTCAGCCTGGGGAAACAGCAGCCCTTCACAACTTTTCTTCCCTGAGAGGTGATGTCAGCTCACACCTGGCTTCATTGTTTCAATCATCTCAAACTTATAAGGAAGTAATTCAACAGGACCAATGAAACTTTTAATACATGGATAAAGCATTAAATCTTAATCATTTAAATGTACATTGTTCCTTATTAGTATCAGTGTTTACCTCAATTATAAATGTTACAATTATAAATCCCAGTGCTGATTTGTCAAGACCTGTGTTATTCGCATTAAGACAAAGTTTAACATAAGGATAATAAAACTGCTGTTTGAATAGTGCAGATGATCTGTTTCAGAGTCAGATTGCGGGATATTTCAAGTATAAATTGAGAGAAACACCTGCTATTTCAGAAAAGAGCACCAGAACAAGATTGGATTCAGTGTTGCTGGTAAATAATACACATACTGTACAATTGCTAATAAATCAAACTTTTTTTGACATTAACATTTGTTAACATGCAGATCACATTAGAGACTTTCTGTGGTGAAATATCTGCTGCACAAACTGTACTTAATCGCTCGTACAGCACGTCGTGTTATATTAGTCATTACAGGTGACTAGTGAGCAGGAAGGGCCGCATCACCTCACAATTCCCGGGAACTTTCCGCGGCGAGACCAGGGGTTTGCCACAACATGGCAACTTGCAGTACTTTCGCAAAGTTCACCATTTTGGGCCTCATTCGGAATTTGTAAAAATGTTCTATACCGTCAATGAATTCATTTTGTTACCGAGATTTAAGAACCGGTCAGAGAGATGGGGACTGCAGTTCCCCTTTAGAAACATGCATACCTGAGCGGCGGCAGCCTCCTTCCTGGACGTGAAGATAACCTCCCCTGATCTTCCGGTAGTGAGGCCAGAGCCTGGGGGGTAGCTCCTTCTGGGAGGAGGAGGGGGTGGAGACTTACCAGCTTTGTCAGCGCTGGTGTCTGCGTATGGAGCCTCCTCCACTGGAGACAGACACAAAGACACAGTGGCTTGAACACGGGACTCACAGGCACTGTTCTTTAATAGAAGTAAAGTTAGCCTTTACCCCTCAGATTTGTCAAATGGTTTCAACTTGCATAATTCCAGGCTGACCTAAACTGCCTTCACCCCTATTGCATCGGTGCCAAAACACTGAATAACAGCTAACACAATTTTATTTACATTTGGCTCGTATTTATATATTGACTGACGCTAATTTTCTCAAACACCTAACAGACCCAGGGATACAAAAGCAAAACAAATACTCGGATAGTGACACCGTTATAGAGATAGAAACTCTGCAGCTCTCCTGCACCTACAGACAACTGGAAATACAATCTCAGTCTCACAGCAGTGGGGGGATTTTACAGTAAAGTGAAATCCAGTCCAAAAGAAAGAAGTGTGTCATGTTCAAAATCATCCAGCGCTCTGCTTGATTCTGTGGTCAATGTGCAGACCAAGAACAAAGACTATGTCAACAGCGCATGACGTACTCTGATAAAAGAGTCTCCTGTTGCACTGAGTTCACATTCCTCAGTAAGACAGCAGCTTTACAGTTCTGATACCTGACCCTGCCATCACCCACCACAGCACATATTTCTACAGTAATGCAAACCACAGCCACAGGCAGGTCAACAGTATGAGCACACCTCAGAGGACACAGCTGTAAACCTTACAGGGGTGCACAGATATACTTCAGTGTCCCTGTGCACCAACTGTGCTTGAAGCAAATTACAGGGTAGAACAAAAGAGAAAAAGAAAAATATAAATAACAATGAATGGAACAGAAATAAAGAAAGACAGAAAGAAAAACCGTGGAGAAAGGAGAAAAGGCAATCGCTAATGAAAAGCCCGACTTAACAGATGGGTCTTTTGATTTAAAAACTGTAAAAGAGCTAACAGTTCTCAAATTAGCAGGAAGCAAGTGACAGAGCTGTGAAGCAAGGACGCCCCAAAATCGCCTTTTCTTGCAGGACCCTATCCAGTTCATCTGAGGTCTTACTATGATGTATTCCAAGTTTTGTGTTCCACCACTCAGAGATGTAACTTCAACAATATGTATAATCTTCCAATTCATGAAAACTGTAATACATGTAAATTGCTTTCGATTAAGGTGGCGTCTAAACCCCAGAGATTATTTAAACCGTGCTTTAAAATGACCTCCTTTCACATTGACTGAAGACGTCCCCCTCGCAGAATAGCTAAAGGAAATAATTAAGTGCAATTAAAAAAAAACACACACACGGAATACATACCACATGATACACAATTTAAACGTAATGAAACAATTTTGACAGTTTGTGAATTTTCTTGGAATATTGTCCATGAAATTCTGTTAAGTGATTGTGCTTCCCAAACTGCCCTGTGAACTCTAAGTGGGGGGAAATGCACAGCTTCTTTTTACCTTCTTTAAAGACACAGACGGAGAGGAGCACAAGTATATACTGTAACAGGAGAGAAGTTGTAAGAGGGATAGAAGCCCAAAGCCACCCACTGACACAGGGAAGAAACTATGTAATTTCAGTGAATGTGTACACTTCATCAACTGTTTGGGAGCAAAAAAAAAAAGTAAAAAAAAAATTTGGCAAGGCTAAATTTCTTTTAGGTTTGTGGCTGGTGGAAAGTTTTGACTTTTTAAAAACCACTGACACGTAACTGAAACTTCCTCTGTATAATTAGTCTGTTGTGTTTGTAAATGTTCAAGTGACAAGTTGATAAGGTGTGTTTAATGCTAATTAATGAACCTTGAAATACACCGTATCTGTACAGTGGATATCGGGGGAGGCTTCTGCAATGCCGCAGGGGCCGAAGAGCTGGGAGAAGCTGTTTAATTCAATCTAAGCTCAGGTTAGCCGGTAACCAGCTGGTTTAGCTTATTAAGAGGTCAGCTGGAATCAAAACCAGCAGACACACGCTAGCCCTCCGGAACCTGGACTGGACACTCCTGGTGTCCCGGTGTTCAAAACATTCCCTAGTTGTGAAAAAGGAAAAACAGATACCTAAAATAACAAAAAAAAAAGAAATATTTTAAGAATTTTCTGAATGGTCTTTGGTTTTGTCAATAGGAAAGTCCAAGTAAAAAACTATTAATGTAAAATATTAATGAACGTTTTGAATAACAATCAAAATTTCTTTTTGAAAAAACTTTTTCCCTTTTAAATCATACTCTTCTTCTGGCCAAACCTCACTTCAATTAAGCTTTCAAATACATTTTCTTCTTATCGTCTCAAATTATGATTTTCAAACCAATTACTCTGTGAATTCCACTCGGATCCACACCTTTATTTAAAGCCAATTGGCTTGTGAATCCTGCCAATTATTGTGCAAATTCTGCTCAGTTCTACGTCTTTATTTAAAGACAACTGTTCTGTGAGTTCTGCACTCTCCGGGCCTTTATATAAAGCAAATTGTCTTATGAATTCATCTTTTCTTGAAATGTGACACCTCTTCTAGGATTGATTCTTGGAAGGCTAATTTGTCCAATTAAAAGCCTCTCAGGTTTTCAGATCCCTTCAACAAATACCTCCGGCAGCTCTTTTTAATGCCATTCAAACTCCATAACCCGTCGGGGGGTAGCTGTGATGACAGCGCACACGTGAGAAAGCTGGGAGAAAAGCCGTGAGCAGATCACGAACACACATTCTGCCGGGCAAGCCGAGTACCGCGCTGCACCGCGAGCGCCCGAGGCGCCCTTCGCCCACACCCCAGGAGGGCTCCACAGCCGAAACGTCGCGTTTCCCTTATCCTCTTTTCAGCACCGAATTAAACCTTCACTTGTTCCTCCCCCCCCCAGCGGCTCCGTGTCCTACCTGACGGCTGCCCCAGCGACGAGGCCGCGTCCACCTCCTCCTGGCGAGGCGGCGGAGGGACCGCCGGCGCCTCCGCCTCGGCCGCCACTTCCAGGCTGGGTATGCCTCTCATCATGTTGGCCTGGGCTTCCTGCAGCAGCTTCTCGAATTCCCTCCCGTCATAGTGGCCCATATTCTGCCGCTTCTCCTCCCACTCCTTCTCGGCAGCCTGCGCGAGAAAACACCCCTGAGCGCTCCAGAGCCATCGCACCTTCGTCACAGAGCGACAGAATCAGTCCTGAAGAGACGTTTAAGAGCAGGAGCGATGGAATGAGCTGGAGTTACTCCGCAGGTCTTAACAGTACTAGTGTGGAAATGCAAACAAAAGAGAAGGGTCAAGTCTCAAACTCAACCACTCAAGACTGCAGCCATCACACTGCTAAGCAATTCCTTCCGTGATGGCAATACAAGAAGGGTCTCTAAGACCTCAGGCATTCCAGACACAAAATCACACACAAACACTGCAGGCTGTCAAACATTCACACACTATGTGATATAAAGTAGCTGCAAGGTTTGGCAATTCGCCTCTTCACTGTAGATTTACTGTCCCATGTCCAGTCAACAGAAAACTTTAGGGCTACGCTTGTTGAAGTGATTTAAGGACACGGACTAGCCCAGGCAGATCATTAAAGCTAAAATTAAAGTAGGTATGTGCTGGAATCTGGAACCTGGAGCAGGAATATATCAGAGCTGTTTCTGAGCTGCTGAATGTACAAAAAGCAGCTGGGGTTCAGAAGACGAACTGGGCCTGTGATTGAGCACACAGTGACCCCGTTTTTAATTGAACTGTTATTCTTAACTCAGTCCAATCTGTGCACTCAAATCTCAAATCTGAACCAAAGCTATGTGTTTAGCAGTAACCCTATTTCATAAACATTATCTGTATCGAAATGCACATTTACACTCAGGCCCAAATTCACTAGATATATATAAACCTTGAACACTTACAGTACCTGGAACACTACGTGTACCCATAACTCTAAGCTTAACTCAATGATACCCACGACTCCCCTCCTGCAGCCCTTACCTCCTCCTCTAACCCTACTTCAGCATTGAATCCAATCGGTAAACACCACTTTAAACTCGAAACCACACCTTTCTCCCTCAACCGGCCCGCACTCCGGACCCTCATTCTGTCACTGCAGTCCACACCAGCACGGCGAGGTCCTGCGTTACCTCAATGGTCACGGCCCTGTCTCTGTGCTTGCTCCGGCTGGTGTGGATCTCCTCGATGAAGAGGCTCTGCGCCGCGCTGCTGGCTGCTGGGGACGCGGGGGCAGTCTGCTCCGCCCGGGTGACCCTCTGCTGCTGCACTGGGGCAGCACCGGCTTCCTGGCCTGGGGGCCCGCCGGGAGTGGGGCTCTGCGGGCCGCCGCGTGCCAGCAGGGGGGGGGAGTCCAGGCACGGGGCCGGCGACGCAGCTGCGGGGGGGCTGCCGGAGCGGTGGAACAGCGCCGCCGAGTGCTGCGACTGCTGGATGTGCACCGGAGAGCTCTGCACATGGTGAATCACTACTGGAGAAGCCGGCATGACCTCCGATTTGACGGAGGAGCTCTGGGGCTCCGGCAGGCCTGTGGGGGAGGGAGGCCGGGGTGCAGGCTGCTCCTGAGGGGGGGCGCCAACAGCAGGCAGAGACTCGGATGTAGTGAAGCTCACGACGCTCTCTGTGAGGGTCGTTTTGACTTGTGTCGGTTCAGAGCCTTTTAAAAGATTATCTGTGGCATACCTGCGGAATATACAGTAAACCCCCCCCCCCAAGCAAAGGTCGTTATCCAGGAAAGAGAGCCACAAACTCAACTGTTGCTCATATTATTGTCACAACAACAGTGAAATCAATTAACTAGATAAATGTATTGGGTCAAGCCTATTATTATAAATATCAGCTATGTACGTGCCTCCAGTGGCAAAGCCAGAAAATAAATTCCTATCGTTTCCAGCAGAAACTACTTAATTAACTGTAATTAATTGGTATGAACTGGTTTAATTCACTCTCCCTTTGAATATCTATATGTAGACTAATAAATACTGATAGAATGTAAACTGTGATGCTATAATTAACAGGCCAGCAGAATATACATATAATTCTACAACTATTGCTATTGCTCTTTGGTAAGCAGCTAACTGGTTTACAGGTGAAGCATGTCAACCAAGTGCCCCTGCTTCAGGCAGGGGCTCTGCAGGCTCAGACCAGACACGACCTGGATCCCAATCAACGGCCGTGGCCCTAACTGCCACACAGGCCAAGCGGATGGAACTGGCAGACTAATACCAGCCCATGGGTCTTATGCTTGATACTCCTGGGGTAGGCAGCTCTTAACCTTTTTCCACCCCATTTCCAAGATATTAAATCAACAATGAGATTAATTTAAAAAAAAAACCCTGATAATATGCTTCAAGATAGCGACAGTAAGAAGACAAATACCCATGATACATGCCCAGATGGTCTGCATTGGACCTCTCGAACCGGAAAACCGAAAGGCATTCGCCTGCCGACGAGGAAAGTTATGGAGGCTCACCTTCTCAAACCGCTGAGGATCTCGGTCAGCGTCTTGACTCTTTTCAGCATGCTGTCGAGCTTGTGTGGCTCCTCCTTCAGGAACTTGACGGCCTCCACTTCCACGCGCAGCACCGCCCTCATCTTGCCCTGCAGGGCGGGGAACTCTCCTGTGGGCAAGCACAGGGGCCCGCGGCCCCTCGGGGTCAGCGGTCTGCGCCTGCAGCTCATGGCTGGCAGCCAACAGCGCAGCGCGGAGACAGATTTTACACGCCAGCGCGACTGAAAACGCTTGTTCTCACAACATGTCTTTCTGACGTGGTTATTATGTCTTTACACGCCTTTCAGCTGGAAAGAATTCCATGAGATGTCTGTCCTCTTAAACGGTTTGACATACATGAAATAATTTTTTTACTACCTTTTTATTCTTAAAATCAACTTGGATGTCTACACTCATTATGCTGTCCAAGCTTTACTCCAGTTTAAAAAAAAATACACTAAAGAAAACAGATGTTGTACATGTGTTCCTCAACCTACTTTCTGTTAATAGTCTACAGACCAATATTCCTGTTATGGTATTTTAACAGTGATACAAAATACATCATCAAACAAGCTGCATGTAAATGCAATATTAATCTCCTTCTGTGCTTAATGTTCAAATATTCAAGATTGAATAGTCACACGAGTTTATAATATTTAAATCAAGGATAAATAAGTAGTTATATTTAATTGAACTACATTGAAGTAAGCCAAATGGACTATTTTATATCTTATGATGTTTTCTCTTTAGTGCACTCAGTTGCAGAGCTTCGGCATATCTAAACAGAAGACAAATAGACACAAACTATTAGTAGCAGCTAATTGAGCAGCTGTCTATATTGCCAATGCTTTTTTTTTAGTTCTGTAAAAGAGGAGTCCCGGAGGGAATCGGGTGCTGATTTGCAGTGCTGCCTCACAGCGCCTCTGGCTGCTCAGCACGATTCTGGCTGGGGGCGCCTCTCGTGAGGGGTCTGCTTGCCGCCCTGCGTCTGCACGGGTTGACTCTAGGTGCTCCAGTTTCCTCCCGGCTACCAGCCCCCACAGACAGTCACACACTGAGCCATGTGTAACCATGGGAGGAAACTGGACAGGTTTCCAAAACAGGTTATTCATTAACCCTGGGCTTAGGCAAAAATGCTGTTGTTTTTAAGGCAAGGCCGGAGCAGCCCTACTAGAACACAGATAGCTCTTTCCAGCCACCTCCGGACACAGCTGCTGCTACTTTTAGGCACGCAGTGCCCCGGAGTGTGTGTGTCCTACAATGGAGTGAGGAACACCAGCACCTACACGTACGCACATATCCCCAGGGACAAGCATCTGTCTGATTATGGATTCATGGACCCTCTATTGCGTCTGCAGTGAATGAAATGTGTAAAGGCACCTAAGATGTGCTACAGTAAATCACAGAGGTGTTAGAACAGAGAAAGTTAATAGCCTTCTATGGGTGTATCTTTTGTTTTAATCCATTTTTTTTAATTCACTGCAACAAGCTGGAGTGGAACTTTGGAACAGGAGACCCTATTTACCCTTGAGTGTAGCCAGGGACTCCCCAACTTTCCTCAGGTTCACAGCCCCGTCTTCGACATCCTTCAGGGTGACGGCTCTGTGAACGGTGGCAGAGGCCGAGTCTTTCTTCAGCTCATCCACATAGCCCTCCAGCTCACTAAAGAAGAGAAAGCCATGAGAGCAACCAGAAACCACGACAAAGGCCACGAACTACAGCTACGGCACTATGGAGAACTTCTCCCATCTTGTTACTGATGGGTAAGATTCTAGGTTGAAACAATGATGAGTTAAAATGCAACAGCAGAGAACATTCGAAGAATTCGATGAAATAAAGAAATTAGAAGAAGAATTAAATATAATTTACACCTGGCAGTCTGGAAAGGAGCCAGAATTTGCAGTAGCTCAAATGTTGTGTGTGTACACTAGGGGGCACTGCGAGTTCATGTTCAGGCACAAAAAATTAGTTCACTGCTGTGAACCATTTCACTACAAACTGTTACAGCAAAAAAAAAGAAGGAAACTAAGGGTCATCTATGTGGATTTAGGGATTTCAAGGTCAGGTCTTATTCCTTCAATTAGCCAAAAAAAAAAGAAATAGGTCTGGAAATGGTTAAACACGATTTTTAAATGATAAAATGAACCTGATGCACATGTTAAAATACAGGCTGGTGAAGACGTGTATCACAGTGTTCTCTGAGAAGCTCAGAGATTCTTAGACAGCTCAGAGTTTCAGAGGCTGCGCCCGGAGAAAACACTCCGTTCTCTCTGTAATTCCACACAGCTTTAACTTTAATCACAATACATCTGGTTAAAAATGTATTTTATGTCTTTAAGACTTTTTCTAAGAGAAAAAAAAAGAGATTTCCTTCAAATCTGCACAGCTTCCTCGCAGGCTGGGAAAATTCCAAAGGCCACACAATGGAAACAGGTCGGACTGGTTCACTGAATTTTCAATTCAATCCTTTTCGAATAGCCAGATACCAAGACATGCCTGTTTAAACAAAGTTAAAAACTTTCTACTTTTATAATTTATAGTGCAAAAACACAGCAAATGAACAGGTGGAGGTAACAAAACAAAAGAGGCCTCTGTCCTAACGGCTCCTGTTAGATATTATGAATTCCAAAACAAGCGATTACATGTCTTTATAACAGTATCCCTCTTGTGATATTAAACAGCATAGTTAAATCTGTCAAATCTAATGAAAGCAGCAAGTACACAAAACACTGTGCATTTGGATTTACAGAATTCTAGTGCACGCTTTTCCTTTGTTTAAAACAAACTCCTAATCTGTCTAGATCTATGTCTGTGCTCTTCATAGCACTGTAAAAAAAAAAAGATATGGAATGGTGACAAATGTTCCAGGTTAAATCTAGATAGATTGGGGGAAGATTCCCACACTTGACTGCCTCATAATTAAGGCATTGAGGTCTAAAGTTGGGGGCACAGCAGGAATCGCGTGGCAATACAAACCAGCACAATGGCCCACCTCAGCTCTTCAAGGTGTGGTAGTGCTGGAGCCACATTCCTGCAGATGAAGCACTAATCCCAAGACTAACAGGGCTCATTAACATTCTTCTGAATAGGAGCAGCACAGTGATAATGCTTTGGCCAAATACCAATAAAAAAACATCTGATTAAAACCTCCCAGCGCCCTAATTCCCCAAAAGCAGGTCTACTGTGTTCAAAATACTTATTACAATATTTAAAAGGAAATCCCTGACATGTGGTACATGTCAACAGGAATTGTCGTTTAAACTAGCTCGTTTAACAAAGGAATTAATGGCCAATTAAGAGGTTGTTGTTTTGAGTTCCGGATGCAGAGTAGATTAAACAATTCTTATTTGATCTTCTGTATCACCTTGAATTTTTCTGCTCACCTCACCATTGAGTTAAAAGCTCAGTTAAAGCTGCTTTAAAATGGCAGAACCCCTGGAAAGATACTGGATTCCTGTGAAGTTTCAAATTCCTGTTGAATTTCATGTAACAGCAATAAACTCTGGAACTTGTAGTAAAAATGACAAATTCATTATGGTGCAGAGAGATCACAATTGTTAGTTATTTCATATAATTGATTCTATGGTGTAATGTAATTGATCATGATCAAAAAGCAGAGAGATATCAAAAAAGCTTGCTTTTCTTGGGAATAGCTTTGCTTTTTGCAGTTAGGTACGGTACTCTTAAGTGCATTAAAATGAATGCATTTGTTTTTTTTTAAGCTTTTAATATAATACAAATCCAGACATTTAACAGTTTAAGTTATTTCTGGACTTTCGATTTCAGAACTTTCAGACTTCAGAAAGCCCAAATCTATAATAAGCAGTAAATGGTTGGAAAGGTATACATGTATTTTCAGGTACAGACTAAGAGAAATCCTGAACATACATCACAGGAATGTCATAATCAGTGAGTGTATGTTGATGTGCATCTATCCAACTCATGCTACAAGTGTTCATTTTGGTTAAGTTGCAGTGATAAAGCAACTAATTTAATTGGTCCTGGTTAGATATCTTACCTTCAGAAGTAGCAACCGTGCTACAGTACAGTATATCGCTTTAAATCTTATAGTTTCAGAGTATACTCTATGTTCAATATAAATTGGTAAATAAATTGTAACATAAAAATATGTTTTTATATGCCAACAAGCATGCCTGCGTGTTCAGCAGGAGTCAGGACAAAACACAAGAGGTTTTGACAGAAACAAGCAGATGGTTTAATTTCTGGACAAAAACAAGGGGAGGAGAAAAAATGAAAAGAAGATACAGAAGATCAAATAACTATGGGGCTGTGGATGGCACTGCGAGAGATCAAAGGAAAAAGGGTAAATGCTGAAAGTTGAGTATGCAAGTAAAAATGACAATGTATAGAATAATAGACACATTCTTTCAAAAGGGCAGAATGACCTTATTAGCAGAGACGCACTCAAACAGAGAGTATCACTCCTAAACATGTGGAGTCCTAAGCAAAACTAACTGAAGCTTCCAAATTTTCCTTTTTGTACCATAAAAGAGTTGTCCCTTTCCACAATGACTGTACCAAAATAGGTTTATGCTAGTGAGGCAATAATAAAATAGCTTTATACTCATATTAAAAGGAAAGATGGCATTTTTCAGTCATGCTAGATTCCTTATAAATGCTGTTCTGCTACACTCTGGGGGACTCGAAGGCCTATCGTTCTGCTCCCGGATGAGTGAGAGGAGTGTTAAAGGGTCAGGTAATGGGAGCTGTCACGCGCTAGTCTCTTTAATAAACTTTGAACCGAGGAAGTTCAAAGGCAGTGTGCTACTCCAAGCCCAAGAAAGTGAGTCCACCTCAGCACTTAAGGTGTGGTTTTCTTAGAGCCGCATTCCTGCGGAAGAGGAGCTAATCCAACGACTAACAGCGCCCATTAACATTCTTCTGAACAGGAGTGGCAAAGCTGGTGACGACCCATCTAAATACCAATAAAAAAAACATCCGATTTAAACCTCTTCCTGCCCCAATTCCCAAAAAGCAGGTCTACTGTGTTCGCGGATTACTCAATGTACCAGTGATTCCTCTGATGTGTGAATGTCAGTCTGAACTGCAGTCTAGCCTGGTTTGTAAAACAAAGGGATTAACAAACAGTAATTCCGGACGTCTCTGCTCAGTGACGGGGGAGGCCAAGCGCGCGCGCGTTTCGGGAGCCGGAGGTCTTTACCAGAGCTGGCCGAGAATCCTCTCCTCCATGCCCAGGTACGACTGCCTCTCCTCCTCCACCAGCACCCTCTGTCTCTGCACGGGGTCCTCATGCCGCTTCAGGGTCTCGGCCAGCCTGGCGCCGATCTCCTGCTCGGCCCTCTTCAGCATCGCCCGGAGGGCCTCCTGGTTCTGCAGCTGCGGCACACAGATCGGGTCCCCCCCGTCTTAGCTCAACGTCTCTGAGCTCTCTCAAACCTTCACATTTAAAGGGGAACTGCAGTCCCAATTTCTCAGACCCGTTATTACATCTTGGTAACAAAATAAATGCCTTGGTATGTTTTTATAATACTAAAAGATTGACGCATTTTGAATTAAGTACAAAATTGTGAATTTTGGGAAAGCACCGCAAGTCACCATGTTGACGAAAACTCACATTTCAGTTCCCACAAATTGTGGTGTGATGCAGCCCTTCCTGCTCACTAGTCACCGTATTGACTAATTCATAGGCAGAAATGGGCCAGTGTGATCTGCATGCAGTGTTAACAAGTAGGATTTGTCCGCAGAACCACCTTGAAATCACCGGCTGTTTTGTTGCTTCCTCCTGAGTCACAGAACATGGAGCTGCATGAACCAGGAAATTTCGTCTCCGTCGTGTAAATCGGAAGTTTTACGAATGACTGTGTACGTTTTACGTCTATTGTGGTTTGACATGCACTTATCAATGCCGATAACCCTAAAATAAAAAAAAGCCTTGTAGTTCCCCTGTAAAACCTTCTTCTTGTGAAGGGCCTTTATTTAACAGGTCCTCAGTCTGCCCATTGCTTTCCTTCTGTACTCCGAACCCTTGCTCTGTTTCATTCTGCTTCCTCCCTCCACTGTGTGGATTCTTTTTCCGTAATGCACTTTAAGAAGCCATTTTTAAAGGCGCTATATAAAAATAGATTTTATCATTATTCTTACTTCAGATCTGCTACTGTATACAATACATAGCCCATTATGTTCTCATTCACCAGCATTCGCCCCCCATTTATAAATGACTAATTATTTACCGAATAAGTCCCTTACATAATTATCTACTATACATAAATAGGCAATTTAATATTTCAGTTTTAAGTGCACTAATGATTTGCCAGTGTCACTTTTATTAAGAACAATCGATCCAGCCTGATAAAAGCCAGCATAATTGATCATGAATGGCAGGAAAGGAGCTGTCAAAACCATGGAAGAGCCAGTTTGAAATTCTTTTACAGATCACTGGATAAGCTAAATCAGCCAGCTGGAAACCCAGGTATTACACTGATACAGAATCTAAATAGCTGCGTGTAAGCATAATTTAACATCCAAACGGAGGACATTTATAGTTAAAATTGAGAAATTAACCATTTTGTGAGGGGGGAAGTCTCAAATTCAAACTTCAGGCAATCTGTCTAATTTAATTATTACTGTTTCTAATTAACTCTGGGATCTAGTTAAAATTCACACAGGCTTTTCTTGGTGCAAAATGAAATGGCTAACTCTTCAGAACAGCTCTAATAACATTTTGCTGCCAAACCTACAGCTAGGAGTGAACATAATAAATCACTGGTGACACTAAAAACCCCAAAAATATCCATTCACACTCACCCCCTTTATAACAGATTATATATTTAATGTACTGTATGTGTAGCACAAAGCAGCAGCTAGTTTAATGGCACTATGGAGATTAATGACCTCGATTCGGAGTTCAAGCTGGGAATGTGCACATATTATTCTATGTTTTTAACTTGTCTTTTAGAAACTCAGGAGAGACTGGCCAAGAGTAGTAGTGAATTTACTTGAATGCCAGCAAATGACTAAGTTCCGCTTCAATACGTGTGTTAATTTAACTTCGTTAAAAGTTTGTGTATTTCTTCAGTACCCACCACAACTTTTAAATAATTTTTTTGAGCATTTCAGTCCGCTACCCTGTATGCAGGGCATATGAATTGGAGAGAACACACACTCTCAAAGGGGGTGGGACGCGCACCCACAACGAAAGAGCAAGAAGATACCTGCAGCTGCTTCATCTGGTGAAGCTGCAGTCGGAGGTCCGAGACATTCTTTCGGAAACTGATGAGATTCACTTGAACCGGTGTGGGGCTGCTGGGGGCAGGGAGGCCGGCCAGGGCTGTGGCCTCCACTCCACTCACAGTGCTCTTGGCTGATGGTGCGCTAGAACCTCCTGTAGGGAGATGACCGTCATTAGAGAGGTTTTGTTGGTGAATTCTAAATGGCCAATCGTATTTCAACTCCAACATTGCATCAAACGGGATGTGTGTCGGGACCGGATAGCGATAACATCTTGAAGCTGGCGAGAAAGACTGTAAATCCATATCCTGAATTTAGTCACCAACAGAGTAAACTGTCCTGAATGTGATTTCTTTAACACCTTTCCTGCTGGAGCCAGAAGAAGTGCTGTCTAGAACAGAAGGAAATGGCCCTTAGTAAAGAAAAAGGAAAATTAATTCTGTAAATCTGGGGTCCCTTACACATTAAGAACTAGTGCCTGGAGATCCTACAGGCATTAGAAACATCTCATTATAAAACAAGTTCTTTCCCGGTGAACACAGCAAATTTCACTGGCAGCCATACGTGATGGGCACCACAAAACACTAATCAGAGCACGTCACATCATACTGCCCCTGACATTTTTCTCAGCTATGTGTCATGCCACTATGATGAACAGAAAACAGACCACATGCTTACAAAACAACTTATTTTTTATCTTTCACTGCATCATGCATTTGTACAAAGTGCAAAAATAGCTCAAAAACAACATTCCTAGAGCTCACTGTGTGATTTGACCTAACAATCCTTCATGTTTATACAAAGGATGTGTGCATGCTGCAAATTCTCTAAGGGAGTTTAATAAAACAGACGCTTGAAAGTGCTGCCAGAATGCTCAATTAAAACTGAGTCAGCATAATTCAATTGGTTTCAAGAATGAAGGACATGTTATTTACCTTTGGAATACTTTCTGGCCAACAAAACAAGAAATAACTACATAGATAATGACACAGACACAGTATACACAGGGTCTAAGAAGACAGAGCACAACAGGATTTACATAGTGTAAGTCAGCTAAAAAAATAATACATGCATATTATCTCTTTTTAAAAGTTTCTGCTTCCACGTCAATCACATCAGCTAAGAATCCAAACTAAATTAAAAAATCAACTAAATCCTTAATAGTTTGCAAATGCAAATATCAAATGTGCAAAACAAGCAAATCCTTTGACAAGAAAATGCAATCCCCATTTAAATAGCTAAAAAAAATAAAAGGCTGTATCACTACTAAATAAACTTGAGGTAAGAGAGAGAGCACATAAGGAAGAAAAGGCTATATCATTTTTCTATTTTGTACAAAATTAAAATCAGATCTGATTATAATGGTTTAGTCTCACCAGAGAGATCTCTTTGCATATAAATTTGTTGTCCTTACAGATCAAGCAAAACAACTGCTCATGCAAAGAAGGTCCTGTGAACTTTGATTGCAGTGATTCTGAAAATAATTTCCTGTCTAAACTAAGCAATTAATTAGCATAATCCAAGTGTTAATTGCATTTTTTCTATTTTTTGAACTGCTAATCCATCTCCTGTCACACAAGACGGCAGTCTATTGACCCAGAATGCTGCAGTGTATTTTGACGCTTCTGGTTCTTCGGTTTTTGTGGCTGCAAACCAGGAGCATTGCAATGCGAAAATGAGACAGGAACTGACCCTTCCTAATGCTAATCCTCCAAATCATTTTGAGACTGATTACCGGAGATTCTGAACAGACGGTATTTATTGTTTAGAGGACTGATTTCTGAGCGCTTTTGCCTGCAGAATGCAGGGATGAAGAGATCACGTGTGAAGCTGAAAGGAAAAGTAAAAGCTAGGAGTACACTGCTTCTGACACATGTACACTCAGCTTGTGTTACACTGTGTTACACAGTGTAATTGTTCTGCTGCCTAGTGCTCAACAACACAGGCTCCTAAGCCTCATCTTCGCACAAACAACGACCAAAATGCAAAACTAAAAAAAAAAAACAACATTCAGGAACTATACAACAGATTAAGCTGTTTAATGCATAAAACTAGATTTTAATTCCACTAGGTCACTGCCATGAGGTTCATTACATGCTGAACCTGTGTACTGAAGCTGTATACTGACAGCAGGAGAATCGGCTTTATGATCTTATCTTTCTTGTTGTTTGAGCTCTGTGTACGTTTCCACTTCAGCAAAAGGCTTGCTGTGCCCATCTTCATAATGATTCAGGACCTGAACTTTTCACTGAAGGCAAACAGGAAATCTGACACCGCATTGTTTATCTGACCCCTGACCCCCTCAACTGGTCAAGCACTTCAGCCACTGGGTTTCGAATGACAGCTCGGCGTAACGGGCGGCATTTGGGCTTGTCAGCACCCCTGCAAGCGTCCTACGAATTTTTGTTTGGGGTAGCACTGGGACATGACAGGGCCGTCGCCAGAACAATTCAAACGGGTGGGCATCTGATTTTAACTGGGGGGGCTGGGTTTGAGCGCCAGTTTGAGACACGTGACTCTACAGATGATAGTTACCTAATTAATGCTACAATATAGGAGGCAAAGTCAAATGTACTTCAGCAAATACACCCCTTTGGTGGTGACTGAAGATGGCCCTTTTTCATATCCATTATTTAGACTACTGTTAGCCTTCTGATTAACAAAATGAGGTTAAACAATTTCTGGCTACAAAACCGCCTTGTGTGTTGCGTTATAAATCCCGTACCAAAACCTCAAATGTGTCATCAGAAATGACAGAAAAATAAACTTTTATGTAAAAAAAAATGTTACTTACATAAATATTTCTCAATATTTCTAAAAACAATAGACGAAAACCTTTTTTCCCCCACTTTATTAGAAACTTCTTTGGGGGGGGGGGGAGCACGTTAGCCCACATGGGGGGGGGGGGGGGGGGGGGCACTGCCCCCCTAATGCCCCCCCTTAGCGACGCCTGTGGGACATGATATCAGGATGGTGTGAAGAAAAATTGCTTTATAAGTGCTGTGCCGTGCAGCTCGCTCTGCCTGTGTAGATCACGACA
The DNA here is from genome assembly GCF_059453375.1 of Lepisosteus platostomus. Taxonomy (NCBI): domain Eukaryota; kingdom Metazoa; phylum Chordata; class Actinopteri; order Semionotiformes; family Lepisosteidae; genus Lepisosteus; species Lepisosteus platostomus. Next base: position 5,626,738 of record NC_142618.1, on the reverse strand, counting down.
CTGAACACAACATGCGTGACAAGAGGCTGGTGCGGATCAGGCCTCAGCCTCCCACGGTCACAATGACGCAACCCAGTAATTTCTCCCTGAGGGTCCGCCACAGCAGCTCACCCCACACTGTGTGGCGTCGGGGCTGGATGGTGTCGCAATGGAAAAATAATGGTTGAATTCTTTCATTGGCAAACTAAAAATTGATCTTCGACAGTCGCTTAAGAGATCGATTTATTAGCCCTATAGAATTTCTTGCATTAGGAACTTGTCTTTTCACAGACCCCAGCTTGCTCTCCATGAGACACACAGACAGGGAGAGAAGCTTGGGGTCAGAGCGCAGGGTCAGCCATTTATACAGCACCCCTGGAGCAGTTGGGGTTTAGGGCCTTGCTCAGGGGCCCAACAAAGTAGGATTCCTCTGCGGGCTGCAGGATTTGAACCAGCAACCTTCCAGCCACAGGCACTCCGCCCTTAAGTAGAAGACAAAGGGGTGCGGGCCGCTCTGTCTGTGTTAGCCTGTGTTCTACTTAGTGACTCATTAATGTAAGCACTTCCTTGAAAGAAACCAAAGTATTGGCTTCAACAGAAGGGCTGGGTAGCCTTTTCCACACTCCCTCCACCCTAGTGCTGTAAAGAGGTTTCTCCTGTTCTTGGTTTAAATGCACTTCCAGGCAGTTTCCACATGTGCCCTCTGCTTGATTTTTCACTGTTTATTCTAAATACTTGGAACAGGTCCCATCTTAAGTTCCTTGGTTCAAAACTAGTAAGGTTCTGTTTGTTCTGCCTGTCAGTGTAGGACACTCCCTTAAGCCCCAGAACATATCCAGCAATCTTTTTTTGATGCGGTGAACAAAACTGTACACAATATTCTAAGTGAAGTCTTACCAGTGAACTTTACAATTTTAACATAACATCCTTTGATTTCAGTTCTTTGCCTTTAATTATATACCCTAGCATTTTGTTTGCCTTTTTTAATCCCTCCCCACATTGTCTAGATGTACATGAAGTGTCAACATTGACACATTAGTCTTTTTGACAGGAGGACTCTTCAAACTCAAACTTCAGATTAGCTGGTGTTTTTGCTACCTGCATGTACATGTAGCACTTATCACCTGTCTATATTAAATGTCACCAGTTGGGTGTTTGCCCCGTCTAGAATTTAACCCAAGTCTATTTTATTTTCATCTGCTGCTTCTATACGTTTTGCTCATCCTCCTGTTGTATCTCCAGTCTTAACTAGGCTACTATCTACACTATATCAGAATGTAGATCATTCATATTAATTAGGAAGTATAGTGGTCCCAGTTCTGATCCCTGTGGTTCACTAATTACATCACCCCATTTTGAGCATTCACTCCCCAGTATTTCCCCAAATGCATACTGCCTGCATTTCGAGGAATACTTTCCTGCATTTAATGAGGAATGTCAAACAAAAGCCCTCTGAAAATTTAAAGACAGCATATCGGATGCCCTGTGTGTGTCCATTACTGTCCATTACTCTGTGTGTCCAGAAATCTAACAAGTTGCCTAGCCACTTGACAACCTTCATTTTCTGAATTTTCCCTAGGATGTTATTTTATTACAGATGATTGTTTACAATTGTTTTCCATCACCTTACTCTTAACCAAAACCAGAACCGCCGGTATATAACTGATCCTGTTTTGTCACCAATTCATGGATAACTACTACATCAGCAATTCTCCAGTCCCAGGGCACCACCCCTGTCCTGAGCCAGTTGGGAGAGTTGCACCAGAGGCTGAAGCACACTTTCTTTGAGTACATCAGTTAGGACACCAGAAGTTTGCTAATCAAGTGCTTCTATTTAACACTATTTATGATGAACACTATTTAACACTATGAGGAACTTCGCATCTCTCTTTGACAATGACACTGTCTTTGTCTTGAGGTTGCCTATTATTGTACCAGACACAGTTTTCTTAATCCTTAATGGTTCTGCTACTTTTGAAGTAATGGAATAACCTTCATTTCAGCCTTCACTGCAATATTCCTTTCCTTCTCTCTTACAGTATATCCTTTCCTTCTCAATTATATTGCCTTTCTAATATAATCCTTCCTTAACTAGACTCTGGAGTTTTTAACATTTTTTTAAATTCCTTCATCTCCCTTATATTCATCCTAATTGATCTGTCAAACCATCTGAGATAGTGGTTTTAACTTTTGCATTACTCACCATGGTAAAGCATGGTAAAGCATGGTGCTTCAAACAGAATCTGTATAAACTGTTTCTGTCCTGCTGATCCCATATCTACCTTCTCCCTTATGCTGCTCTTAAGCTCTGCCTCAGTCTTTCCAAGTCTGCTTTCCTGACATGGTAAACGTCTAAATTGGATTCAAATAGTAGAGTTTCATAATGTCATTAAAAAAAAAAACACTTAACAGGCAAGACAAGCTCAACCACTTTTGACACAGATCCAAACACAGATTCATACCCTAAGGATAAACGTAATACGCTTTTTTAATTTAATGTCTGTCTTACAAAAATAAGAGAAATGTACACTAGAAAAAGAAGTGGTCCATTAATGTCTCAGTAAGGGTGAAACTGTTTACTATGCTAGTGTTTACCAACTCATCGGCTGTCAGATCTGCGGATAAATCTTACCAACGCCTTGGAACCTGCTGTGGCCTTATCCTCATGAACTCTATCAGACTCCTCGCATTAAGACGGACAAAAAAGAAAACAACCATACAGCTCCTCACCTCCACTGCTCGCATTATGGCCTGGAGAGGCTGTGCTCGCTGGTTTCTCACTGAAATGAGATCACAGGAAGAATCGATCACATTCCATCTCACAGTACTTCAAGGGATGAAGATCTTGATGCTACTGCTTCCAAGCTATTCAACATGAGCTTCCAAACACAAATAACACTCCTGAAAAAGTTAAACCATGATTGTGGCTCGATCCTGAACTGGAAGCAACTTACATACTGTATTTATATTATAACGTGCAGCCATGCACACCAGAAATCCACTCAATAATTAGACACCGACAGAAAAAAGCAACCTAAAATGAGTTTACTGAGGAGGGGTTGAGAAAGGAAAGATGAACATATCTAAACAAATGAAAGATGAGCATGTTTTGAAGTGAATGTGAATAAATCATGTAGATAACCAACATAACAGAGCACACAGAGCACTACAGGAAGAGACTGATCTGAATAAAAAATAGAACAGGAAATAAAACACTCAAAAGAAATCTGAACAAATAAATGTATGAAAACAGCGACAAACATACCAATTAGTTTTAAAGTTTTCAAAAGTTAACCAAATTCAGAGTTTATACGTGTTGTTACTTTATGTATTTTTAAAGATGAGTGGAAATATGTAAAAGCTCAGCATCATAAGCGTATACAGTATAATTTACATAACACTGCAAAGCTGAATCTTATCACCAAATATTTTTTCCTGGCAATTGAAAAAAATACCTTAATTCAACTGCTTAGGAACCCTAAACCCCCTCATCTAAATGTTCCAAAATATAAGAGCACTGCTGCTGTACTTACACAAAACGCTTTCATGAGCATATTTTCCACAACCTATACTGTATGTTGCCTTCCAGTTAGATAACGTTTTTCTCTGGTAGGCAGAGCTGATACAAAGCACCTAATTTATCTGGTGTCATTATGAGTCTCTCTTCCCTGGGAGGTGTGCCTCATCTCTCCCACGATGCTCGGCTCTCGCTCACCTGACAGGGTCCTTGGCACCACTTGTATTTGGCCCCTTAAAAAGTGCGTGTTGAACAAGCCCCGTCAAGCTAGCGATCTGCTGCTCCATGGCCTTCATTCGCTCTCTGCGGAAGACATTAAAAAACATTTGTCTTAGCAAGGTTCTTATTCAGCCTACTTTCATCATAAACCACACATCATTGAGAGAAATCCAGACTCCTTCATATTTTATGATTGTTGTCAACCTGAAGAAGGCTTTGAAGTACAGAAAACCTTGAAAGTATAACATTGTTTACATTTTCTAAGATAAGAAGACTTTTAGACACTTATTTAACAGTTACTGTGCAAAAACTGAAAATGATTCAAAATATACTGTATGTGTGGAAAACTGTAAGAAAAATGCTTTCTTGAACATTCAAACTGGACAGTTTGCTCGCAGGAGTTACATCTCAAAGGTTTTTGACAGACCTTCCATAAGTCATTAGTGATCTTTAACATTTACATTAAACATTTCAATTAATTCTCTAATCATTTTTTTGCCAACAACCTTTTTAAAAATAAATTAAATGCTGCTATTTACCAATAGCCCATTTTTTCCAAATATAACAACATAAATGATTTTGAAATAAAAAAAGAGTTTGAGCGATTAATAAAAACATTTGAAAAAAAATGTGAAACGTGACAAACGAGAAAGAGCCATTCAGTCCATTCAGTTTGTTCGCTTGCTGGTAGATAACCGACTTGTGGAAAGATCTGAGGCTGGGTAGTCTGTTCCAAACTCTCACAACTCTTAGTGTATAAATATCTCCTGTTCTCTATTTTGAAAGTGCTTCTTTATTTCCAACTGTGACCTCATACTAGTGTTTCCCTGCTGCTTTTGTTATTTTCTTTCCCCTGTATTCTTCTGTGCCCAAGACTTAAGATTCAGTGTCTTTAGCCTGTCATGGTAGGACATTATTATTTTCATATATCTAGATGTTCTTCGCTGGATTGGATTACAATTTCCCTTGTAAGGTGCGGACAAGATCTCTAAGAAAACCAAAGATATGGTTCTATTGTTTAGGTTCCCCCCCCCCCAAGGTCTTTGATAGGGTTTTGTTTGAACAGTGTGTGCTTTATGCCAATAATGTGCCAAAATGAACAACAGTCATGAGATCACTCCCTGTCTGCCACCTCAGCTCCGGGCACACAACAGACTGCTGTCGATTTTTAAGAGTTTGGGGAATTAAAGGGTTTGTGTCCTGATGGCTGCATTGTAACAGCTAGCCTCTTAAAGTGTGGCAATAGTTCTATTTACTCAGACTGCTGATTGTGCACAAGCGACGCCTGTCAGTGACTGATATCAAGAAAAAAGGGACACAACAACACATTTCCTTGTGCTTTTTTAGCGGAAAAAACAATATGCAAGAGACATTTTTATATGCAAAGAATACAAAAAAACACATGATTCATAATAATGCAATTAAGGACCTGAGAAAGTCTTAAATCTTAATCAGACCAGCTTTCTTGAATTACGACGCTTACTAGATTAAAAACTCAAATAAGGTAATTTGTTTTAAACGAAAGAAGCCACCTTCAGAACTTTTAATAGTTACGAAAAAGGTGATGGATTACACACATCACACTCAAACTGTTGTGCCGATAATGAACCTAGAAGTAATAACCCCAATAAGCTCACAGTTACATTTCTAACTATTTAAACTCAGCCAGTATTGGGTACAAACACCATCCCCTTTGCCGCTGTTAAATTAGAAGTGAAAAGGCTCATGAATTTCATTAACATAATATCAGGGGACTTGCATCTCGCCACAGAAAAAGCAGACTGTAAATTATACGATGCAGTTTTCTTGCTTTCCTCATTATTATTATTCCTCATTACTTATATGCATTTTCTACACTGAAACCCATAATCTCTATGTTTTTTTCAATTTACAGCGATGGAAGCTGATAGGACCTAAGGCTTGTACAGAGCAGCAGACCTGAAAGTCTGTGAGTTTTAGGTTTATTACTTTTAATATTATTCTGCAATCAGAAAGATACAGATCATAATTACACAAACAATTAATTTAACTGCAGAATTAATTAAAAAGAAATTATTATTATTGGAGTTCAGGAATACATGAAAATTCGCAATATTAATTGATCCAGGCTGGGCATTAAAATCAAAACCAACAATGGACAAATTTAAAGCACACTGTTCCCACAAGGGAATAAAACAAAATACTGATAACAAAAATCATACATATCTTCTACAACGTAGATAGCATACAAGTGCAATATAAGATTGTCAAAATATGTAAAGAACAAGCGCTACATTAACCAGCTCACTTCCTTAAACAGACTTGTTCCGCACTAAGAAGTGAGTCTCTAGGATGCAAGACCTCAGTTTTCACTTCACTTCTTCCAGTATTTAAATTAAAACATGTCTGAATGACAGCATGGATTCAAGTTCAATGGAAAATTTATCAGGAAATGCGATTACAGATAACAACTCTTGTAAAAAAAACACCAAGTGCACCATGGGTTAAGATCAACAGGTAGCCACGCCTGATCTATTCCTCCCTTACTAGACACTCATAATTGTGCAGAATTTAATATAAATGAAGGTAGAGCTAAATTTCATTTCTACTGTCATTTCTACAATCATCAGGAAAATCTAGACACAAGTCCCGACCTAATGACTTCCTTAAATCAAAATACAAACACTTCCCCAGTTCATATAAAGCTGGTGATCAGTCTAATACAAAACAAAATTTGCTGCCGCACTTCATAATAGTTAATCCATAAGACAGTTTTATGGAATCACTGAACTATGGTTATGCTGGCAGAAGCTTTCCTCCTTTCATTACTGCGCAACCTGTTATCGAAACTTCAAAGAACGAAGTGGCCTTTTGGAAGGATAGGCAAGAAAATCTGACGTAGGATTTTTAAAGAATTTTCTCTTTTCTACCTGGTTTAACTACCAGCGACGGAAAGCCTTCGGGTACAACAGTCGTTTCTTTGTTCTGACGTTCACCGAAATAGAATTAAACACTCTAAAGAACACGCCCTTCTGGGCTGGCGACTTGTCTTCGAGACTTTGAACAGCTCACCGCACACTGCCTTCCTCCCCCTGAAACTGCATGCCTGCTCGTCATTCAAACACAGCAGAAATCGTTTTGTTGGCTAAACTGTTCTATTTAACTACCTGCTAATGTAAAGTTCACTTTCTGCAAATTACAGTCTTACGCATTCGGGGGTCAGACTGTTCAAGCGGTCTGTCTTTAGTTCTGATTTACAATCACCAACCTGTAAATATGAAGATTTTACATTAGTTTTAGGTAGTTAACTGCATAACTCCTTGTCAGGCATTAACAAGCTATGGTTTTATGCACGCAAAGAGTTTGTTAAGATAGTTCTAGTAGAAATATTGTCGGTTTTACTTTTTCCCCTCTATTCTTCAGCTCTCAGAACTAATTCACCCAGATTTACATTTTCCCAAGAGGTACGTAGCGTCAATTTTTTCTTAGCTGTTCATGAGAGCTTGGCAGCTGTATGCCCCACCTGATATACAATTCAATAAAAGAACTTCTGATTTTCTAGCTGGGATGCCTTTTTCATAACATTTACTATCAATATTTGTTCTGCCCTGGAGTTAAATAAAGCACCATGGCTGAAAAAAACCTTTCAAAAACACAAGGATGATAAAGCCAACCTCTTGAATAAAGAGTGGCAAAAGGGCATACTGCAAAAGACAAATGATGCTATTATATACAAGAAGATTATGTGGAAATAGAGGGCAGAGGAGCTTTTCAGCACTTGATGCCTATTTTGGCAACCGTGGAGATCTGAAATCCTTTTGAAGGTTATCCCGGAGATAACCCATTTTATTGAGATGGGGAAAGTTTTACAGCTGAATGAGCACAGGCAGAAGAGATAAAGTAACGTTCCCCCAGGGTGTCAGTAAATCTGAAGTTGAGTGGGGATTAAAAAAACATAGAAGTGTAAGTGCGTAACAAAAGACAACCTTGAGAATTAAAGAAAGAACCGCTGGCCTCTTCAGGAAGCGAAAGCCTGACATCAAGCTTACCTGGTCTGAGGGTCGCTGGGTGATGCAGGCGCCCCGTGTCCCAGGAGCGGTTTATCCCCATGTGCCAGGGGGATATCGGGAACGACGGGAGAAGCCATGTTGCTCCGTGTCTTGGTTACAGTCTCCACAGCTACCGAGCCGCCTGCATCCTTCTTGAAAGATTGCCGGACTGGAGAAGACCTCTCCAGCTGTACGGTCTGAGGCACGTGGGCGTTCTGAGCTGGGTGGATTTCCATCAATCTCACGTCAGTCATTCGGTGAGGGGAGGGAGGGGGGGTTTTCGAGCCCAGAGTGGGCAGATGGCTGTCGCTGTATTTCTTGGACTTCTGCCTGTACAGGGTCTGGTGCTCCATCAGTTCAGTGGTCATGGCGGAGCTGGCGTACGAGCTGGTGGACCTGATGGAGCCCCGGGGGAAGCCCATGCTGTGGTCGACCACCTCCACGTGGCCCCCGTGGGAGGAAGCGATGCTCAGCCGGCCTTCGTGGAGCATGTAGGGGTCCGCGTAGAGGCCGTCGCCCCGCGCCAGGGCCACGCTCTTGTTGCCCATGTCTTCGTCGGGCTTGACGTCCCGGCGCTCCAGGATGGCACTTGGGCAGGGCGAGATGGACCGGGAGGGCGGGATGCTCGCCAGCCGGTCCCTGGGGACGGTGGCACTTCCGGGCATGACCATCGCCCGCGGCCCGTACGGGATCCTGGAGGGCGAAGGGGGCATGGAGAGGGGGCTGGGAGGCGGCAGGGGGCTCTGAATGGCATGAGGGGGCGGGGGGCCCATGGTTTGACGCATGGCGTGCTGCGCCTCTCTGGTCGTGTACACCACCTCCCTGTGCATCTGGAAGACAGCACACAGAAAAACAAACAAAAACCCGTTGGCATTGGGCATCGCAAGAAGAACGGCCTTCGGCAGCTTGCTTGCCCAGACTACCAAGATTTCGGGTAGCTCCCTCTCCGGTGTGTTAAAAGTGCGTTCCTCCAGGTTACTGGAGGCAAATCCGTTCTGTGTTTCTGCAGCCAGCCCACTACAAACAAAGCTTGCCGTTTGCTTCGAACGTTGACTTTGAACCACAGTTTTGGAGGGAGTGCAGCAGTTTCAGCAGGCATTGAATTACCTGGACTTGTTTTTAGGTTACCTAGGCTGCGATCTTAAGATAGAAAACTTGCCTATAAGCAGTTTTCCTCCTCGTGTATTAAAAACACATGTCTTAATTAGTTCCTAAAACTACATTTGATCTGAACACAAGATGTGTATCGTGGGTCGCGGAACAGTTATATTTTCAAAGAAACCTAATAGTTACAAGACTTCCTCTCTGTTTATCCAGGGTGCTGCACGTCTTTGCTCTGTTGCTGCCTTTCTGTCAGATATGTTTAGCCGAAACGGGCTTTTTGTAACAAACAAGTAAAAACACTTCCTTCTTTTATGGGGATGAAACCCACAGAAGTCTAAATGAAAACAAGTTCGATATGCAATACCGTTATGAACTACAACTCCACTGTCATCATTTATGAGAATAATGTTATGCCATGGCTCAGCAATGGCTTCAATATCTGCTTCCATTCTGTGAACAAGATTTGGGACTCTTAACATTATATCCTTTTGTTTCTTTTGTAGGCTCATCGCAGATTTAATTTGTATCTTTACTCAATCAAAAGACTGAAGATCATCCTCCTACTTTCTCATTTCTCTTTAACAACAGCCCAATATTTTCATGCTTACTGAGTTGAACATGCTGCGCTTCTGTTTTGGCAAATAAAAAGAAAGAACCAGAGCAAACAACAACACCTTCCCCTTGTAACAGCTTTAACTAAGAAAAACAAAAGAAGGGGTATTCTCACTGAAGGTGTGACAACCTTTAACACAAACACATTCTCTTTACAATATAACCTAGGTTTCCCCTTATGACTCCCAAGCTACAAATATACTGTAAAGACTTTCTCAGTTCTTCTTAACCTCTGATTACACTGTAGTGAACAAGCAGTTTACTGTGATTAATACTTGCACCTTTCACATCCCTCCTTACAAGATGGTAATAAGAAGTTCTTGGGAATATTTTTCCTACATCTTCTCATTAACAGTGCAAATCAGTTAGACAGCCAGGAGCCGGTACATGTATCCGTTCGGGACCATGGGTTGTATGAAAGAAAACAAAGAGAAAATTCTTGTTCAAACTTTCTTGTGGCACTAAAAATGGCCTCAACTAAAACCAACACACACAATAATTAAACGACACTAAAATCTACACACGTGTCAGAGTGGTATTTTATCCACTTCATATTTTAGAGCCACTCTACATATTACTACACATTTTTTACTAATTAAAAAAAAGGATGTTCTCCTGTACTACTTCTCCAAACTCTCCAATGTCCACTATCGAGTTAATAACCCGGTAAAGGTTGAGCTTGCAGGTGAAATAAGAACTGTATTAAATTAACATACAAACTCCACGGTGTTCGAGTAGAAGCTGCTTCAGCGAGCGCTGGTTTAAGAGCAGGGAAAAGGGTTCAGCAGCAGAGAAACTTGAAGAAGTCTCAACTTTGCGTTTTTTTTGTCCCACTTTTAAGGATGGAATTAACCTTCACTTTGTGATGAACATTTAAAGTTCACTACCTTTAACAGACTATAGCATGGGGGCAAATATATGTGGTTACACAGAACCATGTTCCTGTTGTATACATTTTAAAATCATTTCCATGGATACAATGGGAGAAGCCAATGGGGCATGTAAAATCACTGTTAAAGAGTTCCTCTGAGCCACTGGGTTATCAACACAGATCATTTGAGGGCAAAGTTTCTCTTTCCTGAGTATTTCAATGCACTAAATGTTAACCTTTGGTTGCTCATTTAAAAGGGCCTACCATTTCCTTTCTTACTTAACTTCTGACTGCAGTAAACATTACAAACAAATACGCCCCAGCATATATTACAGGCAATGGTCTTGCTTCTTAAGAGAAACCATAACAACATCAGGCACTGGCACAGGACTGGGTGCTGTCAGTTTAGGATTCAGTTTGGTCTACATGACTGTTCAGCCATTTAAAAGGAAACTGCTTGATTTATAGCACTTTAGCTTGGAAACAAAGTAGGGAAAAAGTTTCCACAACATTAAAGCAAAATATGACCTGTACAAAGGTTTGACCTCATGACAATTGAGGAGTGTGAGATAAAGAGGACAGGTCTTCTGGAACATGTAGGAAAGCAAGGCTGAACCCCGTGAGGCACTCTTAAAAATATAATACTTCAATAATTATTGTTAAGACTGCATAACTGTGTGGAGAAGAGATTTATTTTATAATGCTATTCAAAAAAGAGTAATGAAGTTTAGAAATACGAAAGAGCACTTGCAACAGCATTCCATAGATCTTATTCTTACCACACTTAATGACAGCCTAGCCTCACAGAATGTCAGTCCTTATTTATCATGGCATTCATCACAAACTGAACTATAAACTCTGCAGATTCTGTAAGTATATCTGACAAACTCACTTTCCACATGATACAGGTATAAGATGTTTTCCTATTGAAACACTGACATTCCTGGATGAGGGCTTTCTTTTAAACAGCAGGGGACTAGACACAAGACACATACACATACATGGTGCCCTATTGCAGTGCAGTGCAGGTGTGCCACTGTGCTGTAGCCAGCAGTATGTTGGAAAACTGTGGGGACAAGATGGGCAAAGAGAGCACTTTTCCTCTTCTTGGCACAGAATCCTTACTGGGGGAGACTCGGGAAGTAGGCTGACTTGGATGCTTGTTCAAGGACTATACTGAAATGAGCTCCACATGCTCAAATCTCACAACACAGTGACTTGCACACCCTCAACGTAACTGAATATTGACGTTGCAGCAACAGGTAACTTATTAGAACAGTTGGAGAATTACAGCTTTAGCAGCAGGAGAGAACCCTGCTAAGCCGCATCTGGACCTATTATTGATTCTATCCTCTTCAGTTTGTGCCCTTCGAGAAACAAGAAGGGAGGGGAGGGTTCTGAAAAACACTGCGTTATTTTAGAAGAACCGTCGCTCCATCTCTTGAAGTTAAAGGCCCCGTTTCTTCATCGTTCATATGTTACCGTTGCCGACCTTTAAAACATCGCGCAAGCTCCTCACAATCAACAACCCCACTCGGGTCGTGGGCAGGGGAGCGACAAACGCTCTCCTCATGGACAGGCTACCCTGGATTGGACACAGCGGGCAGGAAACAGATGGGTGGTGCGCAGGAAATGATTAAAGGCTTGTCAGCACACCAAAATGTCTATGCAAATAGAAAATGAATGTTGCATGGTAAACGACTACTAAACAACTGTTCTAGAAACATGATGTAACACCGGTGTGTATTTTTTTTCCTGAACCTCAATAATTGCTCTTTATACTCTACACAGAATTAGTTGGGCATATTGAGCAATATATTACAGTATATAGCGAAAATAACATTTTTGGCCAAATCCGTACAGTGCAAAGATAAATGGGGAAACAAAAAATCTATAAATTTATGAAGAGTTCCTCTTTCCCCTTCAATTTGTCACCAAACAGAATCTTAAAGTACAAAAAAATGCAGAATTAATAACAGCAAAACTACACCTTTTCTACCGCAAAAGGCTTTTTTTAAAATCAATTCATACAAAATTGTTTCCCACAGAAAGATTTCTGTTTTGGTCCAGCTATTAGTTTTCTCCAAGAAGGTGCATAATTAAGAAGGCAAATCACATATAATTTCTATTATCACATCATACAAGTCTAAAATTAATGATTAGGTTAATCACACCATGTAAAAATATCAGCTTAATTACAGAAATGATTAAGCGCTACTTCAATATGCTGGACTGTAATGAATTTGATCTTGATTACCTGAATGACTGGCTCAAACACTGCTAATGGCTATTTTTTTTTTTCAGAAGTCAATGCTGTTGTACGTTCTAAGTTTTGGAACATAAAGGAAGCCAGTGATTTATGAGTTTTATACCCTTGCCTGTAGGCTCTTTCTATATCATGTAATGGAGAAGAGCTTTAAATTGCAAATTGGGGAATTCTTAAAGAGCCTAGGTTTCATTTTAGGACAATAAGAAAAAAAAACTTTGATTAAGATACAAAAGGTGTGAAAACTTCTAAACAGAGTTAAAAATGTACCAGGAGAATAGTGATAAAATATTCAGACAGGTTTACTTGTAACCAGAAAGAAAGATAACAAGCAGCCCCAAAACAAAGGCTGTGGAGCAACACACAGCTGCTTTACTCAACTTAGAATAAACAGAAACCCGACCCAGAGCTGTAGGATCTTATTCCTGGATCAAGAGAATCAAAACAACCTTCGACTGTATCAAATGTTGCATGTATTAGGTAACAGCACGAAAAATGGAAGAGACACTTAAAATCCCAGAGTCCATAAGTTAGATAATTGTGAAATGATGAATGCACTTTAAGAAGCTGTGTTAACTGTATAACAATTTAATGCCTTATTTGGAGTCATATAATTAAGGATTTCACAGTGGATAAGTCTGTAAACATATTCTAAAACATAAATAAACAGCATAAAGATCATCCACACAATACACAATAATAATAAAGAGCAATGAATGTGAACCTTAAACCCTTAAGAAACTAAAATGAACTGGCAACATTGGCATTACATTTTCTGTCTTTTCTTTTTCATGTCATGTTTGTGTGGTTCTCGGTGTTCCTGCTGCAAGGTCTAGTGATAGCTTGATTTTCCTGAACAGATCGGTGGCAAAGGAAATGCCAAGGGTATTTAATATCTCAGCATTTGGAATGGCTCTCACAAAACATCCCTTCGCTATAATTAGAGCACCAACACAAGGGTGAGATACAGTACAGCTTATTACTGAAATGAACAAGTAACCTTGTAAATACAGACTTTCTGACAAAGATTTCTGTTTTGGTCCAGCTATTAGTTTTCTCCAAGAAGGTGCATAATTAAGAAGGCAAAGCACATATAATTTCTATTATCACATCATACAAGTCTAAAATTAATGATTTTAGGGTTATCTGTTTTCTTAATTATGCTTTAGAGTTATCCTTACAACTCTTGGTTGTCTAGCAGGCAGTTACAATATTCAGATACACTTGTGAAAAACATGGTTTTTAGAACATCCACACAGAGTAAGTAAAACAGAGTTGAGAGAACAGTTTATTAAAACTTGACATTTAGAATTCAAAACAATGGTTTTTAATTTCAGGAAAACTGTCGACGATACAGACGTAGTCTTTCAGAGTACTACAACGGAACAGGGGAGATATGGTATCAGTATCAGTGAATAATGGATGGCAAATGTTTTTTAGACATTCTTCTTGAAACGCAGGACAGACTTCTCCTAAGTGTGGGTAAGAGTGAATAGGCTAGAATATTAAACAGTATTAGAAAGAAGAAAGAAGCAGACATTTTTCAGGTCACAGAAGATTAATAAATCTCCAGGAACTGATGGTATTCTAACATTGTACTTCAGAAAACAAGATCTTATTTATTTGCCATTAACAAAGCTTTTCCGACTGTCAAGACAGGTTTAATATCCACTGACTATAAAATACATCATTGGTAATATCCATAAAAATGACAATCAAACTGAATCAAGTAATTGCTGTAATTACTTACTGTAATTACTTCCTTACTGTATGTCTAGCACTGTATGTGTAAGAATGTGTTATGAAGACAATTAAAAAAACTTTTTATTTTTTATTTTTTTAAAACTAAAACAGTCACCATGAATTTAGAAAAGTTAGGTCTCAATTAACACGGAACAAGTCTTTGAATGAGCAGCAAGAGTAATGCAGAGAGAGGAAGTACATGATATGGGATATTTACAGGTTTTCATAACGTCGCTCATTGAGCAATTAAGTTGAAATTTTAAATTGCAGGAAGTAGGCATTCAAGGTAAGACACATCCTTTGATGGTAAAACTGACATGATGTTGTTTTTTGAGCACCACAGGGTATGTACAGTATTAGGACCAGTCTTTTTTCGCAATTTCTAACGATGATCTAGATATAGATATAGTAGCTTTTGAAAATAAGGGAGGGAAAAAGCAGAAATAACGTATAGACTAATAGAAAGTGTAGAAGTTAGGTCTGGGGATGTCCACTGAAGTTCAAAATGTACAATTTCCGAGTACTGTGAGCTGTGTGTGCACTGGGCACAAACGAAAGTAAAGGTGAACTCCACAATGAAAAATAAAAGAAGCATAATTTTTCACCGGGTTCAGGAGTGAAAAGCTGTAGCGACAGGCTGGCTGGACAAAGGGCAGGGACTTCATCAAACCCAAGCTAACGACCCACGATTACTAGAAATCCCTTCTACTTGCCCGCAAGGAATTAACTTCGACCTGCTCCTCCACGTGCGGTGCACAACGATGGCCTCCACGTGACATGAAAGATACCGCGACTCTGGAAGCAGTAACCAAATACCACCCTGGGCTTAAACGAATGTCATACTGTCTATGACTTTAAAACCTCAGACGATGGAAGAGCTGAATCTTTATAGCCTTGAAGAGAGATGACAAGAGGGGATCTGATTCACTTATTCAAAATCCACGGAGGCACGAACCAGATGGCACCAGCAGAAACTGCTGTATGTGGATGTGCATTTAAAAACAAAACCAGGAGCCCCTCTGTTACACACAAGGCTCCTGGATTCAGGAACAAGCTACCCAGCCATGTTGTTGAAGCTGATACCCTGGCTTCTCCGAAAAAGGTAGATAAGATGCTTATATCACTATGCAACTATTCGCACAACACGCCAGATGGGCCTAGGAGTCTCCACTCACACGTTATCTTTCTCATTTTTACTTCGTTTTTTTTTTATTTCACACTTAAATGTTAAACTTTGAACGAAAAAAAATAATTTCTAATTTTAGTTTTTAGTTTTACCTTTTCTTTAAAACGGCTACAACACTGTCTGTACAGAAGACACATCCTTGCCCTGAGCATTATCCTTCATGCCGACATCAATCCATCTAAAAATGTTAATACAAGATAAAGCCGCATGCAGTAATCCCTTGGAACCCAATTATTAACAGATGTAGCTTGTCAAATAATGAAAGTCTTTCATCGTCAACATCTTTCAAAACTCCTATAAAACACTTTATCATAACTTCCCATCCCAAAACTATTTATTCTGTCCATTCAAAACACTATTACCTTAAAAGGTAGAACTGGCAGAGTATGTTTGTCTTATTGAAAGACGAAAAAGATTTAAAGAGCACAACTATACCACAAGGGCATCTGTTTTATATTTAAATTATTTGAGTTTTAAAGACAAACCACATACCTGCATTCCATTCTGGATCAAGGTAGTTCAATTGCATGTCATCTTGCAAACCTTACTGAATCTACATTCTTTACTAGGTAGGGAAAGCTCTTCTTCTGCTACACATTATTGGTTCCATCTGTAGTAGTTCAACATTAAGAGCTATTTTCAGAACACACATTTTAACCACGAACAACAAACAACTCTTACTTCCCCGGAAAGTACTTTTATATTCATTTACATGTGTAAATATATTTTCGGAGTATTGTGTGGTCCCCCAGTGGCTTCATGAGCATGACATCCTGTCAGTCACCAGGTCTGAACCTGCTGAGAACTTATGGGATATTCTAGAGCATTTTCCACTTCCATCCAGCAGCTGTGAGCTGCTTTTTTTGAGGAATAGAGCTGCATCTCTCCTGCAGAATTCCAGGTATCAGTTAGACTCTCTTCTGTGGAGTCTACAGACCTTACTGGCCACAGGTGGTGGTCCAGCAGCCTATTAATTGACTTTACACTGGCGTTTCCATTGTTTTGTTCACTACATATAGCCCTGTATAAGGCCTATTCAGGATTTTGATGTGCACTGTCTGCTTGTAACTCAATCCGTCTCCATTCCTCTAGGGGAACACACAGGTGTGGGACTTTCCTCAACAACAGAGGGGTATTCTCAGCCCTGCCACTGCCATGAGGGAAAGTCCCACAGTCCTGAAGGGGATTTGACAATGAGACAAAGGCAGAAGATGAAATTAAACAGCTGTCTTTGTTTCTTACCAACCTTCAACACCAGAGGTAGGACCAATTTTGTCCTGGGTTCCTTGGGCTGCTACTCAGTTTTAGAAATACAATTTAACAGTAACTAAGAACATACTTCCATCTATGAATTGTCCATGACTGCAGTGCATACTAGGAAACACAAGTAAAAGTACACTGTAGAATATACACAGTGGTAGGTCTGCGTTATAATATGTGCTGTTGGAATACCACCCAGTTAAATTCCTGGGAAAACTGAAATAAAAAACAAACGGGAATTGATGCTGGATTGGGCTGCCACTTTCCCGGTACCTCATCATGCACAAACGCATATTGTCTGCTATGGAATGGCTGCGCTCAAATAAAACGTTGCGTTTCAGTGGGAGGGAGAAGTGTAAGTGAGCCACAACACCTGAGCAGGGGCAGGTGAGGACAGTGGAATAATACGATGCAGAAGCTCACATGGGAGCTCAATGGGAGACAACATCCAGACGTCATGAGATCCTATCACTGGATAGGATCAGTGCTGCAACATCAGCTGGACATACTGAAAGGAGACGCCTTTATGCCACAAGGCACCATCTGAACCATGGCTTGGGGAAACCACGCAAAGTTTGAGAGGATGGGACATTCGCCCGTGGCCAGAAAAGGACTGGAATAGCAAGTGCCAATAGACAGAGACCCTAACCTGCCCCACACATAATTATTCCCAATCCCCTACAGACAGCAGACAACGCAGGCACAGAAAAATCGAATGCACCTCATGTATATGACAATTCTATTCTGTAGCACAAATAACCTATGAGAGGCTTTTCGAGATGAAGAGCTCAGGCTGGTACTTCACTCCGTAATATAATGTGCTTCGCTCTTAGGTCTCAAGCAGTAGCCTCCCCCTCAGGGCCATTACCACCAAGCTACAATAAAATATTACTCTTCACTGAAAGCAAACCTGCTGTTCCATCTGCACTCTGTCACAAATTATTCTACACCAATTATTTTCAGAGAAACACACCCCCTTAAATCAAAAGTGCTGTCAGATAAATGAAGAAATGCTTTAAGTAATCAGCTCTTGCAACAGAGTAATGACCCTCAGCATCATAAATTTTGATGCTACTGAGCCTCGTTCTATTAAGCAACACTGCGTGGGTCAAGCTAATTGTGTGAGGTTATGGTGCTGGAAAGCTTTAATAGCACAAGGTCACCTCTGTAACTGCATGTGCATCCCCTCACTGTCTCCAAAGTATGTGCTGAGTATTTCACACTTAAAACCACCTCCTGGTTAAGTTCAAGAAAAAAAATCAAGATTCAACTTCACAGAAAGCCAACAATCAACAGTACAGTTTCAGTATGGGCGGTTTCCGAACAAATTCTCG
The DNA here is from genome assembly GCF_059453375.1 of Lepisosteus platostomus. Taxonomy (NCBI): domain Eukaryota; kingdom Metazoa; phylum Chordata; class Actinopteri; order Semionotiformes; family Lepisosteidae; genus Lepisosteus; species Lepisosteus platostomus. The sequence continues at coordinate 5,608,619 of NC_142618.1, read as the reverse complement.
ACTGTGCACAGAATTCCTTTACTGTATCCGATTGCCAGAGGTGTTCCCCTGCCCTGAACAAGCGTGTTTAAACAGGTGCAAACTCTCATTTGCTTTCTGCATGTAATTTCTCTGAGAAATCAAGTGTCCAGTTTCACAATTTCAGAAGCCTGTTACTACATGAAGTATTTAGAATGCTTCTTTTGTTGTGTGTGATCAGCAAAAACAAAAGACTATTTCTGCAACAGCAGTCATAACTCCAAATTAATTTCTGTAAAATATGGTTGATTTTATTTTCATTTAGCATTCACTGTAATATCAAGTAATTATGCCCTAAAACCAACCCTATTCTAACATTATTCGAGACTAGATGCACAGTTTATTTTCCCCCTGTTACTACTACATACATGTTTGATACAGCATAGAGCCTTCAGACATTAGTAAGCAGAGTAATTAATTTCCATCTAAGGAATATTTCAGTTTCAATATCACTAGTGTTCTTTTTATTTTGGACTTGGCTGGTATATGTACAGTATATATAATAGGATACTGTCTGGAAAAACAGGGATGATTAAAAGAGAATTTAATTTACTATCCATAAACTTGTTCTGCACAAACAGGTCGTAAACTAAAACAATTTTTGGATATCACCATGTTTCACACTTGTACTGGATAACCAACTCAGACTTTTCATATCGGATATAAACAGCTCATAACCACATAAGGGGTCCTGTTAAAACAAAGTACAATACAAAGGAGCAGTAATTTTCCCTTGTCAGTGGCTGCCTAGATAATTTTTTACACTGAAAGTAAAAAAATCGGGTTTTCATCTGCAAAGGCCCATCGCCTTACAATTAAAGAAGGAATGTGTAACAAATGACCCCTGGTCTTACTTTAAACACCTTGTAAAAATTTTCTGCACCACAAGAGCCTTTTATGAGATAAACGTGCCATGGAGCTGCAATCATCTGGTGCACATTAGTTCAAAAGGAGGCTGATCTGCCAAGATCTCTTTGGTCTGACCAGTAAGAATTAACTCAAACCAGCTTCCTTTGTACCTACAACAGCGCTTGATTCCTGAACACAATCACTTGTTACCTCACACTGTTATAAGCCATTTTAAACTTCTTACCATTTTCAAACTGTCACACAGTGAAACGCGAATGACATTTCACAGGTATGCAGCTTGTTTGAACTTGAGTTCACAGTCAAGTACATTTTCTCACCTTTCAAGTGCACACACATTAACCCTCTCTCACCGAAGGAGTAGAGTCAAGACTGGGACACACCCTTGGGATTAATGTCCTATAACCACCCACACTAGAGCCCCAAAAAACACTCTTCTCTAAGACAAACAAGAGGTACAGCTTAATAATACCCCTATTCCTGTCTGTTGGAAGTAAAATGAAAATTGAAGGCATAAAAACATATAAATAAAATTGTTTTCTTAAATCACAATTGCTTCAGCTAAATTCTTAATGCACATAAAAAGCAATAAAAAAAATACTACATAAGAATAAGCCACATAGGACTGTCCAGAAATACCATTTACCACCTGGGTCCCAAATAGCCTGAAAGAGTAATTCTGTTATCAATTTTAGCTCAAATCAATCACATGTCTATGGAACCAAAGTAAATTTTTAGTAATGTGAGGATTCCAATACCATTTCTCACTCAAATGTTTTGTCAGGACCAGCAAAAAGGATTAACTAAAACATTCTTGATGACCTCAATGTAGGTCCACTCCCTAATACTCTGTTCCAGGATTGTCTTACTTCCTACTCTGACTTCTACTTCCTTTGCTCTCCTGCAGTTAAATCTTGTTATATATCCTATACGTACTACTCTAAAGACACACTAATTGCAAACAAGCAAGGAACTTCAGAAGGGTAACAAAACATTTGCCTCCTGTACAATCGTGCTCCCGTTTTACCGTTACACAGAACCTTACGGGCTAACACTGACATGCCAAGGGGACGGATCCTCTTCAGTCCTGAACGGAGAAGGCTATGAGGACACTTGAAATCCTAAAGGGCACTGACAACGCCAACCCAATGCACTTCTTCTGAATGAACGGTGAAACCTGAACCAGAGGGGACGCACAGGAACTACTGGGAGTGCCTTTAAGTGCTTGAGAACATGAGGCACTTCATCACCCAGCCGATGTGGGAGTATAGTTCAAGCTGCACAACCATGGTCTTGAAACCAACATCCTGGTTTCTTTCAAGAAACAGCAGGATAACATCATGAGATTAATTAGACACCAACTATTAAACAGGCTTTATGGGCATAATGGCCCACTGTCTGTTGTTTGTAACTGTTCTTATGTTCAATAGATTCCTTCTTAAATTGGATTGCTCAGCAACAGGCTTAAAAAGTACGAAGGCTTCTGAAATGTTATAGTGGCTGTATGTTCAGTTTCAACGTATATTTCTGAGATCCTGCTGCAGGATGAATAGACCTCATTTTTTAAATGTTTCAGGAAGCTTCTTTGTAGGTCTTTAGGTTAATTTTACTCCCTCTACTTTGCAAAGTGCCCTTAAGCGTAATGCTGACATTTCAGACTATTTTTTTTCCAGCAGCAAGTTCCTTTCCTATGTCCCTATAAGGGGCAAAAAAAAACCACCTTAATTTGAATTCCAATCTGCAGAAGGCCAGAAATGCTGAACTAGGGAGAAGTCACAGTGCCGAAGCCCTTGGCAATAATACAGCTTACAATCTGCCTGGAAACTCAATCTCCCCCATCTGAGACCAGTGCATCACCCCGCAGTCCTGGCGCAGAAAGTCAACCATTAGTGGCAAATCACCCTGATTAACACCATCACTGGATAGAGTCTTGTAACACCCGAACAACAATCTCAAGACCTCGGCAACACCCTTAAATACTTCAGCTTCTCACAGTTAATAGTTAAACAGATAATATTCATATAAAGATTTAGATTTTATCAAATTGCAAACCATTACATACGGAAGAGGGCTCACACTACTGGACTGTTATGCAGCATCACTTTATGTTTCAAAAGGGTCCATTACATCCTTACTTACGAGAGAACCAAATATCTACCCTTTTAGATTTTTTTATCGTTACCAAGCACTTTGCATAACAAAAAGAACACTTTCCCATTCTCTGCCCTCCTTCCTGAGAAGAACAGATGTTTCAACCCCACAGATAGTCTGTGTCTCACACATTTTATTCATGCCCACACGTTTGGGGAGCACCGATTCTGAGGTCCTGAGTGTAAACAATTGCTCTGAGTTCCAGACACACAGCCGTCTTGGTACGTGGTTAGGCCAACACCCGCTGGAGGAATTTCAGTTCTGTGCCAGGTTTAAATTGGTCCCAGCAAAGCCCTGTGCTGACCGCCCTCCGTAATGGCACAGGGCACAGGTCCCATGTCACCCTTCATTGCCTCCACCAGAGCCTGCCCAACTGCAGAAGGTCATCTGCAGTGTCCAGCTTAGCACACAATAAAATCACACAAGAATGACTGCATCGTTCAACGATTTTCATGAGAGATGTGGTCTGTGAATAATAACAATGAACAGGTGTGCTTTAAATGCTCTGCTGCCAAGAGGTTGCACAGAATTTGTGCAGGTTTTTATGAACTGTCTTACTGAAATATCTAAAGACATCTACATGCCAACCAATCACACACTGCACTGCACAGACTGGTCCAGACACCCCCAACCCCTGACCCCAACTGAACAGGGCATCACTGCAGACTAGACCAGACACGCCCCCTGATCAACAGGGCATCACACACACTGCAGACTGGACCAGACACACCCCCAGACCAACAGGGCATCACACACACTGCAGACTGGACCAGACACCCCCCCCAGACCAACAGGGTATCACACACACTGCACAGACTGGACCAGACACACCCCCGGACCAACAGGGCATCACACACACTGCAGACTGGACCAGACACACCCCCCAGACCAACAGGGCATCACACACACACTGCAGACTGGACCAGACACACCCCCCAGACCAACAGGGCATCACACACACACTGCAGACTGGACCAGACACACCCCCGGACCAACAGGGCATCACACACACTGCAGACTGGACCAGACACACCCCCAGACCAACAGGGCATCACACACACTGCAGACTGGACCAGACACCCCCCCCAGACCAACAGGGCATCACACACACTGCAGACTGGACCAGACACACCCCCTGATCAACAGGGCATCACACACACTGCAGACTGGACCAGACACACCCCCCAGACCAACAGGGCATCACACACACTGCAGACTGGACCAGACACACCCCCCAGACCAACAGGGCATCACACACACTGCACAGACTGGACCAGACACACCCCCGGACCAACAGGGCATCACACACACTGCAGACTGGACCAGACACACCCCCCAGACCAACAGGGCATCACACACACACTGCAGACTGGACCAGACACACCCCCGGACCAACAGGGCATCACACACACTGCAGACTGGACCAGACACACCCCCGGACCAACAGGGCATCACACACACTGCAGACTGGACCAGACACACCCCCCAGACCAACAGGGCATCACACACACTGCAGACTGGACCAGACACACCCCCCAGACCAACAGGGCATCACACACACTGCAGACTGGACCAGACACACCCCCCAGACCAACAGGGCATCACACACACTGCAGACTGGACCAGACACACCCCCCAGACCAACAGGGCATCACACACACTGCAGACTGGACCAGACTGGTAAAGCATAACTGTTACAGAAATGACCAGGACGGTATTCATGCCAATCATAATTATACAAACAAAAACACAACACAGAGATTCTTGTTCATACTGTTCCTGCATGAGCTGAGGGATCTCACCACCTCACAACAAAAGACTACTAAAAAAGTAATAAACTGCAATAAACAGATAAAAGCCAATTACTACAAATTGAATTAGGGCTGTTAAATCATGTTATCTCCATTCGCTTACCTATAAATAAATCTCATATTCTCTGATTCAAGACCACAACAATGAGAATCGTTTCTTAAGATAATACCTAGCCCGGAGGGTGTCTCTTATTATACAAGAGAAATCCCCTTAAATCATTAAACTCCATGAAATGGCACCTGTTACACAATTAGAGCTACCATTCACAATTTGATTTTGATTCTGATCATTAAAGATTCTACCCATAAATAGCCATTATGCAGAAACAATATCTCTTTTTTTTTCTGGACATTCAACATATCCTTAAATGATTTTGTCAGCTTCAGCAGCAACGCTGAACTTTGAAAGCTGCATTTATTGGCTGATGAAATGGGTTAACTATTTGCTGAAAGTAATAGCAAAGTGAAACTTGCTCCAGCACTACTAAAGTTTCCTGAAGCAATACGTTCTTTGGAGAGGCTACTGTTAATTTCACGGGAACTTAAAGTGATATCAAAGTTAAGAGTTATCAATTTTAGTGTTCTATTTTTTAATACTGGGAGTTCTATGCACACTATGGCATTTATACATAAGATATTGTGTTTCAGCAGATTCTTCACTGTTCTCAGTTCATTTCATGACTGCGATTCACCATTGAAAAGCAACGGAAATTCAAAAAACTCCATCGAACGCCGCGCTTGCATTACTGAAGGTTAAATAAAAATGTCAAGGAAGCACAGTCCCGCTTCAGCTACATAATTTCCATGAATAATGGTTTTCATAAACAAATGTTGTGGCCTCAGGATACTATTAAGCTCCGTTAGTGTTTTTAAACACTTTAAAGGAAGAGTAATGTCTGGCAATACCTTTTCTTTCCATTTCAGTTTGACAGCTCTAGGGTATTTTGGAAGATATGTTTGGTCAGAAACATCTCATCTCAGCCAATGTTTTATCACAAAACAGCATACAAAAATGTCTTAACTGAAACTGTTTTATGTAATAAAAGACACACATCAAGAAGGATTTAAAGACAAATTTACAGTGTGTGAATAGCATACAATACTATATGCTATATAGAACTATATACAGTACACAGTAAGTACAGAGAATGAAACTATGCTGGTACTTCTGTTACTGAACCTGGCCAAAACAAATGAACCTAACTTTTAAAAAGCCAAGAAATCTTTTAGTTAAAAATCGTTTGTGAAATGTGGTGAAGCAGGCATTGCTTAACAGTAATGGAACGATTTTGATCACAGAAAATCAAATGAAATGAATTCAGTCAGGCACGATGACAGATGGCAGACTACCAGAGCCTACTGCATATTCTGCGACAGAGGGGGGGGGCTTTGACCATGAAACAGCAGTGCAATCTGATGTCCAGGTGAGAAAATCAGAGCAAGATGTTTAGCGCAGGTCCTCAAAGGATAGGTAAACAAACGGAAAAATGACGAGTAAAACCCATGGTCAAGCACAGTCAGACACCTCTTAGATAATTCAGGGATTGAGTATCAGTTAACAGAGAGTCCACATAAGGGGAAAAAGGTGCTCAAACAGGGGTTATGTCATTAGTGGGGTACTGCATGGGTCTGTACTGGAACCACTGCTCTTTTACATGCTAATTTACATCTGTGATTCTGGTATAGTAAGGAAACTCGTCATTAGTGTAGATGATACTAAAAGCGGCTGGAGGATCAGCAAATAGCAGCAAATGGAATTTTCAAACAATACTATAAAATTCAAAACTGGGTTACTTATTAAAAATATATAGGTATTTACAGTATGTTGCTGGATGTGAACATTAAATCACTAATAACAACCAAAATGTCTAAAGAGAGACCAAAGGCCCTCCTCTCATCTGTAACCTTTCCTATACTCACGTTAGATTGCAAAATGAGCACAGTTAAGCGGGTATCACAACTCCACTTCTGAATTCTGATATTATTTGTTTTTTCTATTCAACATTATGCCCCTACTCTGATTTCAGAAGTGTATTGCAAACAAACATTCAATATTTAATAAAGTTCATTCTTAGTGGAAATAATACTGCTTGGATACTGTAACTGTAATTCTGATAGTATAACTAGGCATTGACAACAGTACCTTGGGGAAAAAAACATTTTTCAAAGCAGTATTACTCCTGCGGGTAACATTTTTGTCTTGCAAGTATCATTTTGGCAGTGATAAAGCCAAAGATGCAGGTTACTTACTTCATATGAATAACACGTACAAGATAAAGCTAACCAAAATTCCTTTTCTGAATGCACAAATCCATCTTTCATAGTTTGATGCAACTTGTTGGCAAAAATACAATGGCTTCTGGGAATAAAATAGAATCCGTGGCTAAAATCATCACAGTGTTACATTAATGATATTTCAAGTAAAAAATCGCTGGTTATTCATTGCTTGGAGCAAGAGAGGAAATAGTTTCAGTTTTCATGGAGTATATCAGACTGGACACAACAACATCGTAGCACTTGAAAAGACCCCTGTACAGTCAAGCTTTGCCAGAGGGTTATCGTCAACTAATAATATAAAAAAACTTCAGGGGTTTTACCCTGTGGTCTTCTTATTAGGTATCTTGTATTACTGTAATACCCCAAGTCCACAGACTGCTTTCTTTAGACTTCCAGGATTATGTTTTAACTCTAGAATGCAATAAAACCAACCCCCTGCGCAGAATATGAATACTAGTAAAGATATTGAGTGATTATTGCTAATGTTAGAAGTGGTTGAACATATTTTCAAAAGTCCTTTAAAGCTGCAGTAACCATATCACAAACAACTGAGTTATTAAACTAAAAATGAGAAGCAGATCCAGTATTACTCTTTACAAAGAAAGAACTACTGAAAAAAGCTAAACAGCCTTACCTACAGAACACGGTAACAAAGCAAAGAGCAATATTATTCAGATGAATAAAACAATCTTACAGATATACAATTAACTGCAAACTACTGAGATAAAAAATTATTCCCCAATTAAAACCTAGATGCTCCATTTACAGCTTTTACAAAATGCATGTTAATACAAGTGCTTCTGGACATCCACATTTGCTACACTGCGTCTTTGAAACACACAGTATTATAAAAGGAGCTTAAAACTCCAGCCACACATATTTCAAATTCCAGGACTGCGAGCTGGCAATAACACAGCAAGGTTATTTGAGTGAGTTCCCATTTCTAAAATCACTTGAGCACACGACAGAAAACTGTGTGGAAGAAAACTTTACAATTAGCAGTTGCATTAATAAAGTGTTAAGACACCTTGAACACGGTTACAGTAGACACGTTTCTGCTACCTGAAGGAATTTTAGAGACACCAGTTGTATCTAGTGTAGTTCTTGCACATCAGCAGGAAATGTCAGCTTTCAGAGAGCGAGATGGAGACTCTCTGGCAGCACAGGAATAATTAGCAGGAATCCCACAAGGAAGCTTCAAATTTTAATTCTAAACTAATGCCACAGACATGGATCAGAGACACTGGGATTAATGGTGGCAATAAACTCAAAGTCTTCAGAACATTTGTATACATGTGTACTCAGCAGATGGGAAATAAAGACAGAAGGGTCAAAAACTTAGTTTGGAATTACTTTCCCACACTGAAAAACTGTGCTTGTACTCACCCTCACATCTCCATTGGCAGGCCTGGTGCTGTGACTGAATGCATGGACAGGATCCTTGTGGTACACTTTTAGGCAGGAGTGAGCCGTAATATTCCTGGAATCAAGGACATCAATAACTAGGGATGAGGACAGCAGGTTCATGTGAGCGATTTACAAGGGCTTCTAGTTTGACAGTGAACTAATGAGGGCTCCAAACGTACAGTACGAGACAAATTTGAACAGATATTCCATCCCATTTGTCGAGGAGCCCAAACGTTTACAACAGATCAAAGATCTCTTGTCTATGTGGTCTGTGGGTTTACTACCACACCCATGAGGTCATGTGGCAGTAATTTGAATTCACCCTGTCAATACAGGAAAAGGACAGCAGGCACAAAGTACAGATTTCATGCTACAAAACGTCCGGGGTGGGGTTGGGGGGGCATGACTGTGAAAATTGTTGACATTTACCTTGCTGTGCTTGTTCACTTAGGGCAAGAAAGGCAAACAGAACAGGTTTCAAATAGACTGTGTTCACAGCTCTCTTCCTTCACTCATCATAAACAACACATCAGCTCCTGCACCAATGTTCAATTAAAGAGTCCAATGTTCGCCACAGTACAGTCAGACAGGAATGAAATACGAAAAAATACACGTATTCCACTGCAGCTTCAAATCCTGAGGTTTTTCTCTAAACCCCATGGGAAAAAAAGTCTCTATTAAGGATAAGTATTTTTCTAAAAATGCAATCCTTTCATTTCAAGTACTGAATCTGAAAAACTAATGGTTATCCCGCAGTCAGGGGTATGATTAAACATTTATGATCTCATATGATGCCAGGCTGTTAACTGTTAAGACATGCTTACCTTTAAGGGACTACTGCATGTGAAATCTTTCAGCCTTGAGTCTCTTTGATAACGCAAATGAATCACCATGTAAGCAGCCACAGCTGATCATGAGGTCGTAACAGTATAAAGAATCCCAAACACCCAGTGGTGCACAGTTTCCGAATCTGTCTGGCTGTACAAGAGTTCCTTCACCCCATGTGCAGTGTGCTTCTTTTCCTAAATCGACCAATCCCAGTTTTCAGGACTGTTAAAAAGCAATGCGTAATGAAGGATAACAGGGTTGCCCTCATTCCCTCCTGTAAGTGCCCTTCTGTACATGAACCGATGGGATGGCATATCTAGCCAGTTAGAACATGCAGCCTTCCATGAAAACCAAGTTCTCGGCAAAACATCAAACAGAGGCTGCCCTCCCACCTATTGTTACACACAACAGTGGGAGAATCACACCCGTCTGGAGATCCTGAAAAGACCGGAGGCCAGGGGGAGAGTCCTCAACAACAGAAATGTAATAGGGCCCTTGTAAAGTAATGAGTAAAACACACACAGAAACACACAGACATCAAAGATTTTCCGGTGCCTGCAAAGCAATAAAGACAATGCTGGCTAAGTGCTAACAATTACATACTGTATTACGGAGGTACTGAAAGATAATCAGTGCAGTCTTTGATTCTACCGACTCTTGAACTAAATGTTAAAAGCAGGGATGTTCACAACTTCAAATTCAACTCAATTTTTAATATAAAAAATACAGAAAATATACCAAAGTATGCCATTTCTGTATTATTCATATGTTTTCATTTCCTGTTAAATCCTTGCTAAGAAAAGCAAATGTTTTGCCATTTTCTTTTCACAGATGTGACGACAAATGTATTAGGAAATGTATCATCTGCTGTTTCTTGTGCCTTCATTTTTCATATTGCGTTTATATGATCCTTTTTCACCTTTAGATTCTTTGTCAGTGTACAGTATGTAAAGACAACTAATCTAGGCAAAACTAAAATCAGGTAAAGGACAGCTTTTTAGTTTGCTTTGTGTACTGGCAAGCATTTAACTGCCTGGCCATGGTCAGCTATTTGCCTAAAGAGAAAGATAAAGATGATTCCACTATTTCACAACTTCTACAAATCCAGAAAAAATCCCACAAAGGAACAGTCACAAATGTGTTCAAAAAAAAAAAACTTTGACGAAGGAGACAATCCCAAACTGCTGACCCTGTATAATTATGGACCACACACCCCTCTAACACTGCCCTTGACACAGCCTCTTGAAGTACTACACATGGGGCTTCTATCTCAGGCCAACTAGTTCTTGTATTGTATTGTATGTATTGTACTATTATTATATAATTCGTTACACTGTGGCTGTGTTGTCTGTGTTAAGCTGCTGTTGCACTGCAATTTCCCTCACGGGATCAATAAAGTATATATCTAACACCGACCTCTAAACTGTGTTTGTGTGGGTTTGCTCTGCAATGGACTGGCACCCCATCTATGGTATAACCCAACTTTGCACCCTATACTTCCACGACAGGAGAAAGAACAAGCAGTTTCTGACAAACGACGAAACAGCAGCGGTACAAACGCATATATCCAGTCATAATCCGGCCTAAAATAATTTAAGTCTTGACTCACCCAGCTTCTAACTCAGTTACTGTGTCAGAGGATCTTAAAAGTAAGAAATACGGTGTCTGTAAATGACACACCAGAAGGTAATGTGAGGAATACAATGACTGATCTTGTTTAGAGGTTTTCTAACTATCAATCTTTACAAAAAAAAAATCAAATTTACCTACCTTACATCAGAAAGCTCGTAATACATGTTCCGCATATCATCCTTAATGTACACCGCAACATTAGGAGACTCCAGCATCTTCATGGTGAGCTGCTGAGGGAAGGCACTTACGAACAGAGCACGGATTGTGTCCGCACTCGTTATTTCATTTGGCATTCTCATCTGTTTGGTTTCATCTCCATACTGAAGATACAGCACACCTGCAAAGCAAGACCAGACACACCACACAAATCAATCGTGGATTTATCACTGATATCCTGCTGTATCAAACAGAATGGAAACAAACACGGCAGCGCACGCCACAAAAGGCACGACGCAATTCTGCATGTTGAAGCTGACATTCCTTTAGAAGTTAACAACGAAATCTGCTTAGGGAAAAACATGAAAGTGGGTAGAAATCTTCTATACATACAGACTGTTCAATTCACCAACAAAAAGGGAGACTGCAGAGAAAACAACCATAAGAAAGAATTAGGCAGTGCTCCAGAAGATGCAAGCCTTCTGTGGAAATGTGCACATGCAGATACATAAACACATGCTCTCCAGGCAAAGAAACTACATTTCACATGGATGTCATTTCTTTATCAACAACAGACAAGAAACAGAACTAAACAGTAAGTCTATCTTTCAAGGGTTACCCATAATACTTTAATGTTACTGGGGTGGCACAATGACATAGTGGTCAGAACTGCTGCCTTGCAGCGCTGGGGCCCTGGGTTCAATTCCAGACCTGGGGTGCTGTCTGTGTGGAGTTTGCATGTTCTCCCTGGGTTTGCATGGATTTCTTCCGAGTGCACCAACTTTTCTCCCACAGCCCGAGGACATATTGCTATGTTAACTGGCTGCTGGGAAAATTGGCTCCGGTGTGGGCGTGTGTGTCAGTGTTTGTGTCCGTCTACCCTGTGATGGACTGATGTTCCATCCTGAGTGTCTCCTGCATAGTGCCCACTACTGGCCGAGACAGGCTCTGGCTCCCCCATAATCCCAAGTGGAAGAAGCAGTTAGAAATTTGATGGCTTTAATATCACTAAACCCTTACAAGCAGTTCTGTTAATGTTGCATTTCAAATCAAATGTCACCAGTGTTTTTGCGGGGGTGAGGTCAGACTGTATCGATGGCATCTCTGCTCTGTGCAGCAGTGACCATACTGCATCACTGGCCTATAAAGTATCTGAATCTGTCCGTGGGAATCTGTCTCAGGAGCTCCTGATCAAGCTGGCCTGAACTACATGTCAAGAACACTCTCTGAAGATCACTGATGCACAACAGGTGCTTGACAGGACTAATTAACTGAATCTAGCCAACGTGTGGGTCAGTTCAAAAGTGGAGGTGTTCCCAAAACCAAGATCTGATCCTTGAGTACGTCTTCAAGCATAGATTCCTCTTTCATGTAGGCACCTCAGAACAGCAGCGGCACTAATCCTACATTTTACTAATCCTCACGTCCTGGGAGTGTTTGTGCATTTCTGGCAAAACGTTGCTCTGGTGAGACAATTCTTGGATTCCAGGACTCTTAGATATCTACTGTGTGCCAGCACCTTCTAAAATGCTTTAGTGGTTGCTCTGTGAACACTGCAAAGCCCGCCAGCAGATGTGCAAGGATTTTAATCCTCTTCTGACATCCGTAGCATCACAATGAAACAACTAAGCATTGGATGGCTTCACTGTTTTCACACCTCACATGTTTCAAAGAGAAAATGTTAACTTTAAAGTTAAGCTCAATCAAGTCTTCATTTCAGAAAGTACTTTTGCCTAATTAGACACCAACTCCTTTACCCACACTTAATACTGTACATATTTCAACAACAGGCTGCGTGTCTTGATGTGTAGTGTCTGGTGCTAGAGAGGACATACACACACTCTGGCAGCGCTTGAATTAAAAATAAAAAGTTCAGTTGCTTAATGCGTCTTAAACCTAAAGCATTTTCATTGAAATTTAATTTGAAATGTAATAAGCAGGGATTGTATTATCGAACTGCTAGAATAACAGGATGAATGAAAATGGACTTTTGATGGCACTACAATGTTTTCAGTAGATGTCTGGCTCACTTCTGCAAATTTAAAATCTGCCAATATTTCAAGAAAAAAAAATGTTTTATTTGTGGCAAAACAGTGCGCTCATCAACATGCGATAGGAAAATCAATGAGAAATATAAGAATTATTACAATTCAGTAATAAATCACCTTCTGTCTCCATCTGCTGCCTGAAACCTTGAAGATCGTATCGATACTGTACATTGTCTCACTGAGGTTAAATAAATGCAGTTACTAACTTGTTTTCTGGATATGTGTGATACAGGCAAAGTAATTTTTTTCAAATGTCCACCATATTTACAAAAAAGAACATTTCTTTATAATCATGGCATTGATAAATATAACTGATAATTATTACAATAAAAGGCAGATCATGCTCTTAAAGTAATGTGAGAATAAATTGTGCAATAGAATGTCAGATAAAGGAAAAGCAAAAAAGACAATACTTAGCTGAATAATAAGTAATTAGCTGAATAATAAAGGAGGTAGACTATTCTGTTTTTTAGACAATGTTAAATCTGAGAAAAGTGAAACAAAAAGGTATTTTAAAGGACTGTCAATGTTTATCTCCTTGTGAAGCAACAAGGCTACTGGTTCGTGCAATTCAGTCAAACAAGATCTAGAGAGGGTGGAGTAGGCCTGCCAGTACACATTTCAATATATTAGCAAAGAGGGAAAGGGAAATGCTAATTAAGGATTAAGAAATAAAACACTGTAATAGATATACTGTACAATGACATGAGCCCTAGAAAACACCGGTTTGATAAAGGTGTATAACTCAGCTTTGGCCTTTAGAACAGATCAGCAATCCATCTTAAAGGCAAACTATAAAAATAGTTTCTTAGCAATTAACCAATGAAACACAAATGTACGAACGCAATCGGTTAACCACAATAAGAAACACAAAGTACAACACAAGCATCAAAGCTGAGGCACTGTATCGGCAGGTCAAAATTTCACTTGCATCCGGAAACTGAAAGCTCAGTTTCACCTACTGTTTGCCCACCTGGCTCAGACGAGAGAAAGCGTACCTAGAGGAGACACTAGTCTATTACTGTAATGTCACGACTTTCGGATTGATGATGAAATTCAGATGAAATTCTAGCTCGAAGACGAACAGGAATAATTACAGAGTACAATTATGAAATTCATTTTTCTGTTTCAATAAAGCACAATCTTTTGGATGCTCTCTCTGCCTATATTTGAATCCATCTCTTCTGTCCATGTTTTACACACCTCATCCGATTCATGGTCGTAAGGAAGCCAGAGCCTATCCCGGCAAGCAATGGGCGCTAGCTTCATGCTTTTTTAAATAATTAAAACACATTACCCCTCCTTTATCAACATAAAGCCTTTCAAGTCACTTTAGTGGTTTCAGTCAGCAGTATGTGATGATACATGAAAGCTCCACTCCAAGTTCTCCTCATTGTTAGGAAAATGGAGGATATATGAACTGCAACGTAAGCAGTCAACTGCCAGCACACACTGAGGAGTTGGAGTGATTTTATTCCTGTGGCCTTCTTAACTGTGGGGTTGTAAAAGCTACCAGATGTTACTGAAATACTATACGCCACACTCAAGCCTACTTCAGAAAGAAAACATTTTTTTAAATTATAACTATTACAATTTAAGGCACACAGAAGTCAATTCAGTTTTCATGTAATGATTTATTGCGCCTATGGGCTCCTAAGTGAATTAATCTCATTGCAGACTCTCAGCCACGGTGTTCAGTAGCAACCAATCTATGAGTAAGGATGAAGCCAAACAATTCACTTTGCCTTCTACTTTCACAACAGCGTTATATTTTAAGATTACCTTTTTTGTTCTCCAATTTAATCACAATTCATTATTTTCACACCACATTTTATAATCTGAAACATCTGTGTTCAATCAAACTGAGTTCCTATTTCCAAAATCCATATTTTCCAAATGTAATCTAGAAAACTTCAAAGCTCTGATGATGCTAAAATATTTTTGTGTTGATACATACAACATTTTTGCGTGTCCCTTTCTCAGAACAAAAACTGATAAAATATTAATTTCACCATGCTCCACCCAACAGCTGGCATTGTGCAGTTAGTCTTTGAATTGTAATAATCACTCTGTGTGGTCTAAAAGAAGTAACTGAGGTTTAACATGTCTAGAACTGTAAGAAATAAAAAAAATAAACCAGCAACTTACAAAAGTACTGCAGACAAATCCCAAGATCTCAAGGTCACATTTATCACTTTTCACTTTCCCCCAGGTTCCACAGCTGGAAGAAAGCTGGTCACCGTCACAGCCCTGTAGCTTAATGTCTGAAGGAATCCTAATAACCGTGCCCAGCTAGAGTCCACATCCACCTCCCAACACAGTTCCTCCCTCTTCCAGCTCTTTCAACAGGCCTATCTGAGCCGGCTGTCAGCAGAAACTCATTTTTAAGAGTTAGAGGAATGCCAGCCCATGGTTCTCAAAACATATATTTAGCTGCTTAGAAATACGGTCACTGGTTCTGCATCCTTTACCATAAAGATAGTTGGCAAGGCAGTCTTTTGAGAAAAAAGCATACTAGAGGTTTTGTCATTTTAGAAAAAAAAACATTCTGGATAAAAAAACAGGCCATATTTAAAGTTAAAAGTAAGGAGAGCTACAGAACGGCGATGCAAACAAAAGTCTTCACCACAGGCTTGAATTTAACCACTTAAAATAAACATTCAACAGAGAAAGTAACTGGTGTTAATACTGAATGTGTTGGCCTCTCCCAATTACAGAGGAGTGTTTCTCACATGATCATTTAATACTGTATGTAGTAGTTCAGGTGGGGAGCTGCGTCAGCATCCGTAGGCTGCAAAGGAACAGGTAATAGGTTTATTCCATGCTGAAAAAAAGAAGAAAGAAAACACGTTTCGGCCGTGGAGCCTTCTTCAGGTGTGAAGAAGGCCTGAAGAACACCTGAAGAAGGCTCCACGGCCGAAACGTTGTGTTTTCTTTCTTCTTTTTTTCAGCATGGAATATACCTATTACTTGATAATTTTAAATGTTTGCTGTAACTGTAAAGCTTAAAGCTATTGGAGTGTTTGTGCTTATTACAAGAGCAAACTTCACCTGATTCTGACTAAATAAAAGGAAGGCGGACTTAGGTGTAGATGGAAAGCCAAGAAGACAGGCTTTTGTTATTTAGAAAAGCACTGCACATAAAAAATACAGGAGGAGCTGGAAGGAGATCTCCTGGGAAAGCTAAGGCTGCTGCTGGAAGAGGTGTTAGTGGGGCCAGTAGGGGGGCGCTCACCCTACGATCTTTGTGGGTCCTAATGCCCCAGTGTAGTGACGGGGACGCTATACTGTAAACAGGCGTTGTCCTTCGGATGAGACGTAAAACCGAGATCCTGACTCTCTGTGGTCATTAAAAATCCCAGGGCGTTTCTCGAAAAGAGTAGGGGTGTTACTCCGGTGTCCTGGCCAGATTTCCCATTGGCCTTTACTAATCATGGCCTCCTATAATAATCCCCATCTCTAAACTAGCTTAATCGCTCTGCTCTCCTCCCCACTGAGAGCTGGTGTGTGGGGAGCGTTCTGGTGCATCATCCAGGTGGGGCTGCACACTGGGGGTGGTGGAGGGGATCCCCATGACCTGTAAAGCACTGTGAGTGGAGTGTCCAGAACGGCGCTGTGTCAGGAAGGAACGCCGATGAGTCAAGCGGAGTCTCGGGCCCTCGTACCTAGCGACCGGTCCTTGGTCTGGTTGGTGGAGCGCACCACTGGGAGGCTGGCCCTGGAGCGGCTGCCCCTGGTGAAGGCTGCCGGAGCCTCTCCCTCGGACATGACTTCCCCGGACTCCGCCGCGGCCCCGGAGGGGTGCTCTGCCTGCTCCCCGGCGGCGTGCTTCGGGCTCCTGCTCTGGAAGACAAGACCGGGAGCCACGCTGTAAACCTCCAGACACACGCGCCCACCCATGGACGCCATCTCTCAACCTGGCTGTCAGACACTCCTCCTCTCAGCAGAGAGGGACCCCATTCTCAATGGCCTGGGCTTGCTCCTTGATTCAGGAGGAGACACCCATTGAAATAATTTCAGTTTCAGCAGAAATAGAAAGTGACTCTGTAAAGCCAGTCTGTGATTTTTTTTAAAAAGTAACCCTTGGTCAGAATGAGCTGAACAATGAAGATTAATGTGTTTGTTTCTTCAATGCTTTATTGTAAAGGCTAGCTTGATCCTGACTTACATGTACAGTCAATGGACACTTGAATTAATGATACAGGAACTGCATTCAATCACTCCACAAAGGTGGCATTAGATCAATCCATTCAAACCTACTACACCACCAGTACTGGGGTTTATTAACCCTGCACGATGCGAGTTAGGAGGTGCACATTCCCCAGTTCTTTAGTTTTTGTAAAGAGCACAACATGCTTGCAAAGACAAACTAAACCACTCAAATAAAAAGCTAACATCCAGGTTAAACAGTGATTAGGTCTGCATTCCACACTCTTTCCAGACAGTACGCTGTGTCCTCTCCTAAACAGAGCAATCTGCACATAGGTGCTAGATGAAGGTTAAGCTGCAGAGCAGAAATCACTAACCAGAAGAGAAGTGTTTATGTCGTATAGAAGATTAAAATAATTGAATAACGAAACTGAATCAGTAAATGAATAAAAAACGTGCGCGGTATGTACAGTCTTAATCCTAACATCTATGAAATTACTTTTATTTTCGATGTACTCATCACACTTTAGCACATGCATCTGATTAGACCACTTCTGAAGGAGAGGAAGACTCTGAACCAGATCGAACACAACCAGTCATCACTGCGCTCATGCTGGTGTTTAAAACCAGCGTCATGCACCAATTCAAACAGCACACAACGTTGGAAACCCACAGCCACGGCAAGCAGTCAAAGTTATTTTTTTCTTTCTTGACAATTAAAAAAACATTTAATTTTAATGGGGATGCAGAGGACCAGCAGTACTGTACTTATTTAAACATCATTTCTGACATGTTTCTGACTGTATGTCATAAGATGAAGTAAAACTGTAAGACACTTCACAGTATGCAATCCTAAGTCATTATGGAAATTTTATTTAATATGTACAGCAAGGGAATGCCTAATTGCATGGCAACTAATCAAACTGAAACTTCTGTTAATTTGGTTTATTGATTCATTGGCAGTCATTGTCCTCTGAACTGCTTCCAAATCCCTCGAATGCTTTTCCTTAGTCCATGGTCTCATAAAATGTCAAAGTGAGTGACCATTAAATCCTGTAACATGAACCATCCTGCACTGTTTAAATTGTAGCCAAAAGGTCACTTAACAGAAAGTCCTTTATGAGAGACACTAGATTCGGATATGCTCCGGCTAAAAAGCTCACTGTCTGCTAAAACAAATGACTTCACAAACCCCTCCATGTCAGCCTGTTGCTGGCATGCACGGCTGTGAAGCTGCGAAGTGCACAGTGGGAAAGCAAACAGGTTAGTTGATATGCAAAGCGCAGAATAAAGAGCACACTCAACTCGGAAAGGATGCAGATAAGATAAATAGCATACTAACTCTCTGGGATGACTCGATTTTCAGCAAGTACCTTTGAATGTCAAGTTCAGAGTGAAGGGAGGCCAACATGCACTGTTTGGCCTAATGGACGGTGAAGGAAATAAAGGAAGGAAAAGATCAGCAAAAATACAAGATGGCAAATCTAAAACTTCAAAATCTAAAAGGCTGTGCCACACTGATGATTAAACAAAGGCTGATTTGGCTTCAAATATAGTAGAAATCAGATCATTTTTCTGTTCATGCTGCAACCCACATGTCCGGAAAAGTTATATGAATACTTCCTCCCTCCACATTCATTCAGTTTTTGTGAAACTCACCTGTACTTTGAAGACAATAAGCAAACTGTTTCCTTAAGGCTATGCTTTCAGATTCTGTAGGAACCAGGTTTACAGAACATTCTTTTTACAGAGGACCCGTCTTTACCTTTACCTCTTTCACTTGGGAAAGCGCAAATACTCCTCTGGGGGTGGTTAGTATATTTTAAAATGACTGTTGGACAAAACCCAACACCAAAACTGGTAAGAAGATCACAACTCAACCAGAAACCATATTACTTAAAAGACTGGAATTTTCAACATATTAGTTCTACACTTACTGATGTTTATAAGGACAGAACATGATTGAGAGAAAAAAGTCCTTTGTTTATTGTCCTATCAATGATAAGACAGCAGCAAATTATCGATTTGAAGAAAATATTTAGCGAAGATTGTGAGGTTCATTCCAGAGATGAAGTCTGCTTTGGTTTTTCTCAGTCGGAAACATTTTTGTTTGATACTGGCAAGTTATGACACTAATGGTTGTCATCACAAAAAATATTTTTAACTTCTTTGGTTTTTATGTACATTATGAAGGTCTTTCTCTCCAGTCCCAGGTGTGTGTCTCTGAATTGTCTGCCACTCCTTTTCATACAGTCAAGCATCCTGTTCTTTCACATCCACATTATTTAAAGTTGGAACTGTACCTGCTCAACATTAGTGCCTTCCGCCGACATGAAACTCCCTTTACAGGATGACTTCTTGAACTGAAATACAATCCTTTCGAGTTTTCAACAAACTGCTGATTTCTTTTATATCTGTGAGTTCACTTTTAATCCCAGACATTGAATATTTAATTGAAAACTAGAACTAAAACATCTCGGTAACAAAAACGTCAATCAAATCAATACAATACCAATGTATTTTTGTATAGTGTTCATCATCACAAGGCATTCCCGAGCACTGAGATGAAAAATACAAGTAATTTGCTTTTATGATGCATGCATATTGTAAAAAAATAATACATCAGAAGAGGTGACTGTGCAGAAACAGGCCTAAGAACCCACTACCATGTCCTTCCTAATATCCCTTCAGTTGTTCTTCAGGTGCTATTAAGCAGTTGTGTTGCTTTTCCAGGCTACACATTAGCCTGCCTTTTCGTGTCAGATATGCACATTTAACAACCCAAAATGCGAGAGCATTTATTTCCTTTGTCACCCTCCTATAATTCATACCATTATGGGAGTCAAAGAATTTCTTCGGATGCAGCCATTTGAAACACACATTCAAGCCAAGACCGAGAAATATTTTTCTTCCACAAGAAACACAGTTAATAAAAAACGAATTAAAACATTCAGTTATTGAAAGGAACTTTACACGTTTCCAGACTATTCGCTATCCAACAAATACTTTGGCTTTACTACACTACAGGTCTTAACAATATTGCTAGAAGCCATGAAAGACTTCGCATGTGTTATTTCTTCTGATTATTTGGGAAAATAACAAATTAAAGAGATAGACATCTTTATATAGATGTAGTTTGTCTCAGCACAAAACTAATGTATGGCGCTATGTAACACCAGGATATGTGACGCGTCCTGAATATTCGATGATTTTCAGATTATATGGACAACCTTGATCCACACTTTGGGACAACTGCCTCATCCACAGAACAGGTGAACAGCTGAAAGTTTAAGGATCTCTCCAGGCAGGTAGTTACTCAAGGAGGCACTCAATTTCAATCCCGGAAATTGAGAAAGGATTAAAAGTCTAGAGAGCCTCACAGTGCCAGCTAGCCCCTGTTCATTCACACAGAATCAATACCACAAATCAATATGCACCAACAAGGATACTGTAAGTAAAAAGACAAAAGCATAATAAGATGTCATCATGCTAACAGGCCAATGGTTTTATTTCCATGGCCAGTAACTTTATCTTACGACCTGTCAGCACTCAATATTGTTTTGCAAAACAGAAAGCACTCACCAGGTAACAGTTGGCAGTCAACTTTGTTTTCTGATGTGTGTGTCTTATCTGGACATCTACTACAAACAGAAACCTAAAGCTTGAAAAACAGCTGAACTGATGAATGACCAGTAAGTTCATTTTTATGTGGCAGGCATGTCCAATCTTCACTTAAAGATGCAAATTTGGATATACCTGAAACACCTGGTGTTTTCAGCAGCAAATGCACAAGCGCTGGTTCACTTCAGAAGACTGATCTCCATCAGCATTCCTTGTCTATGTCCAGCTTGTATCATAACAAAGGGAACAACAAATCATAAATCTAAAAGAGTCCAAATTCAAGCCATCTGTATTGCAACATCCATCCACTGTCAAACCACTTTTTCCAATTCATGGTCATAGGGCCGGAGTCTGTCCTGGCAAGCAATGGGCGCAAGGCAGGGTACACCCTGGGAAGAACACCAGCAGGGCACAAGCAGACAAAAACAAACACACATGAGGGCTGATTTTCACAGAAGCTATACCAGGTATGTCTTTGGACCGTGGGAGGAAACCGGGGGCACCTGAAGATTACCCTGTACAGATTACACCCTAGGAATTGAAGGCAAAACTCCAGCATTGCAAAACAGCAATGCGAGGCCAGCATAGACAAACAGTGATAGTCAGGCTGAACACATGGGTTAGACCACGAGCCGGCTGAGGCATGCAAAGCACAGCAGGTAACCCGATGAGCCCTGGAGGAAAGGTGCCGCCCAGAAAATCCGTTCCCAGCATTACAAAATGATCAAGTCAGCCTGTGGTTTTTATATGACATCCCAGCAACATGAAGTACAACGAGGTCAGCTGCAGGAACAGCAAAAACACCTTCAGGAAGTACAACAAGCCAGTATTCACTTTCTAGAATTATGTATTTTTTTAAGGCAAAAAAACTTTCTGCAATTCTCAGCAAACGGAAGAGAGTCTTGCACTGACTTAAGATCATCCAGCTCAAGCTGATGCAAACACTAAAATCTCCATGTACAACCTCTGAATGATATTAACTGAGTGAGTAAGTATTAACTGAGTGATACTTACTACCCATAGTCCTTGAATAATGTCATTTGGTTTAAGGCCCTTTCTCTGACTGTAATGATTAAACCCAAACTCTCACCGAAGGGAAATTCTTATTTTAATTACAGTGCTTTATTTCAATAGGAAACAAATTAGAGCTCTGATTGTTGAGGATGCTGCTAGTACAAACAGCTCTGTGAATGACTGAGAGCACAAGATCTTCTTATTTCTGCCTTTTAACAATATGCTGTAATTGTCCTAAAGTGACTTGCAGGACAGAATCCACAATGATGAAAATGAAATATCCAATTCAACTTGGGTGTGCACAAAGGAAGAAATCAACAACATTCCCCAGGCTGAGTAAAGATATTGTGAAGTAGGAGGCTGCATCAGTATGTGTAGGCTGCAAAGGAACAAGTAAAGGTTTATTCCAGGCTGAAAAGAAAAGAGACAGATCATTTTGGCTGTGAAGCTTCTTCAGGTGTGTCTCTTTTCTTATCAGCATGGAACAAACCTTTACTTGTTTCTTTGAAGACTGCGAGAGGACCAGGGGAAGGGTCATTTATAACCGGTATTTCCGGAACAAAACACTTAATATACTCGATATAGACCTGAGCAAGATGGCCGCCAAGGTGAACCAACTGACCCGCTGTTGGAAAAGGCCTATGCAGCGAAACAAGGAGACACAGCTGAGCTACATCAGGAAACAGAATATAAATGCCCCAGAAGTGGCGAGCCAGTGCGGAAGCCAATAAGGTGAATGCGTTTTGGAGGAAGAAGAGGATTAGGATTGTGTTTGAAAGGATTAAGGAACAAGGACTACGGACTACGGTTTACGACTATGGTTTACGGATTACGGTTTACGGACTACGGATTGGTGTGGACATACGGACTTTGGAGTTTGGATTGTTTAAGGTTACTGGAGACGGATTACGGATCAGAATTGGAAAACATACGGACAAAGAAACGGAGAAGATCAGTGTGGTGCGAGTAACATCCCTTTTACACCTGCTTTTCCCCCCGGCGACACCACAAGATAATGTCTATGCTTAATAATAATATCATATTAGAGCAGAGGTGATGCTAGATAATCAAAGAGTACTTCAGAACAAGCAAATCTCAAGGGCTGGATGGTATTCTGCAGTTGTTCTTAATGACCAGATGTTACTCATAGACTGCTAAAACTCTTCCAGCAGTCTGTCAAGACATGTGTAATACTCAATGACTGGAAGATTGCTAAAGTATTGCACATCCATAATAAAGGGTGACAAAACATAGGTGAGCCTGAAAGAAGTTATGCGGTAATATTGTTGGAAGTCGAAAACTTGGCTACATTCAAGACATTGCAGAACAAATTCCTCACGTCAGTTAGATACTGGCAACCAAATGAGCCAGGGACCAAACGGCTGCCTCTCAACAGTAACTCCTCTCCTGTTCTGGAATAACGACACAGAATACCTTTCTCAACGGTTCCCACTCGCTGACTTTCAGCCTAAGTCCCCCACTCCACGGAATTAATGGTCCTGGATAATGGATAATTGGATAATGGGCTCTAGTACTTCCACTCTTCTTATAAAATGCCACCCAAGAAGAACTATACTGTCCAGTTACACAACGTCCCCTCCCCCAAAATGGAAGTCAAGGTCAGCGTTCTCCTGCAATGGATGGACCCTTTAATAGTTGGAGTTATCTTGTAAAGTATTCACAGTACAGGCCTAGTTAGGGACTTTAATTAAAGAGAACCCCTGGGACATCCTGTCAAAATCTTCAGATTTGTACTACGTCTTACTCAGTACACACACCGGAGGCAATGTCTCATGTTGTGGCACACGTAGGGTGTAGATTTCTCTTTCTTGGTCTTCTCTAATGTGTCTTCTATCCTGGATAAAAATTTGAGAGTGAACAAATACATTCTGCATACATTTTTATGAAGTCCGGAACTGGAATGATTTTCTCTGCCTTCCAAGAAATGTGAAATTAATGACAGAAAATAATGAAAAAAGCATAAATTATTCATTTGTTTTTCTATTGTGGTGACTTTAGGCAGTGCTAGAGTGCCGACGTATGATGGTTATGGAGACAAAACGTGTTTTTGCACATTTCTGAAAACCTCTGGTGTGTATTTATGGTTTTGTAAAGATTACTGATGGACAAGAGGCTATGTGATCTTTACTTTATTGATAGAAAAAAATACAGACAATACAAAGAACAGCTAAGAACCTCCCTAGGTCTCTAAATGGCCAGAGTTTGCCAAATGACAGCTATATCTACCTATGAGATCATCTTTTCCATAGCCCAGTTCTTTCAAGGTTTCTAGAAATGGCACACTGAATTTGGCTGGAAAAGCATTCTTAAACATTCCATGTTAGGTTGGGTATAAGTAGCTATTTAGGGACTTCAGATGATATCAATTAAACTGAACAAGTTAATAAATACCACTGCCTGATCTCTTATCCACTGGTATTCATGCTTCCTAGCTCAGACCTCTTCCCCAGGTTCAGACACACTGCAACTGTGACTAAACCAGCCAGCTAAATACACTTACATTACAATTTTGTAATAATTGGCAGGTGGACAGATTTATAACTAAAAGACTTCTTGTCTGTAAATTGTTTAGTATTTATATCTCATATTTCAGCTTGCCAATGCACATTCTATTAGCTAATAATGATAGAAAGAAATCCACATGCACACAACGATTAATAGTTCGCTCATAGATGCAACCCCCCATCACTCTGATCTGTATGTGAATGCACACAGCAAGGAACCTGTACAGTTTGCTAACAAACACTTCAATAACCTTCTAATCCGCTTTGAGAGGAATAGCTTTCAGGCTCTGCAACAGGTAGAAATGCTCCCTGATTTGCTAAAGCAATCAGTTCAACCAACAAGCCAGCCACTATGTGTGCATTTAAAGGTGATATAATTTTCCTTTAAAACTGTCCTTCTCACAATGAATTTGTTCTTTGACTGAAGCTAAAAACAAGGCATAAAAAAGTATGTAAATTGTTTAATTATTGCTCATTTTGCATTTTATCAGTAATGCATAATTTGTCCTGAACCAGCTTACCATGTAAAAACCATTTTAGAACACCCATCAGAATCAACCGTTCAATCATGTATTCATACAAACGTAACGTCTACACTGCTAAAAAAACGTCTAAAAGCTCTTTAACAAGAGTATTCTGGAGCTTTGCATGTTCTTCTGAAAAGAGTACAGCTGAACCACGAAGAAATTCAAAAAGATATGTGTCTTAGATGGAAGGTTTCAGACAATTAATTGTGAGAATGTAATTATTTTAATTCACATATTGGATTTCACGAGTAAAATAAATTAAGGTAACCCCATCTTCGTTAACATACATTAAAACTGTTTTGTTTACAGATGGAAAAGACAAAGATTTATTACATGATTATACTAAATATATTATTCTAAAATAATGATTTATAATTACCTGGGCAACATAAGTGGGAAAAATGTGATTAAAAGTACTATAAAGTATTACTAACCATGATGCTGTTACACATGGCTCCTATAAACAACACTGGTCTCTTATAACCCCCAATTTTAATGTACACACAGGCAACGAAAATAACTGCTATGTTGGGTCATCAGGACGCTTTTCTCTATGTGTTCAGATATTAAACAGCCATATAACACATCTCCGATCTCCACAGTAAAGCATACCACTCTGGATTTATGTGCAGGTGTTATAATACATACTGTCCTGTTAGAAGCCCACCCAGCGATGTGTGGGATAAACTCAGCCCATCTTTCACAACTCCGTTCAGCACTGAACCTGCTCCAAAACCATTCTGTTACTAATAATAGTAAAAAGAAAAAGAAAGTATAAAGAACAATCCTATTTCTTCACACTTATCGAATTAAATCAATATTTACCTCCGTATCAGATGAATGGCTCAACGTCTCCAGCTGCGATTTCTGTGCTGGACTGGAAAACTTACTGATGCTGAACACAGAAATGTTTTCCTGTGCTATGTTTCCATTTTTTTTTTAACAGGAGACAACGGATGACACATGACGACAGAATAATTAGACGTCAGGCTTCCAGCCAGGAAAAGAAGTCTCAGTTCACATGCTTTTTCCTCTGCAGTCCCTTTGCAGTCTGTAGAAAACGTACACGAATCCTCGCGAAAACCATACAATACAGCTCCGAATTCAGCTGTCGAGACTGTGGCCTGGAACACTTTGGGAAATTTAGGAGAGGCTCTGTTCACCCAGGGCACATTCTGAAGGTGACTTACTTGTCAAATCTGAAGGCCGACCCGCTCATTAGAAACTTCAATAACGTAATGGAAATAGTTCTCCTTTCCCTCTGTTTCATTTCCTTCGGATTCCGCTCTTTAACAGCGGCTCTGTCAGGTCAGTGCTGGGGCCGGAGACTGTAAGATGACACCGATTTAGTCAATAACAGTAACAGATAAACTCCTTGCCTGGCAGCCCTTTGGATTAGCTGCCTGTTGAATCAGCGCCAGCAAGTTAACTGGCTACTTCATTAATCCCCAAACTGGGGCAGCAAGTAAAAGGAAAACTACCTGCTCGTGATTATATGTCCGTTCCTCATACATTTCTTTGAAACTTTGAAATTTTACAGATTTTACCATATTTACGAATCATAAAAATAAACGTGTCCTGTTCTATGAGTGTTTTTAGAAGTATATTGGTTTCAGACGCTGATTAAACATTTTTGGTACAATTTTGATCAATTAATCTTTCACGACTGACCGTAACGCACTCAATCACCATCGTCAGTCACTCGAGCACAGGTGCCGAGGTGATTTAACCAGGTGAATGTCAAGTCTTGTAAGGTCCAGAAAAGGAATCAACACGCCTACCCAACGCCTCTGAGTCATGTTGGAGTGGCTGGACAGTCGCCTCCAGTGGACCAGTCAGTGAGTGGAACCGAGTCCTCTTTAGTAAGGAAACCAGGTGGAGCGGACCTCCCTCATGGAAGTAACAAGTGTGGTGCAGATGTCCAGAACGTCACCTTAACTGTTGTACGGAACAGATCCATAGATGCGATGGCCTAGAGTGTCCAGTCGCTTTAGAGGTCCACCAGCTGTGACTGAGGGCAACCTGACTGCACAGCGCTACTCTGATCAAAGCATTGATCCGGTCCTGGGGCCCCACTCTCCGCCCTGCCTGTGAGCTCGTCCTGATGCGACATCATGCCCATTCCAGCAGGACAGCACACGTCCCACTGCTGCTCGAGTAACAAAGAATTTCTTGTGAAATGAGAGTCACAGTTGTGCCAAGGATGCCCTACTCACCAGACTTGGTGAGTCTGCCCTACTCACACCCTACTCACACGTCCTCCTATGACAACAGCTTTCTTGCAAGGCCCTGTTCGAGTGATGGACACCCGTGGGACAAGCTGGGGAGAAGGACGGCGTTGACAGCTCGGAGACCAGGGAACTGTGCTCCTCCAGACTCAACAAGAGGAACAAGGCACAAACCGACAAAACCACTTGTGCTACCCGGTGATGTTCGGCTTGGATCGATTAAGGGTTTGGCAACACACGCTACAAGTGACTTTGATAGAAAACACCCTGCTGATGACATGACAGTTCTTAAACAGCACAATAAATGATCTTCTAATAATAATAATGATAATAATAATAATATAATAATAATAATAATGTTTATAAAGCACCTTTCCAAAACCCACAGATGCTGTACATAGTGATAAAGAAAAACAAGGGAAATAAAAAGTCCCCCAAAATCCAATTGCATACAGGTTTATGTAACTAAAATGTAAAATGTGCCTTTTGTAAGGTCTGAGGAAGGGCTTTCCATAACAAAAGAGCAGCGACAGAAGACGTACAGTTACCAACAGGCCGAGAATTAATCCTGTATAGTACTAGCAAAGGACTAGCCTCACCTGACCAGAGCCTACAGGAGAGTGCGTAAACATGGAGGAGTTCAGAGATGTGTGATGGCACCAGATTATTTAGATATTTATATCTTACATCATATCTTTCAATATCAAAACTTTCCAAATGTGTTGCCTATTTGATGCTTGGCATAGTTTTTTTTACTCCCATAAATATTTTGTGCCCTGTATTGTTGGAGTGATTCCATATTAAAATCAAAATATATCCTGATATTGTGAGCAATCCATATTATCTGTCTTCACTTTGCATTGTTGTTGGGGAACAAGAAAATCTGACTTTGTTATCTTCAAAAAACACTAAACATTATGTAACTTTCAACCCAAATAACAAAAATGCATACAATAAATCAACACTTCGGCAGCACCATAAGATGAGTTCATGAAAAAAGCTAAATTTTCAACCTCTCTCGTTTGGCATGTGGACTTCATAAATGATGAAAAGCATGAGCTAAGAACAAAGAGTGGGAAAGGGTAAATTCAGCATTCACTGACAAACCAGGTTTTCTGTAATTGCCTGTGAGGCTTCATCTACTTGGCAGCTTGTTTTATTTGTCACAACTAGTAGCAAGTTTAATCTTGTTCCCACAAGTGAAAGCTGAGACCTTCTCACTATGAAACCGGTGTTCTGGTGGAGCAAAACAAGTAGCAGTGCACGTTTAACAGAAGCTGTTGACCTGCGTAACTTAACTTCTATGTTAACTTTTCTACAATATAAAGGAGAAGTTGAAACTCTAAATAAAATTATCTCCCCCCCCCCAAGACACCAAAACAAAAACCAGTTTCTCCATAACTTGAAACACAGAGCTAATAATGAAAGTGTGAGCAAATGACAGCTCGTCTTGTCCAGTTAGGCTGAAAGAGAAAATAAGGGCACAATCAGCAGCTAGCTGGGCTGGAATAACAGCTGCTGTGCACACTGGAGACTTTCCAGAATCATTCCAGGATTGCTACCCATATTTAAACTGGCTGCGTTGGAATACGGCCTCTCTTTCGGAGGGGACAAGTGGACACAGTCTGGAATGTGATAGGAGGTGTTTACACATGTGTAGCAGTCCAACACATGTCCTCTTGTCCACACACTGCGGAATGTTTGTGCTAGTGTCTAATGGCTTAACACAGATGAGGTTTTATTTAAGGAATAAACTAGTAAACTAGAATCCCCAAAGGAAGATCCTGAAATCGTGCGAAGGGGTGTTCTTGTTCAAACTGACCTGATACAATACGGTGATACAATATTCTACAGCACCCTCACTACACATCTTCTCCAGGTAGAATTTTAAAACTGTAGCACCTAGTGGACGTCAAACAATGTTTTTGTGAAAAAAGCTCCCAAAGTTCACAAGGAAACAGAAAAGAAACCCTTGCCTGCCACAGGGAAGCTCTGCAAGCACAAAGTGAATTCATTTACAGTTCCCATCAAAAGCAGTCCCCTAGAATATTCAGAATGTTGTTTTCACTTTGACTTTATAGCGTGTTTTGTGTTGCGAACAGCAACAATGGCATAAAAACGGGATACATTATGATTCCATATTGTAACAATGTATATTCAATTGTAACAATGAAATGTGAAAGTTTAAGGGGCGTGAATACTTTCGATAACCACTGTATACCTTCAACCCTGTACTCTTTTGAATTCTATAATTCTAAGTCGGAGTATCTATATCTATTTGGTTAAAACTACTGAGCAGTTCTCTCAAAATGTTTAATTTTTTTTAATTTCTGCATACAAAGCAAAACAATGCAACCGACAACCTAATACATCTGGTATACAGCATACTAAATTACAACATATTTTAAAAACAGAAAACTAATATGACTGGCTTATATAGTCAGAGAACAGCATGTGGATCAAAACGTATTCCAAATGTCCATTTTGTGACAAATACTGACTTTTTAGGTAGAAATACACATCGCAATAAATTTCTACATCAATGTGCAGCATTATAAGAACAAAGGTAAGACATATCGAAATGGAATGGCAGTGATTCAGTCTGTGAAGTAACACCTTCCAGCTCCCTATTATTACATTATTTTATCTTTGCCTCTGCCCTTGTGCTATTTTAAAATAGCACAATAAAACAAATCTATTTTCCAGACCAGATGTCCACAGATGGTGCACAGAAACCACAATGATATTTTGACCACCACTTTGTGGCAAAATCAACTTTAGCATCAGTTCAGATCCTGTCTTCAAAAATGAAGAAAACCAAATAAGTTCAGATAAAGAGTTTAACAGTTATTCAAATGTTGGCAAATTACTGTCAGACAGATCCAATGCTAACCCCAAAACAACTCTGGCAATCCTACAGAATACTTGAATGTAGGGGCCATGACTGGTATTAAGTGATTTTTAACGTTCTCCTACCATCTCCTGGGAAAAGTCAGATGCATTTTTTCTGCTTCTGTGTTTTAATATTTGACATTTCCCATGAAAATAAAAAAAAATCCCCTGTATATGCCACTGTGAGTTTTCCTCAACAACAAAAGGGTGATTCATGCCCTAAGCAGAAGGCCAATTCTTTGAAAAAGGGCTTGAATTTATAAGTGAAATCTCAGAGAAAAAAGTGAAAAAAGGCAACCAGTCTTGATTTAATTTATTTCATTCAATTTAAACTTATTATGTGAACATGGGTGAATCTTATGAGGAGTTTCCAAGTGCTTCTATTCTGTAGCTTTTTTGTGGGCTCCTGTCTGCCGAAATTAAATCGACGCACGTTCTCCGTAAGTTTCCACATGGCCACTATCTCTCCTGACCCTGGTTTAACCTGCACAAGAACAAATGTTTTCAAACCAACCTGAAATCTGAAACACCCAGTCCTTAGCCAGAAAACTTTCCATACAGATCTTCAATAACTGTCTGCAAAACACTGTGCTGCACAAGGTTTCCAGCTCTGTGTGATTAAGCCTTCTAAATCAGTAGTGTAATGACAAGGGATTTAAACTGACTTTTTTAAACGAAAATTTAAAACCATCGCCGCCGTTACTTAAATGATACAAAATTACTGTCTGAATCGTTATGCTGTCTAGATCTTCGCAATCCTCAAGCAATCTTGAAAATGAAAAATGCACATGTAGTTTTCATTAACCGTGTCTTCTTATATTTCTAGAAAACGTGACAGCGTTCACCATGGGAGAAAGGCACAACAAGCACGTTCCATATCACAACATGTAAAAGCCGTTTGGAACCACACAAAAAATGACTTCTGAAAGAAACAGCTGCTCACAAAAAACTTTCAATACAGCCATTCTATGAATTGTGCCACTACCATGTTTTGTTAACAGGCCTGGATGTTAAAGTTCTTAGTAATTTTGAAAGGTGCAACAAGAATTGAAGTAAATGCACAGGAGAGAATACTGATCAAACTTTTTAGTGTCCACGACCCGTTGCTGCAACAGGAAACCCATTCACAGTATGAAAACGTGTTGAGGGACATTAATTTATATCCCTTCACTCACAGAACATTTTTCAAATGCGTAGAATGTGAAAAAGATGTCATCATAATTGTAATTACTGTATATTAATATTGTATTTTAACTGCCGTTAGTATTTCAAAGTGATTGAAAAAAAACTTCTGGAAATTTCAACACTTTGCTAAGACTTACATTTTACAGTCTTTCTACAGCTTCATTTATATGGAACTGCTGGTTACTGTAAAACTGCTATTTATGTTATGTTATTTATGACATTATAAGAACAACATAGAACTAATTTAGAGAACAAAAGTTCTCTCTTGCAAGCCAAGTCAGTACTTATTATAGATGAGCCAAAACATGTTACAAAGCACACATGACACTTCCAAGATTTGGAAAGAAGATGCTTCTGTCAAACTTCAATACTGGCTGTGCTACTGACATGTAGGAACATGTATATATTTGCTTAATTTACATATGTTATAAGTTCACAGAACAGTTCCATTTGCATTGAAATATACTAATGGAAAAAAGAAACGCAACACCTCCTCCTCCACACTCTGGCCCTCCCATCTGGGTGGAACAGGCTGAAGAGGGACTCATCCGTGAGGAGGACCTGATGCCACTGCTGACGAGTCCATCGCAGCCTCTGTCTGGCCCAAGCCAGCTGGGTGTGAGGTCTAGGAGCTGTGAGCAGAGGGCCTCTGACAGGTCGCCTTGCTCTAAGGCCAGCAGCATGGAGCCTCACTGTCCGGTTCACTGATGCGGGCATTGTGTCTGCTGGCAGGTTCAGCCGCAGTACGGGTGGCAGATCTGATGTGTCGGTCCTGCTCTGCTGTGGTCACTCAAGGGCAACCAGATCTTGGACGGTCATCTGTCCTGCCGGTCTGCTGAAACCTTCTCTGCAGTCGGGACACAGTGGAGCAGCTCACTCCATAGTGTCTGGCAACGCTGGCACATGACAGGCCTGCTTGCAGCATGCCAATGGCCCTCTCCCTTGCTTGTGGTGACATCCAAGGCATTATGGACTGCACAGAAAGCTGACTAATTGTGGCCTTCTTGCAGTGACCTAAACCTTAATTAAGGCCTTTCTAAAGGTGACCTGATCACACACTGTTCCACCTGGACCTTGTTGGCTAAAAGTGCACCTAACGAACTTTCATGTGATTCGCAGCCTTGCTTGACCTAGATGAGTGCTAGACTCCAGGGGTGGATGACGTGGGTTAAATTCTGTATGCAAAGCACTCCTTCCGGGGTGAGAAGCGCTCTATAAAAGCAAAGAAGCATTGTTGTTTTAAAGAAACATCTTCCCCCAGTTTCAGAACGTTTTGACATTTCCTTTGGACTAGGATCAAAACGAGATGGACACCTTTTGGAAAGGCTGAACATACGACCAGCAAAACAGGCCGCAAGTTTACAAGACTAGACAACGGTATGGCTAATCATATTTTTTTATTAAAAAAAACGATTGTGTATGAAAACCCAAATTGGACCTGTTGAGATGCAACGGGCATGTCTGCCTGCCTTGGTCTCGAAGAATACTGATCCGTTCCTGGTCAGTAGCCTGATCTATTGATCCATTTTAATAAAGCCACTTTCCCTGGAAAGGATCAGTGTCACCCCAAGTCTATCCTGAGAGAGTGGGGTTCAAGGCAGGACAGGACGCCACTCTGTCACAGGGTGCTTTTAAGACTATAGGGTTTAATGAGAAAACGGTCTCTGCACCTGTGGAAACGAATGAGAGACATAACAGTGGACAAGCGGCCAGGGGCTGCTCAGGACTGCCCGACTGTGAGTCATTATGCTCGTACTTCCTTGCGATCCTTTGATGTCAAACCTGTAAGGTCTGGCCCAAGATGCGCTCCAGATGTGGGGTTGGGATGGTTTGGCCTTTAAAAACCACATTCATAGAGCTAAGGCTAAATCCCCTGTAGGATTTCAACTAAAGGAGATTGAATTCAAATTCAGAAATGCCATTATTGAATGGCATACTGCAAATTTTTCCAGAAGATAGCTACTAATGTCTCTGTACTGCCTCTTCTTCAAACCCTCGTGACGAAACCTCCAACGGCCTTTCACTACTATCTGTCAACAAACAACACAGCCCCCTAAAGCGTCAGGCTTTGTCACGCCTTCACACAACCTTTCATCCAGCACATCTCGGCGCTCACTCAAGGAAACACAACCAAACGGGCTGGCGGCTGGTCAGGTTTTCCTTCATTTTTTTTAATGCAAGCAGAGGTTCATTAACAAAAGAAAATTCTCCTTATTTAACAAAATCAGTTCCTCTGCTATTGGTCTGATGTTTTTAGATTACGGTCACACACAGCGATGTTTTTGTAAAATAAGCAGAGCCTGAAGGTTTGTTATATTGTGATTGGATACGCTAAAACACTTAATTGTAACACCCACAACACTCAAGGCTTTGCAACTTTTTTTAAAACCACACTTCAACAGCAAATATCAAACTACGGTAATACATAATAAAACCTGATGAGTTTTATTCACTTTCCTTAAGTGTCCACAGAGACATCACATGGAAGTATATACATATTTCATAATATTGAAATTGCTACAGTTGCTGCAGAACACGCAATGGATCTAATGAGCAATGGCATAGAATCACAAACTTCATCATTATATGACAAGGATAATTGCAAGGCAATAGTATAATCACTCATCAATAAGTAAATTAGCACAATAATGTGCAATACAGGGAAGGAGAGATTTATAATCCTGTAAGTTTTCTAAAGTTTACGACTCAGAAGGTACACTTACACACCATTTATAAGATTGTCTGGAAAATATCCAACTTCTATAAAATATCTAAGGAAATACTGTCTCTTTTTGTGGCTTTATGAAATAATTCTTATTTTCTTACATCAATTTTTGAAAATAAAATGGTCACATTTATTTTTTAAGCTTTAAAACGCTAAATAACTGAACTACGGCATACATACCTGGACCAAGCACAGCGACAATTAGAATTTAACAGTTTTCTTATAAGATTTTAATATAACAAACTTCACAGAATTTAGCTCTGTGATACAAAATGCCTCAGCCAGACAGCATAAAAATATTTTTAGACAGTTACAGCCATTTCAGCTCACATCCAAGTTACAACTAACCGTGCTAAAAGAAAACAGAAACTAACAAGTATTAGCAAACACAAGGCATCTACAACTCCAAAATGCTGGAGAGGGAAGTCCAGATATCTGGAAGCACAAGGCACTTTCACTTTTCTGCCACTGCCAATAACAGAATAATGACATTTAAATTTGTATTCAAACTCAAATCTTTATCTCTCTAGCACCACATGTTTTAGGAGACTTGTTATCTCAGTTTGGCAAAGCTGGTGAATCAGGCTCCCAATAAATCAAAGCTGTGCAAAATTTCTTGGGATTCCTATTGAGAACACAGTCCAACAGCTCTGTTTTTCAGAACACATCTATAAAGCACGATAGTGTCAGCAAATAGTTGAGAAAAAAAAGATTTTTAATACTGATTGTGTAACATTGGAGGAAAAAAGGTACTCGCGTGGCACAGACACACTGCTTTAAAAACCTGGCATGTTCTACAGTGTCAATCATTCTGACACAATAAAGGATAATAAACACTTCACTGACAGCACAGCATGACACCGTTTTAATTTAGCGGCTGAACGTTACATTAATATTTATACTCTTGTATTTACTGACTTGACCTCCATGCTGCATACTATATATATATAGTTGTTACGGGGGGCAGAGATAATTTCTTTTCACTTTTGTTGTATTTATCAATAATTAAACTGTAGTAATGGTCATCTATGGCTTTATTATTGCTTTATTATTACTATAAATGGATATCGATGACCGTGACGTTGCTCTACAGAGATTTGTTCAATTCATTAACTAGGACTGACATTTTCAGATAATTATATTGATTATTAATGATCACAATCATGAAAAGCTTGGATTAAAAATGTTGCCAAGCTGTGAAAGGCACAATGGCACCAAAGTAGATATATATATTATATCTAGGTATCATTATAAGACATAATGGTACCTAGTTAGATATAATTTAAAGCTAAGGTTATAAATCCATTTTAGTATTTCCATAATAGTTGTACTCTGGGTGTGAAGAAAACTCAATGTCTTCACACAGCAGACACAGACAAGCCATTGGGTGCCAATATTGAGATAATACAGCTCTGGTATGTGTCAAGCAAATATGGAAATATGAAAACACTGCTCTGTGGACTGGTGCGACTGCACGACCTAATGCACAGGTAAATTCCAGTGTGGAAAAGGAACAGTTTTGCTATTCATATCCATCCATCCATTCCCAACTGCTTTATCCAATACAGGATCGCAGGGGAGCCGAAGCCTGTCCCGTCAAAACACGGGTACGAGGTGGGGGACACCCTGGATGGGGGACGCCAGTCCATCACAGTCCGCCGTCTACAGTAGCGCTCGATTCAGTTTGGCAGCTCTAAAGCTCAGAAACGCCAATCCCAGTACAAGTTCATAACACGAAAAAGGACAATTTATATAAAAGGATATCGGTTTCTGAATTTCTAAGCAAAATTATGTGCATTTTTGGGGAGGTGGATGTCTCTAGAAATGAAATATTTTAGAGACACTGTCTAGATTTATTTTGTAGTGCACACACTACTATGCTTAACATACCTCTTGTAAATATAGAAACAGTGTTTGATTTTTGAAGGAACAAAAAATATAACTAGAAAAGGCAGAAGAAGGCTTGGTTGTATATCATACAAAGACCATTTTTACCCACAATACCTGAGAACCGTGAAGACTGATGTGGAAGCTTTATGAGAATTTGAACACCAGTGGCATTCAGGACTACTAGATCTTATTGGATTATGGCTACATTGCTACCGGGATTAGTTTCGAAACTGTGACTGCATGGAACCCACTGCTCAGCATTTCCCAAAGAACAAACTACTGTAGCCCTGGTATTAAACACTGCTGTTCTTAACACAAGTTACGCAAATGAAACATTAAAAAAAATAAACTTGTTAAAAACAAGAGCACGAGAAAGCTCTGTCCTACTAAAAAAAGACAAAAGTTGTTAGATTACACTTTTTGCACTAGATATATAACTCAGCACAGGGAACAGTGTTAACGTTATCACAATCATCTGGTAAAGTTTTTTGCCCTGATGTCACACAATAATGAAAAGTATACGTATCTTCTTCCTTATGACTCAACAGAGACAAACAAAATTGCAGACAGCTGCTCTTGTATAAGGTTGGTCTGTATCCAACAACTGGCCCTGTGGTTCTTGAACTTTAAGTGACTTATTTATGACAACAGGTCCGTTTTCAGACACGCTTGTTCTTTGATTTTTTTTTCTTTCATTTCCATCAAGGAGGATTAGTTAGTTCAGAAGATGGGGCCTATTCCTGGCTCATTTGTCCCTTGACATTCAACCTCAAAGGGTCATATCTGTGGAGCCATCAGGACTGGAAAACCTGCCATTAAATTTAAACCTGCTGGATCTAATTACTGTCAGATTTTTGTTATTCCGACAGTGCCAACCTATTCATTGTGCCAAACTGTTCATTTTTTTAATCTCTCTTATTAGTTATTCAAAGCGCAGGTTGGTAAATCAATTCTGATACTGTTCAAAACCAAACAGTGATTTATGAATATATGTGCCTTAAATGTTCCTTATTTAAAATGCCTTGACTTATCCCTCATTTCAGGTAGCAGAGCATGCCAGTAATTGGGGGTAGAGGCCACTTCTTTTCCAAATTTATCATAACATACAGAAAAATACAAATAATATCTTTTTTTATATTGAAACAAAAAGCAAAAAGAAAACAGTACTGAAAAGAAATAAAGCTACGTAAATGCAATTTAAAAAGTGCTCACAAGCAAAACTCATATGTAAATACTATGCCTTGGGCTATACGTTAACAAACTGCAAGATTTCAGGCTACATAACATGCTGTTTAACACTTTAGGGGCTGTAAAGGCTATTTACGGTTAAATATTAGTTACAAAATGTATTTGGATGATCAAAGTATATTGCATCTTCCTTTACCAAACTGGGTAATGAGGGCAGTCAACCAACAATTTGTCTGAACTTGGTTTTGATAACATTTTTGTAGATGTAAATAATGTGACCGCATATCTCACTGAATCCTTGGGTCAGAGACGTTGCCCTGCAGTCTAATTAAAACACACTTCAAGAGCACAGAGATAAGCAAGGATAATGTGCGCAGATGAAAAGACAAACATGCTGAGTTTTTCCTGACATCCTGTCAGGAGCAGTTTCAAAACTGAGACAAATTACATAAGAGAAATACACATGAAAAAGTATTTATCGAACAGGTAAACCACATGACTGTCCTTCAACAGCAAACCTTTAAAACCTGTATGCAGTCCTTTTTTCAAGGAATATCTTAAAATCATCAAGATGTATAGTAGCCTCAAAACACGTCACCTGTACTGTACCTACACAACATTCAACATTTCGGAACACCTCAAGACAGTCAAAATCCATGAGAAGTTTGCAGGACACCCAAAACAGGTGAAGAACACACACAGCAGACATTTTTGGTGTTGAAGCAATTCAAGTAGGCGGGCAAAGGAACAAGAAAAGGTTTATTTGATGCTGAAAAGAGAAGAAAAGAAAAACAACATCCACAGCCAAAACACTGTGTTTCTTTTCACAGCCAAAACGCTGTTTCAGCAAAGAATAAACCTTTACTTGTTTTTTGTGTTGTACTCATTAGTGAGAAGCTCTGCCAGTAAACACTGTTTAGTTTTACAACTTGTAGAAATGAATCATCGTCTGAAAGCAAGTTTCACTTGCTACACTGAGAAGAGTCTGTCTCATTCTCTGCCCAGTGAACTAAAACCAAAATACAGGATAGCCTCAACCTTCAGGTACAGCCAAGAACCTTGAGAAATTACCTAATATGGTAGACTTATGAAATATTTCGGTCAACTCCTATAAGTTTTAACACGACACACCTTTCCCAGAGCTCAAAGAGGGAGAGAGGTCGGCTGACATTAGAAAAAAAAACGTTAGATCTGAGTGAATGTTCTAATGGTTCACTGCACCCTCATCTTATCAAAGCTGATGAATGGGCTGTTGCTATCTGCTATTGCTATTCGTTGGTCGTGCTCCAGGTCTTCAAAGGTTTGGCTTGTGTAAGAGTAAGGCCACAGACGCCTAAACTGGAAGGAGCCCACATGTCGAATTCTTCTGAAAATAAAACGCAAGTTGACTTGCCAGATCAGGTGGCAGCTTATTGCAAAACACCTGTTCTACAGTTTAATAAAGTGAACATATTTTGGATGCGCTCACATTGCGTTAACATCCACCAATGAATCTGCATTTCAGTTTTTCCACAATCTAACTATTGCAGGCTTTTACTTGAGGTTTTGTTTTTTATTTAATAAACTGTTGAAAACAGCCAAATAATTAGGCTTCTCAAACAACGATTAACAGCGCTCTCGACTTAGATTCAACACATTTCCCACTTGAGGTCTGAGCATGGTGTTAATTATGACACTCAGGTCGTCTCAAACCGGTATCTCTTCTCTTCTCATTTCTCCTAAGCATGGTAACAAAGTGAAGGCAGCTATCGGCATGGCCAAAAACAATGTTTTTTTTTCCCCTTTGTCTCCAGACACAAACAACTTTAAAATAAATAAATCTGTAAACAGTATGCAAAGAGCAGCTAAAGATTTTTATACACGACAATGCAAATTTGTCTTAAAGCACAAATAAACAAACTAAGCACAAGACCTCACCGCTGGCACCAAGAGAACAGGCCCAGCTGCTCCCTTCGTTGTTTTCAAACCAGGTCATTATGACCCAAGCCCTCATCTAGTACTGCACACAGGAATGAGGAAAATGGCTTGTGTGCGGTGTACCCTATGCATGCCTGAGAGAGAAGCAGACACCTCTGGTTACAAGTTAGCTAGGACCTGCGTTGCATCCACTGAAGTCTTTAACAGCCAAAGCTATTGCAAAGATAGCAAAATAAAAGACTTTGTAGACAAAGATTTTGCTGGACAAACTCCAGACATTTTTTTGAAGAAATTCAACAAATTAATTAATGAATTGCTGGCAAAGGTTACAAGATAGATCGATTTTACTAAATCGTCTTTATAAGTATCTAGATCTATTGTTGGTTTGTAGATTGTTGCAAAGGAGACAAGTCTTTAAGGCATAAGCTATCTGGTATGGATCATTTAGGCCCCCTGGAAAGGAAATTAAAATTTGAATCGAAGCATGTACTGTATGAATAATATTTGCATAAGGCCATAAATACATCAAACACCGAAATAT
Organism: Lepisosteus platostomus; assembly: GCF_059453375.1. Taxonomy (NCBI): domain Eukaryota; kingdom Metazoa; phylum Chordata; class Actinopteri; order Semionotiformes; family Lepisosteidae; genus Lepisosteus; species Lepisosteus platostomus. Next base: position 5,569,022 of record NC_142618.1, on the reverse strand, counting down.
TGTAAAACGCCCATTACAGACCACACACAGCACACTGACTCAAGTCTGGAATCCAAGAAATATAACCTTATGGGATACTTCATTATTACAAAGAGGGAAACTAGACATGATTCCTTTTTGAAGGAGTGAAAGATGAGAGCCAGTGTGATAGACTGAAAGGACACATCTTTTCAGCTGTGGTTTGAGACAACTGAGGGGTGAGCTGAGGTCTGCAAACTTTCTATTTACACAAGAGTGGTGATTGGTAAGATAACAATGAATGAGTCACTCTTCTGCTCAATCCTCCTGTTGAACTAAAAAGAACTGTTTCACTAAATAATCGAATCCCGTATGCTGGCATCCCTTCGAGAGTAACCCAAACATTTCAATACAGCAACTTTAACTGGCATGCAGGGTTCAAGTTCTCCTTCTAAACTTTGTGGTCCTTCCCAGCTTTACTGTGTAAGAATCCATTAGACAAAAGACACCACCATTGACAGCTGCAGTTTGAAAAAAGAACACAGTACGAATTCCAGTGGCTTGCTGGACACCTGCAGGCTTCAGCAATACTGTCGGTTTGAGATGCGCAGCTCTTTCCATCGGCCCTTACTCTGCTGTCAGGTACTGAAACACACTGCAGTATGGAGCCGTCCTGCAGCCCAGCACATTGGCAGGGCAGGCCCAAGCCTTATTTACTCCTGAACAGTACAGCAGGCACTGCCTGAAAGCTCAGAGCTTGAAATAACTGGCGATCCCAATGTGGGAGAATAATAAAAACAGACAAAACGGTCTAGGATGACATAAAGACAGAGAAGAGTGCAGGGACCCACAAAGACACCTTTCTTATTTCCAAGAAGAATACAGCCTGGAAGAAGACAAGGAGTCAGGTGTACTAACATGGAGACTCGGGCTCTTCCCCAAAAATATATTGATAATGGATCAATCTTGCATAGAGCAGTAAAGGCACCATGTGACTCTGTTCTTAGAATATGCATCATGTAGCATCTGCTCAAAGGTGGCGCAAAGGCAAGGTTTGTTCACATGATAATGACATTAAACACACAGCCACATATCACACTAGATTACTGCCTAGATAACAATGACCAATAAGCCTGGAACTTGATGCACTGGTCTCGCCACAGGAAGCCATACATCCTGAGTGTTCTGTTTTTAGAAGCTTATCGATCCAAAGCTACAACCCAGATAATTCCACAAATCATCTCCAAAAACCAATTAGTGGCAGACTGGTAGAAATCGTTAAAACGTTTTTATCAAAATTAGATTTGGAGGTGAGCCACTGATTCTGGCCCTTTTCACCAAATTACAATACTTCAGGAATCTTCAGTCCATTTCTTTGGCATGCATATTCCAAGATAGTTACTTTCTGCTTTTAAGTAAGTTACTCCCAGATCTTAAAATCTGAAGTCTTCCAAATGTTACCTTCCATTTCAAAGTATGGAAAAACAGCAGCATTAAAACGTAAACATAATCAGTGGACTTTAGGTCTGTATAAATCCCAGAAATTAAAACCATGGCAATCTCTCTAAAACTGCCAAGACAGTACCAAGAGAAACTCACCTAATACTGTAAAAAAGCATCACACTTGTGTCATAGCGCTGAAACTCCTCCTGTATTGAACGTGGTGTATTGTGGTTTTCATTCCTCCCGTTACCAAGGTCACCAAAAAAAGCAGAAAACAAAAATCCCAAACCAGAAAAACCCCTGGATTCCCTAAAGGCAGCACAGCACGACACTTGGTTAACAAGTACGACGTGGAACAGAAGAGCACTGAGGAAAAGGTTCTCAGGCCCACAGCACATATTACGGTTTTGTCAATAAAAACAAAATAAAAAGAGAATAACCTTCTGGCTTGGAGGGAAAGCCACTGCGGGGGCCGTGTTCTCTCCTGGGATTCACGGGCACTGTCCTCGGGGTCGAGTTGATCATTTTGCACTGAGCTGCTTTTGGTTTTCTGGCTTTACACAAGCTGATGTGAGAAAGATGCTCTTGCATCCTTCCCCATCACACAGCATACCACAGTCCGGCTGCGAAGACTAACGTCGCTTAGGGTTACCTAATGTTTAAAGACTACAGCAAGAAAATAACAGATAGGGGAGAATATTCCGAAGGGGCATCCAGTTTTTACCCCCGCACTATCAAAGTGTTAAACTCCCAGCCCCTCTCACCTACGATCTGAACCTCACAGTGCCTTCTCTCTGACCAAAAACTCAAACATACATGGAAATCTGCCTCTACCTCACATGTCAAAAAGCTCACTCACCATAATTTTCTATCCTTTATTTCATTCTGTTGATGCATGTTTTTGCACATCTGTTGTTGTCTCTGTCTTTGTTTTATTATACAATTGTACTGTTGGTTTTTTTTGTACTACTTATCGTCTGAGAGCTAGCTAAATAGCATTTCGTTATACCATATACCTGTATATGACTATAATGACAATAAACTTGAACTTGAACAGATGCAACGACTAAAGCTTCAGCACCCAGATGTGGCTCCCAACGTTTCTGCTATTAAAACGGGATATCGGCCTCCACAAACTCTTCATTTGGAACTGTTTTGCTGCTGGCAAATTTCAAAAGACACCCAAACGTGACAGCACCTGCCCAGTTCAGCGCACGTAAGAACCCTGCAGTTAAGCAAATGATCACAAGGCATTCAGCGCAAATCAAAACAAAAAAAAGAACAGCTGAGGTTAAGCATATTTAATTATTTTTAAATGCAAATTATCCGTCTTGGGCAGGGACAAAGCAAGGAAATATGACCACCTCTTCACTTTGTTCCAGGAATCGAACTCTCATGGCTGGTTTCATACTGTTTTATTAACATGACATCCGGCACAATATTTTATGTCACTCTACCGTGAAGAGGAAGACATCTCTCATAGGTATTCAGACCCCCACTGCCATTACATCACGGGCTTAGAAACGTTATTCAGATCCATGGATTTTAAATTTCGAGCTACAGTTCTTCGTCAGCAAATTGCTCAAGAAGCCTTCGCACACGCGTTGCAAAATTCAACAGCACCCTGAGCAAACATTCATCAAGAAGTTGAAAGCAAACTCGAAATTCTGCAATATATCTCCAATTAAATATTCCCATGCCTTACATAGAGCACATTACAGGAAGCTACGGCAATTTAAACTGAAACCCAATGTGAAATGTTGAATTGTGAATGTTTATTTTTGTTTTTAAGTGTCAACCACATTTCACGGCATGGAATTCAAATTCTGAAAAGTGTGTCATGCAAAGAAAAATAAGAACAAACGTCACGTTTTTTAAATGTATTCAACATAAGATGGATTTATATAAGGCCCATATCTCTGGTAATATTTTAAAGTGTTGAATGTCTGATAACTGAATTACATTAAAATGCATCCAAAATGACTAGTTAGCCGTAACTAAAGATGCACATAATTATAACCGATCAATTCGATTTCAGAAGTTTCAAAACAGCATGTACAGTAACATTAAAATTATTACTATTATTGCTTATACTGAATTTAACAATAAACAAATGAGTAAAAAAAAATGTTTTAGACCCAAGCTTTCCTCAATATTTTATGGTTTTTCCGACTATTCTATATTAAGCATGCGTCGCTTGGAGAGGTTTTTAAACTCGAAATTGATGGCACCACCAAACGCTAAAACACAAAAGGGTCAAGAGTTAAAACCCAAAAGGCCGTATCGAATGAAGCTTGCGCAACACGTGAACACAGTCTATCTACAGTACGTTTCAAGAATTAAAGTGTTATGTATCGACTCGATGCTATCTAATGTTTACGCAAAGCTTCTCTCGCCTCGGAAACCACCCGCTTCATTTCCAATACATAGGGCACATACACCCTCTTGAGCAATGTTCCCAAAACAATATATATATATATTTTTAGCAGGGCAATATTCTAGTTGGGGCTGGGAATACTTCTGCAATTCTCGATTCATTTTTGCACGCTGTCTCCCGACCATGTGAAACTCTTTTCGACCACCTCCCCTTTTGTCGCCGCAGTCTACAAAGACTGATATTCCAATCCCTTGATCGAGAGTCGAGACGGAACACGAGTGTTACTGTGTTATCCTCTAGCTGGATAGCATCAGACTTTGTGCGTGCGTTTGTATCCCTTCAGGACCGAAGAAACACGATCATTTCTCCACTCTTCCTAACACGATCGTTACACTGTGCACCAGCGTGGTGTTAAGTGATCCAGGTAGGCACAGAGCAATTTAACTTTTACAGCAATGGCGCTCGATGTTGCTCCTCGGTAATTATTAAAATGTACTTGCTAAGAATTTGGTTAACTATCCTTAATCATGTACGCAGTGTCACATAGTACTACCAAATTAATATCTAAATAAAACGTTATATCCCACCACGATTAAGTACAATTGGTAGATTTAACCACTGTCGTAAAAAAAAAATACGGCTTCATAACCTAAACTCCACCTCTCGTAACTCTGCCCAGGGCACCCTAGTAGGAGCTCACGAGTGCTAGGATTACACTAAATTACCATTTGAATGCCTGCTGCAGCCCATCAAAAATGTAAATCTTTTATCATTTCGGGAGAACTGGCATTTGCATCTGGTTTCTCCAATCATTCAACAAAGCCCGGAGTGTCACCTGAGAGTCTAATAACTGTTTTAAAAGTTTGTCCCCCCCACCTTTTTATTAGAAAAATCCCCACACATGAAAAGCAATTAGCCAGCCGATATACCTCGAGTGTTCCTGCAGTTTTTCCACCCCCGAACTTTTTTCCAGTTTCATTTATATATATATACTCACTCGCGCTGCGGCGGTATTGGTCCGTCAATCTTTAAGTATTTCGCTTCGCTCGCCCCTCGGCACGCAGAAGTTTATTTATATTCCAAAAGACGAAAGCCAGGTACGAGACGAGCGTATTCCACGGCTCCACCGCATTTCAGGTTTCCTAACTTTCTCTCGAGTGCCGCTCGGCTGTTTGCATGCAGCTCCCAGGCAGAGCGCTCGCTCGCTACCGCTCCGACTTGCAGGCATGTACATGTAAAACGAGCTGGACGCGCTCACTGACATCACGGCAGCTCCATGGTAACTAACTCCACCTCGCTGCTCGCCCAATTTACCTGTCGGGCGACACTGCCGCCGGAGCTTTCGGAGAGTGAAACCCTGTTCATCAAAACCGTTTCGCAGGTCTGGGGATAACGTCCCCCGCACCTTCTTTCATTGCCTTTGCGAAGCTCTCCTATTTGGGGATCGAGCTGTTACCCTGTATACTATTTTTTCTCATGGGGGGGAAAAAAAAAACCAACAACACCCCAGTGTTCTTCAGCCTTGAAACTGTGGCTAAGCGTATTTTTAAAATGCATAAAAGTGCCTGCAGCAGAACGAAACATTTTCTCAAGCTGTACTGGAACACGGATTCAGCAGTACCGAAGCAATAAATAAAGTTGCCGTCATTTACATGTCAAATTTCTGCAAAACGGCATTTCATGATCTCGAACATCTTAACTCATCATTTTTTTTCCCACAAACGCCCAGCTGCATTGAGTTGCTTTCCTTCATTTAACCTGACTGAGCAGCAGATTTAAAAATCTGCCTAACTGATGTCGTAGTCCTGTAGTGCATTTACAACTGAAAACAGGAGACACATGGCAGGGTAGCTTGTTCCATGCTCCCACAACCTTCTGGTTTTACCCAAAGGGTTGTGGGAGCATGGAACAAGCTACCCTGCCATGTTTCTGAATGTAATAACCTGGCTACTTACAATAACCCACTGGATGAGATCATTGGATCCATTACCAATTGACTACCAAACAGACTAGTTGGGTCAAATAATCTCCTTTTCTTACGTTTTTTATGTATTTTCATCTAAACCACAAAGAGGAACAAAACGTTTCACATGCTAACATGCATAACAAAATAGGCTTGAGCAGCGTTGTATGACTCTTGTGGAATATGTATTGGATCAACAAAAGAGTGAGGAAAATGTGTTTTCATCATTAGGGAATTCAACAGCTTTGCTGGGAGGGCAGCACAGAGGTGCAGTGGTTAGCGTTAGCTCCTTTGCAGAGCGCGGTCCCTGGGCTCAGCTCCTGGGGTGCTGTCTGTGTGGAGTTTGTACAGTATATGTGGTTTCTCCAGGGGCGCCGGATTCCTCTCACAGTCCAAAGACAGACTGTATCAGCAGATTGATTGGATCCTGGGACAACTGGCCCTAGACGTGAGCATGTACATGTCTGTGTTTGCCCTGCCATAGACTGGCCTCCCACCCAGGGTGTGTCCTGCCTTACGCCCACTGCTTGCTGGGAGAGATCCCGGCTCCCCTGCGACCCTGTATTGAATAAAGAGATAAGTTAATGGATGGATACACATCACTGGAATGTTTTTGCAAGTCACTGTACTGTATGTACTGCTTGTTGGTATATAGTGATTCTATATATAAACTCAGAGCCCTAGTCAAATGTATTGTGCGCTATTACCCTCAGAATTACATGCCTACATTGTTCCGGGGAGCTGTTGCTCATTTTGGCCAAGAGCCTCCTCTGATGGAGATTCAGAGCCAGACAATTACCCCTCAAGGCTATATAAATAAGACTAGCAGGGCTAAAATCAAACATCAAGAGGAAAATGGCTCTGTATGAGCGACTGCACACTGTCACTCAGGGCCAGCCCAAGCTTTTTGGGGGGCCTAGTGAAGACTGTATAAAGAGACCCCCTTGAGATAACATTTCAATTCAATTCAAAATACTTCAGTCATCCCAGGAGGGCAGTGTAAGATTTGCACATATACTACTACTATTAGCTCCCAACTCAACCTTATCTCACTGTTTAGAACAATAAAATAAATTAATTATATAACAAGAAAAGTTTCAGTAACCAGCTTTGAAAAACACTTTATAAATAACTTATAAACAAGAACACAAGGCACACATTTCACAAAATGGCAAAATGATAACGTATTTTAACATTGAAAGTAATAAAATGGAGCATTAATAACAATAAATAATGCCAAACGGGACCTTTGTTACTTCCAAATTATAGCAAATCATAACTTCAAAAGTACTGCACGGAAACCTTTGTAGAAAGAAAATGCAGAAATATTAAATTAAGAAATAAAAAAAAAACAAGCGCACTAAATAACAAGGGATGTGGGATCAGAAAGGCAGAGCAGAAGGGAAAGTTTTATTAAGAAAATCGTTCTATAAATCACTTTGCCTATATTTTCGACCTCGGGTACGTTTTCATCAACTTGAGCTTCGTAAAGCTCCTCTCTGCCCCTGCTGCCGTAACTGGGAGAGAGATTGCAATCCGAAGGGTCCAGAATAACCCCATTTAATGACATACAGGAGAACCCGCAAGGAAAACAACGCGTTTTAGTGCAGATTACGTATAATCGCTTAACAGTCTCTTGTACTGCACGTTCGCTATCGCCACGTTTGTGTTTGGCGGACCAGCGCCGATTTTCAGCCAGGCGACCCGCACGGCCTGTGTACAATTGCGGGAAACGTGAATCGGTCAACTCCTACTCAAACACCTCAAGCAGTCCACGTGTGTATCTTGAAAATGTGACATGTCCACCTACGTGGTTCGCTGCTTACGCGTATCCGACGGACTCCAAACCAGATGAAATACACATGATAACATTATTCCGCAGATTGTGCGTTATTACCACGACTTGATTATCCAGATAGAGAGGCGTGTCTCTCTCCAGTCCGAGACCGCTTGTCCCGCTCTTCTTTTCTACGCTTCAGAAACATATTATGTACTCGATTATAATTAGTCATTTTTATGGCCTGGCGTCCATTATTGATCATCCTCAGCAGCAACAGAGAGAGAGCCGCTATAGGGAATGTTTCCCTCACATTTGAACTTGCCGATTTAAAATCAATATTTTGTGTGGCACATTGAGGGGCCTAGGGCCCTACTGCTGGCCTCTTGGCCCCAGGGCGTCGCCTAGTCCGCCTGTGCCCAGGGCCGGTCCTGCTGTCACTTATCGGCAATGAATGTAAAACCCTTGGGCATCGAATTTACAGGGATTATGAGGCTCTCTGAAAATGCAAGGAGGGGCTTTCAAACCCATAATGCAGAAGAACTGAATCTTTCTGGGTCATGATTACATCACTTTTCTGAAAAGCAACAAAGACAACCCAAAGGTTCACGTACAAGTGGCCCGACTGGAAATGCTGCTTGTTTTTCGGCAAACTGTATTTCCTTTGTCCGCATAATGTAGCGAAGGAAAACAAAATCCTATGAATTAAATGTCCTTTGACGTACACTTTTATTGTAATGTGTGCAATTAAGTAAAAAAAATATATTTCCCAGGAAGTTTCTCATTTAGCCATAGTAGTCTCATCCATACAGGGACTTTAACCCTGGAGTACATTGCTGTCATAGCAGTGTGAATTGGGTTTTCTTCTGTATAACTTGTTCACAATTTTAAATTCCTGCAACCGTAACGTTGTGCTGAAATCTGCATGTGCAATGTTTGAAAATTAAAGTTTGCCGCTATTTCTTGATCTTTTACCTGTCTAGCCTTCCTTTTAAAGAAAGATGCATTTAGTTGCCATTACATCTGACAACCTGTAATTAACAAGTTAATACTAGATGACCTTTTTGAAAACTAGTGTGAACAGTATGAGTGAACTGAAAAAATAATTTAAATTAATTTATTGATATCATCTACCTTCTTGTTTACATGTCATAGAGTCAGATAACCATGTTATAAACCTGATAATAGCTGCAGGACACTGCATAAAGGGTTTCTGCATCTACCTACCTCAAATAGTATCCTATAGTCTACATCCAGTATTATGTTCCAATTCCCCATATTGCGAAGTAAGGCAGCCAATTCAGCTTGCACATGACTCAGTAAATCCTCAATATTTAATTCAATTTGAGTTCTCATGCTATAGGAGGTTATTGTGTGTAATAATCAATACAATAATTTCCTTTTCTTGTGAAGCAACACTATTACTTTAAAACCAGACCAACTGTATAACATGTACAGCTCCACGGCCGAAACGTTGTGTTTTCTTTCTTCTCTTTTCAGCATGGAATAAACCTGTTACTTGTTCCCATACTGTATAACATTATCCGTACCCACATGTGTGTGCTATAAGGTCCGTGTGTGCTGATGTAGAAGTGAAATATCCCTCAGAAGCAAAGAAGGGGAACATGCTACACTGCACTCAGTGTGCCTACTTGCCCTTTCACTGATGACCGGAGGGCTTGAATCACATGCCACACTGCAACAACTCTTTTAAGGGCCACTGGCTGCTTTCCAAGCATTTTTTGAAACTACGGTTGTGTGGGCACAGGGTGAGCAAACTCAAGTCCCAAGAGGCACATACAGTATCACTTCCTCACAAAAGGGTCAGATCTGCCTGCAGGTGCCTTTTGGTGCTTTTTAGCATTCCAAAGTACTGCCGCAGTCAGGACACCAGAGCAACTGCTGCATAAGTTTCCATACTCACTGCTCCTCTTTATTATCTGAGTAACTTAGACTCAGTCTGATAGTATGTTTAAAGTTTGGCCGTGAAAAAAAAAAACCTCTTCACCCAAAAGATGCCTTACATCACATCAATCTTTTACTGTAGGCACTACGCAGCATTCTGGCCTGCCCTGTCCTGTTTTATCCACGTACAACCATTTCGTTCTGAAAATATGACGTTTTTATCAGTCTGTAAAATTCTTTTTCATTCTGTTTCCACCTGCCACTGTGTTTTATAACCTTGTAACTGTGTTTTTCAGGATGGGTTTTTTCCCCTTAGATTTGTGGTGCTTATCATAAAAATAGAAGAGAGGTTACAAATGAGAGAAGGCCTTTTGTCTTTTCTCAATAAGTGATCAGTTGATCTCAGGATGCCATGTATTGAAAGAAACCAGGATGTCAGCTACAACAACAATGGCTGGTCAGCTTGTTCCATACTCCCACTATCCTTTGTGTAGTGACCAGCCTCCTGTTCCTGGGTTTAAATGCACTGCCATATGTTTTACACATTTAATATATTTTACAAGTACATATTATTAAATGTTATGTTAAAATAAATCATCATATATTTTATATTTAAAATATATTCCAACCAGTTTGTTTGCTCTATTAGTGTCTTCTGCACAGTGTCTAGAAGATTTAAATGATATGGCAACATAAACACAAGTATTTGTCCACGTAGGCTGCAAAGGAACAAGTAAAGGTTTATTCCAGGCTGAATAGAGAAGAAAAGAGACACAACGAAGAAGGCCCCACAAGCAAAGCTTTGTGTCTCTTGTCTTCTGCAAACAGAAGACAAGAGACACAAAGCTTTGCTTGTGGGGCCTTCTTCGTTGTGTCTCTTTTCTTCTGTTTGCAGAAGACAAGAGATGCAGCTACCTACTTGAACTTTTTCACATGTAGCTCAGCATTTCTTATTTTGTATTTTCATATGATGTTTTTTCTACCTATAGGCAAGACCCTGCACTTGTCTATATTAAACATGATCTGCCGAGTTTGGCCAGTCTTTAATTTGTTCTACATCTTTTTTAAATTTCAGTGTTTACTTATCCTCCTAATTTGGTATCATCTGCAACCTTGGCTAGTTTAATAAGTATACCGAAACCTAGATTTGTAATATAAATTAAAAATAGTGGTGGTCCTACTATAGAACCCTGTGGTACTCCAATAATGAACAGTTTCTTGGCAGATATTTTCTGCAGTTTCTTTAATAGAGTACCATTTCCTAAAGAGAGCTTTTTTTCTAATTGCATATTCTACCTTCACAGGAACATCAGTAATCAGTGAGTTGCCTTACATTACATTATAATTTATAGAGCTGGTGGTGTTGTATATTATAGTATACACAGTAAGGGGTATATAATCATATATGTTGAACTTAACAAATTGCTGCTCCCCTTTAGGTACCCTTGAAGTTAACCTAGACAATTGTCTTGGTTGGTCCCATGTTTCTTTATGGGTCTTTTGTCTAAAATAATTCTATGAATAAAAGTAAAGGATAATACTATGGTGGAAAATGAGAAGAAATCTTGTTACTCAGAGTGGTATTTACAGTACCTCTACCCATTCCTTTGCAGGTCACACGCTAATTTGTTAATTCAGCTCCCTTTAGTGTTATCCTAAAATACCTTATGTTGTGAAAGAGGTGTGAAGCCCTCTGACTAAAAGGGCAGAAGGGGTTGTGTAAAATCCACACAGGGAATATTATTTTCACAGGAATAAATGGGGGTGAAATTCAAGAGCCTCCTGGTCTGTTCTTGTCAGGTCTCAAAAGCCAAACAAAGGTTATCAATACCAGAACAGGAGAATTGTAAAGACAACCTCTGTGGGTTGCTGCTGCAGGTGGTGTTGGAGAAGCAGTGACTTGCACTCTTTTCCTGGACTGGGATTTCCAAACCAATGTCCCATCATGGTGACAGGGAACATTGTGCCACCCTTCAGGTGTGGTGTTATACTGAGGTCCTGACTAGTTAATCACTGACGATGTAATGCAACTGTCTGTGATTCTTATGTCCTGCCTAAGGTCCATGCTGGGCTTGCAGGATCTATCCTACCCAAAGTTCTTCTTTAAAATACCTGGTGAAATGTTCCTCACTACTCTCTGATCTGCTGTCCTGGCACTGCTGGTGCAAACTGGCAGCCGTGTGTCACTCACGTGGGTGTTGTTCTTCAGTAGTGAATGCAGTGGATCCCCTCCTGTATGTAAATATGTACTTATCCATGAAATGTATCACCAAATGGATTTTAGTAGCTGTGATAATTTTTGTAAATGTATATGCAGTACACCATATGTGAGTATATATAGTCTGGAACAAAAATAATATGCTAAAGGTTTTAATACTGAATATCTTATGACTCAGTTGTCATGAAATACTTCTCATATAAATTGGGAATTTTTTTTTGCATTGACCATGAATACGTTTCATTGTACACATCAACTGGATAAGGACCAGCAAAAAACTATTCCTTTATAACTGCACCAGAACGCAACATAAATTGCGCAATATATAAATATACTCTTTATATAGTACATGATGTTTCATATAACATTTCCATGGTAAAAATCTTTTTAAAAACTAAAAGCTTTTATTTCTGTTTTTATTGTTATTAAACACTTGCTGTTGAAAAAGGGTTAATATTCTCTATTCAGTCTGATAATGAGATATTTTCTGCTGAAAAAAATGTTAAAATGTTCAACTTAAGACCATAGATAACATCCTCTCATAGAATCATAAGTGAACCCGAGGTATTTAGAGTTAGCATTTTAGAATAATTATATTTTTTATCAGATTTGAGAATGTTTCTTGTTTTAAATGACACGGTAGAAGCAGTATCCTACTTATTGTATTACTTATGTTATGTTTTCTTTCTATTTGGACATAGAAAGTACAGCCATATGTTTTGCTTTATAATTTAATGTGAAATGTCAAAGCTACGTAACAGAAATGTACAAAGGAAACAACCCTCAAGCTTACAACCTCAAATTTTCAACCCTCAAGACCTAATTAACATTTTAAATGTTAAAAATCAAAACAGATCCATGAAAACAAAGTTCCATGATATGTTCTCAGTCTGCCACTGTCAAAATGAACACATGAAAAAGCTCCCTGCACATTGACACATTCCTACTGGTACTGATGCACAGATCTGATCAGCCTCTGCACAGGCTGCTGTGATGTTTCATCACTCCTCTGTGCAGCTGCTGCCAGCTGGCGAGGGCTTACTATGACCTCGGTCTCTCCTGTTGATGGCTTTGGAAAGTTGGTCCCATAAATCTCTACATTGTCTCCTTGAACATGTGCAACTGTGGTTACGGCAATTTACCAATTTACCAGCACTGTCCTGCTGCAGAATCTGCACTTCTAGATTGGGCTGCAGGAGTGACACATCTGTTGGTTCAAGGTTCCCATCAGTTGATCACCATTCAGTAAGGAGGCATTTAAGGAGTTCTTGTGTTAAAGGAGAATCATCCCTACTTCCTCTACCACCCCACCTTCTGGCTTGAACAATGCAATAGGCTGCATAATGCTCATCACAACTCCTGCACAATTACTTCACAATTACATGTTCATCGGTGATTTCATCACCATCATTTCATCACTCGGCTGTGACCACGTTTCTCCTGAATATTCCCTGTACAGGCAGATGATTTTCACGCAGAAAGAGATCTACAGTCATTCTGATGAGTACTGTAAGCTGTTTCAAAGCTGAAAGTTCTCCTGCTCTGGCCACTGGAGTCCAAAAACATGCCCAATGTATCAGTTGGGTGCGATGGTCCAGAGTTGGAGAGGTGATGCATTGTCTTTCAGGGTATGATCTATCTATCGTTTCCTGGTTTCTCTTGGTCAGCATGTTGTTTGATGAAGGTGATCTTCATTGCTAATTAAAATCATGTTCAATGGCTGTTAATATTGGCTGTTGAGCAGCTAATTTTGGCAATTTTATGAACACCTGTTTTTTCCATAAAACCACATGACCTGAATTCAGTGTTTTCTTTTCCCGTGGATTAGTACAACTCAAACAATCAACAAAACCTTCTCGTGACCTGAAATGTAAATTACAATGTCGTATGGTATGTGCCCAATAAACAGTTGATGTAAAACATAGGCTGTGGTGTTTGGATTGTGCACCAGTGTGTAAATATATTGTTTATTGCTTTCTAAATGTTAGCCATTTTTGACCTTTTTGCAGCGATGACCACACGTAAAGCACACATACTGAACTGACTAATATAAAAGCACTAGGGTAAACTTTAAACTGCTTTCAGTATACAGTATTGTGTTTCCAGGTCTCCAAACAGGTCTAAAATACTGGTCAAGCTTGAAAACTTTAGCCAACAGTTTAAATGTTTATGACTGTATTTGGAATACTGGCAAGAAGCAATTAGTTACTACATGAATTCTATAAAAACATTAGATTGAACTTCTGTTTTACACCCCCTATAATATATATACAGCCAATGCAATCAAGATGTTCAGCAGGAGAAAACACATTTTAGAAAATCATCAATCACTAGATTTAAATCCCATTCAACATGTGTTGTACATGCTGAGGAAAAGGTCAGAATACAGAATACCCCAGGAATGGGCAAGCACTCAAGCTCCTCTAGCAAAGTCTTGGCAAAGCATTGCCAATGAGTTGCGTTCTTATTGTTTGAAAGAGCTATGGGACCACATAATGTAATTTGTATACTGTAAACTAACATAAATACTTCTGATCACTTGACATTACTGGGTTTGTCAACACCCAGTCTGTTTTCTATTCTAATATGACTGAATATATGCATATGAGTTACCCAAAATAAATCATATTCTATATTCTACTCATAATTCATATTACTTTCATGATCACAGATACAAATTGCATTATAAAGAGGAAAACAACAGCAGTAGCGACACATTTGGAGGGCACTGTAAATTACCAAGTCACATGGTTTTAAAAGGAGCCTGTAGCACTGACTCAAAATGATTTGTAGGCCACTTTCAGTCATGTGTCCAAGAACCCCCCAAGTCCATGTTACTCTCCAGCACTGCAGTTGGGCTGCCATTCATACGAGTGTTTTGCTAGACGGGGTTTGCAGTAAACCCTATGAAAGTCACAAGAAGGCTGACTTGCCTGTGCAAAGCAGGCTTGCCCTGATGGTGTTGTGTCTGTTGAGCTCCAGTAAGCACCCTGATTGCCACTGAGCCTTTAAACACCGAAAGCTAAAGTCTACAATCCAGTTCCTCATGCTCCCTCCCTGCCCTTGGGGAACACGTGCCGCTCTTTTCAATGTCTTAGTTATTTACTTGCTGAACTTTGCCAAATATTCAATACTAAAAAGCACCTGAAATATAAAGTCAATTAAAACCTTGTCTGAGAAGGACTGTCTGTGAGCACCTGTCAGTATGATTCTAGATACTCTTTTGCCTCAGCACAATGTGTTTTTTTTTAATCTGCTGAAGCACTAAAGTGGAATGGAAGCTTTCACTCGTTCAGAGAGCACTGCGGTGTCCTACTAGAAATCACGTTACTCTTCTCCACTCTGCAACTATCTTTTTCCTGGTGAGCTCCTTTCTGGTTGGCAAGAATCAAAACTTCAGAGTTTATCACTCAAGAGCAGGCTGACAGCCTCTTTAAATCCACTGGAAATGGGCTCAACTCCGCTTAATCACCTTTTGATTACAAATGCTCAAATTTATAACGATTCATTTTATTTAATTCAAAACGCCATTCAAAGCCTCGTGACAAATGAGATGTATTAAATATGTGAAGAGGGTGGAGTGGGGAGCTGCGCCAGTGTGTGATGGCTGCAAAGGAACAAGTAAAGGTTAATTCCATGATGAGAAATACAGAGGAGAAGCACAGTATTTCAGCTTCAGTATTTCTGTTGCACACTGTGGAGTTAGCCTTTATTGGAATTAACCTTTATTAATGATAGCACACATATAGTGATTCCTAGTTTCTGACAGCCTACAGAAAATGATTCATAAGACAAAATATAATACTTTAATTCATATTGTTTAATTTGTTCGGAGGCTGGAAGCCTGGTGTTATGAACAATGCAAACTTTATGAAACTTTTTGCTGGGTGGAGTCTGAGTGCAGTTGTTGAGCGAAAGAAAGAGTGTAGTTTGTTTTGTCAGTTGACAGTTTTCCTTATACAAGATGACACTTGTGAGAAAAGAACTAGAAGAACAGGAAACCCCATTAGACTTGCATTTTTTAGAGATGACAAAGACCTAATGATTTACTGTAAAACAACCATACCCAACAGGCAGATTCCTCCAACGTACAGTCCACATTTATTTATTGCTGAAGATTTTTTTACGTCTTCAGTATTTCAAAAGATGATAAGAAAGATTTTAACAAGTTAGATGCATTAATTCTAGTTTTGTGTCTTAAGGGTTGCAGAAAAATTACACAAGAAATTACAAAACACCATCAACAGCAGGTAGCTTGTTAAATAAGGTACAGTAATGCTATAGTTCCTGGTTATAGACAGGTTACCCACAGGACACCTTTTCAATTGAGCAATTGTTCAGTATGCAATAAATGGTCAAATGCATATTTTTCATGTACACAAAGTTTCACTTTCTTTTTAAGAATGATACAGTTGAAAAAATAACTATATAGTTAGAAAAGATCTCACACGTTCCTCTGAACAGACACATCCTAATTCTCCTAGACCTAAGTGTGTTACGCCACGCCCCCAGAGGAATCGGCATTCCACCTGACATTCCAAAACTGTTCCCAGTTATCCCTTTTCCCCAGCCTGTTTAATGCTGCCTCACACTCTTCCCGGTGCTCAGAATGAGGGTTTTCCTGGCTAGAGCTACTCCCAGTCACATTGTTATTCACTACTTGGTTTTTGGCTTCCTGACCCTGGTTTGTTCTCTGTCTACATCTCCTGGTTTCGGTTTTGGTACTTTTGCTCTCGTTCTGGTTTTGACTCTCGGCTCTGGTTTATTTCTCTTGGGGGTTCTTAGTTCTGAAGTTGGGTTTTGTTGAGTCTGTTGTTTCCCATGGCTTGATACTGGACCCCTGCGATTCAGCATCTACATGTTCACACTTGGTTATGGATTGAAATGACATGCTCTAAACGATCATATCCATGCTGCTGCTACTCACATCTATGCCCATACTAAACCTGACAAAAAAAGTAGCCATCTCTGCACTAATTGCGTCTCTAATATAAAAACCTGAGTGATTCATAGTTTCCTTCACTTAAATTGGAACAAGACTGAGGTTGTGCTACTCAGCACCTCCCACCACCTCTGTACAGCAAGTACAGTAACCCTGTCTGTGAATGGCACTGTGCTTGAATTTCAATCAGAATTAAAGAATTTAGGGGTGATGTTTAATCCTGGTTTGACTTTTGACCCTCATTTCTCATTGCAGTCATGACACTTTAAAGTAGCAATTAAAATTTGTTATATACGCAGTGTACTGAGCAGATTCAAAACAAAAACAAAAAGAAATAAATATAACTAATCTGAAATAAAAATGGAAACGTCATGATTCCACAGGAATTCAAACCCTCTTCTGTGGCAAATCTAAAATTATTTAATGTGTGCAATAAAGGTGGTTCATTTCAGAATTCAGATACAAGGTAAGGTCCTCAGTGAGGTCATGAATTTCTAGCAAAGATTCAATCATGAAGACCAAGTTGCTTTCAAAACAAAGCAGGGATAAAGTTGTATAAAGACACAGATCAGGGGAGAGGTATACAAACATTTCAAAGACCCAATGGTGACTTTGGAGGCGTGACAGAATTTAGTGGGATAAAATGTCAATAATGGTTCAATAATATCCAAGTCCCCTCACAAAGCTGGCCTGTGCAGCAGAGTGGAAAACCCAGCGCTGACACTGCAGATGTGTCCAAATGTGGTCAGACAATGCAATATTGGTCTCAATTCAAAGAACCACAGTGCATTACACAGTGAACACTGTAAGGTCGCCCGTGGGAGGATCATCGACAATAGGTATTTCCGCAATGATATTCTTAAAATACTTGGAAAGGACCTAAGCAAGATGGCAGCTGACCTATCAAAAGAAGGGCCTTAACCAACAATACAAGTGGAAACAAGCGAGCTCTATTAGGTAGGACAAAATATAAAGCGGTGCAGAAGCCAGTAGGTGGAAGTAGGAAGTAGGAAGTAGGAAGTAGGAAGCAGGAAGCAGGAAGCAGGAAGCAGGAAGTAAGAAGTAGGAAGTGTATTGAACTTGAACTTAAGGAATAACGGACTGGTACAAAACAGACAACGGTTTACGGATTGTGATTCAGGACTGGTGTGGTAACTTCCCTAAACGGTGACATACAAAGAACGAAAACAGACAACGATTTACGGATTGTGATTCAAGACAAGTGCGGGAACTTTTATAAATAGTGAAAGACGTTGTTCACCTACGGACAGGAGAGTGGAGTCGGAGGTGAAAACGGAGAGAATTGAAAAGAAGCTCTGCGGTGTACGTAACTCGGACATTTTTTCTTGATTCAAAGTGTTCGGTCCCCCTGTGACATTTCAACACCATCCCTCCTTGCAAGCACGATGGTGGCGGCATTATTTATATTTCTGCTTCTTATCAGGAGAAACTAGGAAGCTTGTCGAGACCGATGGAAATGTAGACGGAGCAAAGTACTGGTGAATGTTAGAAGAAATCCTGCTTCAGATCTAAAACAGGGAATAAAAACTCAGCTTAAAGAAGGACAATGACCCAAAGCAGAAGGTCAAAGCTGCACTGGAATGGTTTAACCATAAGAAACCTAATGTCCTTGAGTGACCCAGTCAGGGTTCTGACATACATTTTACTGAAAGTCCCCATCCATAAGCAATCACTAAAGCAACGTGAGAGATTTTAAGAAAGACTGCCACAAAGAATGGACAAAAATTGCACCAAGCTGGCATACAAAGCTGGCAGAGACTTATCCAAAAATGCCTTTTGCTTGTAATTTCTCTCAAAGGTGCTTTCACCCAATAGAGTTCATGGGTCTCGATACTTCTGAAATCAAGACATTTCAGTTTTTTATTTCTATGGTTTTTGCTGACATTTGCTGTATATCATTTTACCCTTAAAAGTCTTTCATTTTGAGTATTCAGGTTTGGAACAAAATATTAAGATTAAAAGGGCATATGCATCATTCTTTCACAAAAATTGGACACCACATACAGGGTCTGAATATTTTTGCTATGCACTGTATATAGCTATTCCATAGACGTATTTAATAATTTCCTAAGGCAATTATCCTGTCTGCCCTGAGTGGAAAAAAAAGCAAAATGAAAACCTCATATTTCCACGCATAAATGTGATTGAAATGTTTTTGAAAAAGCACCAAACCAAGCAAACCGGGAAACATTCAGACAAACTTGCAGTAGTGGATGGCGAACTGGTCCCGAATCGCTCTAAGAAATTTAGTACGGATTTGAGAACTTTTCCTGTTTTGAAGAAATATGAAATGTGAATTACTCTCTTTACTTAGGTGTATTTTCCCTCAGACCTTCATGTGACCTACTTCATCAACTGAGCCGGCAAACGTATTTTATGGATATTTCCTTTTAATTGCCTGAGCGGGAGTTTTAATCCAGTATTTGAAGAATCACAACAGTTCCTCTTCTACAATTCACGGTCCTTTAATGTTCACGAAAAACACTGTGGAAAAACCATCATGCACCGCCTATGAATAGTCCAATCTCCAGTGCTTTAGATGCTTTTCAACAGATGTGTAAAACAAAATCATACACAGTGCATACACACTTCTCACAATTCAAGATTTGTGCAACTGGATGATGTTTTATCACTTATGTGGAGTTTGGTTCGTTACAGCTGGCGTTTTCTGCGGTTTACACCATGTGAACTGCACTCTCCTGCTTGCACTTCCCCATTCTGCCTTCCTGTGTTTCAGGCTAGGTCCACCCTACCTGTTCTCTGAGCCGCTCCTGGTGCCCCATGATCGCCGACGCATGGTGTGGGTACTTCTGCTTCAGGTGCTCCAAGAAGGCCTCTCTCTTCTTGTCCATGTCCGAGGGCTGCATTCCGAGAATCTCTCTGGAGCTCCTGGGGCCTCCTACAGTGTGTCTTCTTGGGATGTTCCTGGAAGGCTTCGAGTCTGTCCGGTTAGTCCCATTACCTGCGCCCTGTTTTTTGCTAAGGTGCTCTGCATCCTCTGGCGCTGTCACTCTCAGGTTGCTTTTCCCTTGTTCTGCAAACAAGATTTCATAGGAAAAAACATGAGCCAACGATTCCCCTTGGCACTTCCAGATACAGTACCATATGTTGATATACCACCAATGTCACACAACACATTTCAGGCAGCTACCTCAGGAAAAAAATCTAAATTTGTTATTAAAAAACTGAATAAAAAAAAATGTAGTATTTTGTACATTCATATTAATACACTGGCTAGTAGTGTGGGTTCTTACGTATATGCATTTCTAATGAGAATGATGCTCTTGGAAATGTCAAACAAACGCTTATGCTGGTTTAAAACGTGTGTTCGTACAGTAGCAGACCAAGGCTGTGTTGACATGCCAGTTTGGAGCCCAAGCAGCCCAAGTACAGTATGAGATTGTGTCCAAGTCAAAAAAGACATTGAACTCCACTAAGAATTTACACAGAAAAAGACAGAGCACAAAAAGGAGTCGCTGGCAATAACACCTGCCAGTTCTTCATCCAGCCAGGCTTTTAAAAATGAATTAGACAGGGATTATTCATATGTGTTACTCTGGTATATGTGTTTTCCAATGATGGTTTCCTACCTAATTAATCAATTTGACATTTAATTACTTTAATTACTCTTCCCATCATTGGACAGAAAGAAGTTCTATTTAGAATGTTTTTACATAAATGTGAAAAAACAGAATGTTGGAGCATATTTAACTCATTATCAAGCAGATTCTCAATTCCAGTAATGCTCTTGGTAATTTTACAGTGTGGCAGAGACATCTTCCTTTTACTTTTCAGGATGTCATATTTAACAATACAATACCAATCCTTTAAGCTCAAACACTTAATTTGAGAAATAAATTCCATATTTGAAGACACTTTGAAGTATGTTTGAAATGCCGATCAATGTGCTACAGTATCTTTCAGATGTGATGGAAAGTTTGAACACTAATTGTACCATTTTTAAAGTTCAATTGCAGGTAATAGATAGTGTATCTAAATGACGTGAAAAGAAACACTGCTGTCCCATATCTTTTCTGAGAAGTGCTACCTAAATTGAAACATTTTCATACTTTAAGAGTTGCACACAACACAACATTTCTATGAGAAGAAAAGGTGACAACTAGATAATAACTGTTCTGTTACTAAGTTAAATTATTGCTGTATTTCAACCAGAACATGAGTCAGTTTTCTCACATCAAAGTGTCACAAGTTCCATCCCTCCTTTGCTTTACAGTATATTATGTTCTCCATTAAGACATGCAAAATCCCTCTCCCCAGACCTCTCTTCTCAGAGCTCTCTACTGCACTTCACTTACGGTGACATAGAAATTAAAGTTACAATCAACCACACAAGAAAATAAAACAGAAAGCAAGAGAAATGATAATCTACAACTTTTCATCCGAAACCAAGCTGCACAACCTCCTTGAATTTAGCATTTTTAGCAGTAAGATCATTTTTATTATTTATTAATAATATATTAATATACAGTATACTCATATTAATATATAATTTATTTTATTATTATTATTTTTCTTATATTATGAGTTTATGTACAGGGCTCATAAACCCTCTACAATTAATTTCAAAAGTGAGTCCTGGAAAATGCTGAGATGACAGAACCATTCACACCCTATCAGTGTCATCTGTAATCTGAAAGCAATACATTCACACAAAGGGAATCTAGAGTTGAAAAGTTATTAATGTCACAGAGGAAAAGTATAACAAAAGAATGTGCAGATCTGCAAAATTAACATTTAGTGTCCTTATCTTGTGTAATTGTACAAGTTTCCCAGTATGTCTGTACATTTTACCTATCAGTTGATTACACAATAATATAAATAAAATAATAAAGGCAACCTTACATCTATGCATGCATGCAAAAGTTAACAAAAACACCTCCTAAGAAAAGAAATTATATTTAAATTTACAATAAACTTTATTGTAATAAAACATTTCCTGCTTTTTAACCCAGTCACCAATCCTAAAACATCCTAACCTTTTAAAATAATTACTGAACATGATTGTGATGCAGTTTAAAAATTCACTGCCCTGATATTTGAAAAGGTGATGTAATTTGTGAAGAACAATGTTTCATACCATATTATAGATTCTAAGAGAGTTCGGAGTATTCTATATTTTAGTCACCCATTCACTCAAAAAGATAATTTAACATGACAGCAAATTAATCTAAGCAAAAAGATAAAAACATTATCTCTGAGAAACTGTCATACTGTACTCATGGTAGCTTTCAAATAAGACTTTAGGCTGCACTTTAATTTTTATCTATCAAAAGCTGACATCTCTAATTTTGTTTATACTGTCTGCTTTGGTTCTTGTTTAAATTACTTAGGATATCAAGGCCCTGAAAGAAAACAGAATCAACCACTACAGTCATTTACAATGTCTTGTAAGATACGTACAGTACAGTGGAAATTATTTTTTCCTTCCGGAAACACACTACAAAGTTTAAACAACCTCTTAACCACACCAATATCTGCACAGTATAGCAACATCCTCTTGATGGGAATGTTTTTTGGAAACTGCTGGGCTCAACTTCCAGTAAAGTGTAAAACTGTGTCATGTGATAATACTTTTTTTGGTCAAAACAATGGGAGAAAGACTCAGTTGTGCATTTAAAGGATTTAGAGCTTATATTAATAGGATTTTTTTAGACACTAAGGAAATGATAAATAAATAAGTACATAATCTGTGAAATGCTTGGAATAACAGAGCTTGAGGAAAATAACTTTGGAAAACACAGATTACCATAACCTACTAGGGGTGTGAAGCTCTGTGGCCTTTAAAGACTGCTTTAGCATGTTTTACAGCGGTTAATTTCAGAAATAGATCTCAGAGCTTAATGCATTATATTATAGATGTATGCCCTCAGACATGAATATCTTAAAGACAAATACATCAGTTTGTATTTTGTTCTGAACATTGGGCTGTAGAGCAGAAGAAGGTTTTATGAACACAAAATCATCATTCAGAATAATTGAAAAACAAAAAGTTCTACACGAGGGAAATGCATAATGTAGCCATTCCATGAAAAGGTTTCTGAAAGAAAAATTACATTCAAAATATAGAAAGTATAGAATATATATGTTCTATCCTCCTGAGTTCACAAGATAACTCCAAACAGGAGTTTGTGGGAGGAGGCGTACCTGATATAAGCTGTACAGTACTGAGGAACAGAGGACTATTATTCCATAGAGGGCAGGAGTCACATGCTCTCTTGTCCAATTGATGCTAAAGAAACTCTCTAGGCTCTAATATAGACTTTACCTTTACCAGTTAAAATCACTTCATTCACTTCACTTTCAGAGAAATCAATTAAACAAATGTAAAAAGCAGATCACGGTCACCTGGGTTTTGTAACACCCCATACAGTACATGGTGGAATTCAAATTGCGTTTTAAATGCCTCTTGGTATACGCATGTACTGTATATACACCCCCCCATTGAACAATGTGCTGGGCCTCTTCGAGCAGCAAGACAGCCGTGACAGAATGTACGTCTCAAGATTTCGACGTGCTTGAAATGCAGTCTGGTTTCATTCTTCCGTCTCAAATCACTTTCAGATGAGCTTGTGACAAAGGTAATAAATAATCTGTCAGACTGAAATGCACATTCCACTGGCTCTTCCACTTTACAACAGGACTGATGTCTGCAACTTGTTCTGGTCAGGAAAAGTGATAGCAGACTTGTTCTCCGACTCAAACCACCCACTCATGGCCAGCCACTGAGCGTGTATTCATCTGACTGGAGATCCTGCAGCTGTAGCCAGAGTGTGTATACATGGGCTGTTTATCAACAGTATCGATATAACACCAGAGTTTACAAATGCTGTGAGATGACTGCAATAAACAATACAATATACTTGTGAAAATCTAAGTTTGCTATCATGCTCCTTTTTACCTTTTGAGTATGAAAAACAAATTCCATGATGGCATGTGATAATGGTAAATTCTATGATGGCATGGAAAGAAATGATCCCTGGCGAATCGGCGCCTGGGAAAGTGGTGTTTGTGCACACAACAGGCACATAGGTTCACATGCATTAAGAAGTAAAGCAATAATTGAAATGGCTCTTCAGTTATACTTCTGCATGCAAACAGCCAAAATCCTCAAATTACAAACCTGCTGTGATGCACTGTTGACTTAGATATTATTTGACTGAACAAGTTCTTTCCAGTTTCACAAAAATTCTCTGTGGTCAGACTGAGCATGAGATCACTCTGTGCACTGCAGAGTCGCAATTACACTGATTAGTAGAACACTGGTTCCTGGGCTGAAACAAAGTAATATAACAGCGTCCTCAGTTTAAGAAGTTACAAAATTGAATTTTATATTACCGACACCACAAGGCTAAAGTGTTAAATAGCAGCTGAACCAGATTCTGGTGATAATCAGAGGTAGTCCTTAATGCCTATATCTCTCCATATTTGGTCTGGGGAGTCTGAGGGGCTCTTCAGGAGCTGTGGGAATTACATTCCCTAGTTAACCACACGATAATTGCAGGTGGTGTCAATAGTGGCCTGCGCTGAGTATATACAAGAGTTCAGCAAATAGATTAAATTGTCAGTTATAGAGCCCAATAAAACAACGAGTTGCGACAGCTTGAATGAAAAGTAAAAACCTTTTGAACCTGAACATTGAATTGAATTGAAGGAAACTGCAGACTGAGTGCTTTTCCTCTGGGGGTGGTTAGGTAGTTTTGCATGGAGCAAGCTGGCAGGTTCCTTCTCTGGGAGTACATTCTTTTTGTTTTAGGACATTCCTGGCCTGCTTCTTGCAAGGGATGGTGCAGGGATAGGTTGTAATAATAATAATAATAATAATAATAATAATAATAATAATAATAATAATAATAATAATTGCTTACACTTATATAGCATTTTTTCTGGACACTCCATTCAAAGCGCTTTACAGGTAATGGGGATCCCCTCCACCACCACCAATGTGCAGCATCCACCTGGAGAATTGTAGGCAGCTGTAGGTTGTAGGCAGTTTTCAGACTTCCTTTGAAGAAGTGAAACGCTAGATCCTTCACTTTAAGTAATAGCAGCAAGCAAATTCTCCCATACTCTTGAGGAAAAAAACAAGAAAAGGCCCACGTACAGTGACCACCAACCCCAGGAGTCCCAATACATTTGTATGAGAATAGAAAAACATCTGTATGCAATCTACTTACATTAAGTGACGGTAAGTATTGGGACACATTCAATTTAATTAATTGACATTTCAGAGTGTAAACGTCAGTAAGTGGTTGCATACCCTTTTGAGGCAGTAACTGCATGAAGTCTGTGACCCATATGAAATGCTCTCCTGCAGCTGCCCTGTGTTCTTGGTGCTCTGACTTCCTCCACCCATAGAAAACATGCTCAATTAGATATAAATCTGAAGACTGACAAACAGTAGCCAGTCTAAGATTTTAAAATTTTCTTTTCGCCTAATGAACTCCTTAGGGGCTGTCCTGTATGGCTGCCCTGTATGTTTTGGGTCATTGTCATGCTGCTATGGTAAACCACCAGTCAATAAGTATGGAAGCATTTTCTTCTACATAATCAAACCAAAAGCTTATGCAGACCCCATAATACATTCTGCTGCTACTGTCTTTAATGGTATAGTCAATAAAAATGAGTGAGCTCTTTCCAGAGGCACCATGCAGGAGATTTGCATCACCATGCTTCATGTAGAAGTGGTTTCTTTGAAGCATCAGAAGTTCCTTTCTGACCTCCTCATTTGAACCTTTCATGAAGGGTTATCAAGGTCCCATCTGTCCATAAACCAGTGTGAGCTTTGGTCAAAATCTTTCTTGACTCATATACTATCTACAACGTTTCGGCTGTGGAGCCTTCTTCAGGTGTGAGGGTTGCTCACGGGTTGCTCACACCTGAAGAAGGCTCCACGGCCGAAATGTTGTGTTTTCTTTCTTCTCTTTTCAGCCTGGAATAAACCTATTACTTGTTCCTTTGCAGCCTATGCATGCTGACGCAGCTCCCCACCTGAACATATACTATATACTATAATATTAAACTATAATTAAAAAAATTATAAACCCTTTTTTATTTTTTAATGTAATTGTTATTCTTTAAGCACAAAAGTGTAAAATACAATGTTCCTACTGTGATTACCTTGTAACTCTTAACAAAATTGTTTAAAATGATCTATTCTGATTTCTGTGGAAATCTGTGTAGTATCGACTCTATGTGAAACTGTTTGATATTTTTATATTGCTCAGTCCTGACGGAAGTCTGTATAAACTAATGTATACTGACATTGCATATATATAAATTTCAGCAAATGCTTACCTATTTCAATGAACTA
This sequence comes from Lepisosteus platostomus, assembly GCF_059453375.1. NCBI lineage: Eukaryota > Metazoa > Chordata > Actinopteri > Semionotiformes > Lepisosteidae > Lepisosteus > Lepisosteus platostomus. The sequence continues at coordinate 5,543,087 of NC_142618.1, read as the reverse complement.
TAGCCACCACTCTGGCAGCATGAAGAAGTGCTTACGGTCTAGGGCTCTGGATCACAAAGTCATGGGATCAACTCCTACATCAGATGCTGCTGTTGCATGCTGCCTTGTATCTCTCACTGACAGTGGCTCCACTAAGGGCCGTGCTCTGTAAACAAGCACTCACCATTGTTTTATGAAAAAGAGAATTTGTTACCAATTGACCTGTGCTGTATTTTAGTACTGTATTGGAAAGAATTTTGTAAAGAATATTGTAAAATATTTATACTGTATTGTAAAGAATGTGATGGATGGACAAAATGTGTAGAGAGCATACTTGCTGTGACTGCCCTAGCTGAGGGAATGGCAAATGCCCAAAGCCCCCTTCAGTACGGTGAGGAATGAGCCAGGGAGCTGCTCCAAGGGTGTAGCTTGGGGGTCCGAGGAGAATGTGAGGGAGAAGGGTGAAATTAAGTCCAAGATGCAAGATATATATGTGTAGGAGAGTGGGAGTAGACATGATTAGGATCTAACCTTCCTTCCAAAGTTCTATAACTCAGTTTTTTCCCCTAGCCAGACACTTTTCGCTTTTGGATTCCACAATAACATCTGCATTACAATGTCACAGTTACTTTCTCCACATTTGCATGAAAAACACATTTAAGGCCTATAAAATTGAACTGCGGTGATTAAAATCAAGTAGTATGAGAGGACTGGTTAAATAAAGTCGCTTCATTTTTTCCAACATATGGAAAGTTACAGAGTTGTCTAAAGTAACAGAGAAATAAAGTACTTCCTTTAAGGTTTCTGAGAAGGGGCATATGTTTATTTAAATACAAAAGGGGCATGACTGGATACTAAACTCTTATAACATAAGTAGTTCAAAAGTAAATTGAATTGCAAGTAAAGGCAAGCCAGAACTATTTAGCAGTTTATTCACCTTCAGTATTGTGATGGACCTAGCAGCATAACCATATCACAAAACCACTGCTCAATCTGATAGGATTTAGACTGTTTCAGAATCCTTATCTGGAACACACCCAGGAAAAAGTTAGCTGCAGGTATTCAAATCAAGATTAGGTTTACTTGCAAAGCTTCGATGGTATGGGAAAAACTACTCAAAGAGGCATTAATTTAAAAGTGATTGTGCACTTAATTGAATGAGCATTCCAGACACATTACATACTCTCAGACATACAGTACCATAAAACCTTTTGCAATATGTACTAACCAGCACTTTAACTGCCCAAAATGTCCCACAGTTGCCAAGCCTGGTGATAGACCAGGCCACCACACAATAATCTGCTTTTTTAAGAAAGTCCTTATATATACAGTACATATAAAAATCTATGGTATATATATGACACATCTATGAACTTTACAGACGGAGGGTTACAAAACCAAAATGTAAAGTGACTTCAGATATCCATTGTTCCTTGGCCATCTGTGAGATTACACCACAACGCAGTTTGTATTGTTCCAAAGCACAGCACCCAGTTTATCTGAACATCCCAGACGAAAAGTACTTTGCTAAGCCATAGTCTCAGGTTTTCCTATTAGCTGCTATAATGCATGTTACTGATCCTTAAAAAAGCTGCGTAAAGGGAATGAACAAATAAAAGAGCTCATTAGACACCGAGTTATATTCCCCCTTTTTGCCTTTAAGTAAATGCTGGCCAGAGTCATATTACATCCTCCATCACACTGGGTGACATACACATACCAGGCAGCGGGCACTAAAAAAATACCTTTCCCCGGATTAGCATTGCAGGATAGCAGGCACAATTTCAGACCTATTTTTAACAGCCACAGATTCTACAGCCTCTCACGTGGATATGGGGTTAAACAAGCGTAAGGAAATAAAATCGACTGCTTCTGTGGCCAGTTTTAATCTTTAAACCGCTTACCTTCAGCATGCCAGCTGTGTGAACAACAGCCACTTTCTTCGCCCGCTGAGTCTTCATCCATTTTCTTCTAAACAAGATCAGAACAGCAAGCGAGAGAAAGGAAGGGAAAGCCCCGCATTTGCAGAGTTCGAATTCCAATCTGCCTTTGCGAAAAAAGGTTTAAAAGAGCCTAACCCCACACAGAGTCCTCTGGGAGTTTGAAAAGTAAGCTGCATACCACAGCCGTGACTGTCTTCCATTGAGAAGGAATTGCCCACAGCGCTGGAACTGTGAGCAGTGCTTTTAGACTCGGGCTAAAATGGTCTCTGAGCTGCACCAAGAGGCCCAACAGGTGTCAGCCTGTGCAGGACGCACCAGGCGAGCCTGATCACTTCTTTTCAGCTGCTGTTCAATACACCCAAGACTGCAGGGTGGCTTGACTTCAGCCCTGACAAACATGCATTTCACATCTGCGTGTCTTATACATTAGGTCCCTCCAAAAAAAGCACGGCAAAGAGCTGCTGAACTGGGAAGTGTCCCATATATACTATAAATGCGCTGCCGCTGTAGGAAAGCAGAATGTTTACAATAGTTATCATAAATATATGAAGGAAGAAATGATGTGGGGTTGTAAATAAATAACTTAAAGGTTTCCATTTAGTGTGACTGAAGTCCCTTCTGCTGGACACCAAACCTTGTTTTCCAAGCTAACACAGCCTTTCTTATTTCTCTGGATTCTTTCGGATTTGCATGGTGGTTGCCTTTATGCGGGTTAGAAATGTTTTATGGTATTGTTTTTAATTTGTAACATTGGTGATTCTCCAACCCTTTACAGAAAAGCATTCTTAACCCAGAGAGTACTACTGTATATCCTTGTGATTTATAGACTGCAAAATACATTATCCACCGTCATTCTTTTCTATCTAGAAAATTACAATCAACTTCTTAAGAATTTAGTCAACATTTACATTTAGAATAGGTTTCCAAGTGATATATATTTAGCTCAAGTCAGATTTTACTTACATGCCTTGCAGGGCATGAAATTATGTGTTGCTACTAATCACCTACAAGATCAGAATGCAACGAATAAACACATTTTAATAAAAACAAATAAATGAACAAAGGATGAAACACATAATTAATTCTACAACCGTGCAAAACCTGAACAAATGGGATACAACTGTGAAATTAAAAAGTCTCAAAATACTCCATTTAGAAGGATGTAGTCAATGCAACAGATTAAATTTCTTTCTGTGATTAGTGAAAACATTTAAAAAATCACGTTCTGCAATACTTGTGATCACGGAGGAAATCCAAGTATTTGATTGCATTCATAATTAACAACCTTCTGCTTTCCGGGCTTAGGCCAGAATGTTTTTAATAAAAATACTTTCAGAACAGTTTCACTGGAACTCTGCCCGAAATCCCAGGTGTCCAAAACAATAGGAGGGGAAAATATTGCTCCAAAAAAGATTGCTAGATGCACAGGAAAAATGCTTCATGCCTAATTATTTAAGTAGGAAATATATGTTATAACTGAAGGGAGTATTAAAAATAAAGGACAAACAGAGGTTAATTCCACACTGAATAGCAGAAAGAAAAACAGTTTCACCTGCTGCACTCACACATAAGAAGGCTTAATGGCTGAAAGGTTGGGCTTTTTCTCTCTGCTTTTCAGCATGAAATTAACCTCTATTGTTCCACCTCCTGCTTCCACACAGATGCTGCCCCTCACTCATCAGTGCTGTTATAATAATACTGTACTCTACACTGGGTGAATGAGCCGAGGTGTTAAGGCAGGCAGAGCGTTCTTTTGAGGTCTGGAGGAAAATCTGAAATATCCTTGAACACATAATACAATCTACATGATGTTGACAGTGATGAAACTGTCTCCAGGTTAATAAAAAAGAATTAAAGCAATACTAGTGTGAACAGCAGACAAATGTGTTTAGATTTGGCCTTCTTAGAAAATACCTTAAAATTTCCTTCCTGAGAGTACTTCTTTCAGAAATAACTGGAAAGATGCACTGTACATATGGAATCACAGCTTTAACTACCCAGTGTCTGCTGGTATTAAGTTTATTATGATTCTAACCTACTTTAAACCTGCTTTCTGTGAAGCTAAGTTCACCTGCTGGTCAGACAGCAAACACATTTCAATTCATTCAGTTCTGGCTTAATTAAAAACAGAATCCAACCTTTCCAGAGATTATAGCCGAAACACTGTAACCCACAGGCAAACTAAATGTACCCATGTTCTATAAAAAAGCCACAGAGAAACAAAGCAGAAAACATTAAATGCTGAACATAAAACTTACTGCTCTCTGTTAAAGTGATTTTTATCGCATTAATTCATTACAATTTTACATATACAATTCTTCCTAGTATACAAAGACAGTAATCACATCACTTTGTGCGAACTTATTTTTCAATTATATATATTTTTAGACATTTAACTGAAGATTATTTGGATTTTGAGACAATCTGCCACAGTTTGCAGAGGAGCAAAAAACTCTTCAAAGACCTCCGGTTCAATGATAGACATTCTTTATAAAGACATACATTTATTTTAATCTTTCAACTTTAATGGGAAGAGTTTAGTCTGTGAGTAATGTCTTACAGCTGTGTGTACTTGGTTTTGCTATCTTGGATTGAACGATCTTGCCCTGATGACTACAGCATGAGAACCACCTTCACTTTCAAAAACTTGCAAGATATATATTTATATATAGAGAGAGATTTTATAGAAATGTACAGTAGCTATGCCAGTTATTGTTATGAGATGTTTATCCCAGCTGCTGCATATAATTTGCAGAAACAGATTTTATGATAGGCAAATGGCTGACAGTGTATCTACATGTTATTCATCAGTTTATTGAAGACAATTTTAGTGTTTTTATACACTTAAATTGACATAAAATTCCAATTGCTTGTGTGGTTGAAGATCAGATGGGTTATTAGCCTAAAAGGTCTGTGAAAAAACATTATTCTTTTTTTTTTTTTCAAAAGAAACTCTGACCTGGGCTTTGAAACATCTTCCATACAGTACGTGTATTTAGATGTTAAGTTTATTAAAGGTTACAACAGGATATAAGAGGGTATTTTCACAGCTAAGTACACTTTGCCAGAAACTGTAATTTAAAAAGAGCTGAATGGTAAGCTGTTTCTCATTTCTTTCTCAGCCTTCTAAGAAAATAATTATTTCTGCCTCAGCCTTTCCCCAAATATGCCTCACAAATTGTTTTAGGCATATAAAAATATCAAACAATTAACTCTTCACTGTTATATTTCTGAACGTGCTGTATAGAGTTTTCTTTGCATTTTGTTCTCGAAGGAATGCCTCAAAAAAGTGTTCTAAGCTTTAAAAAAAATAACAAAATTGTTAAATGACCAATGTGTTAAGGTTCCTAAACCATTGCATATATTGGGATTCATAAATATCAGTACTACAGAGCTCATGCCTGTTCTGTCTTCATTACGATGTCGTTCAAAGTAGCTAATTTCTGGGGAACATATCCAAGTTTCAAAGTGAATTAAGCACAGTCACAACTATTTGTGGTTACAAAATATATAAAAAGAAAGAACCATACAAGAGTCTGATGTAAAAAACTGGAAGAAAGCTGATGTGTATAGACCCGATCTTTTGTCGTGTTCTACTTCACATCACAAAACGGATCTTTTTCCCCGTCAGTAATTGGTGTTTTGATGAAGACCTGAGGGGATGACTTCAGCAAGGCTTTGAGAAATTCAAACAGATTGCCTGCCATTGCTTTGGCGTGGGAGGATTAGATAAGTGACTCAGCAGCATGTCCATTCTGATGCGATTCTTCAGAGCGATGTTCCTATTCAGGACTGCTCACCGGGGATCCTTTTGTTGGTTTGTGGGCTAAAGACATCTCAGAAACACATTTTCATCAGCCTCCAAGTGCCCAGCAATAAAAATGTAAAAATCAAGCAAAAGTGTCACCATTCTCAATGGTTCTAGGACAATCATCTGTAGTTTTAAGGTTCGAAATTGTCCTGAAAGGGTGATATTGAATTTAGTTATTTTTTCTTTCTAAGACTGTTCTATTTAGAAAGTAACGATTTCCACTCAGATGCCTGAGCCATTTTAATTAACGTATAATTAAGTCATAGTTCATATGACGGTGTCTCCACAGCGTTATGATTCTAACAACAATTTTTTAATCGTACTCCCTAGACCAACAAGAATGAAATGAAACGAAGACGCCAGTTTCTTTGCCTTTATTTTGGTGCTGCTGTGGATGTCTTTACACTATGTTAGTGCTGCTTGCTTTGCAAGAACAGGCAGGGATATAGGAGACTGTCCTGCCGTGCTATTGGCCCTTGGGTGAGAAGTAGGGTCAGACAGAGGCAATTACATTTGGGATTGTACAGGGAATGCTGCACCTCAGTTTCAGGAGCAATGCCTCGCAGTAGAAGTCCATGCTGAGGGGAGTATTACACACACACGGCATCCCAAGGGAGGGGTATGTGCCTAGGTAGTGCAGGAACAGTAACAAGCTGCCACATGTGTGAGTGTGCAAGTAGCACTCGCTGGCCTCTGCAGTTCTATGTGTGAGGGGGGATTGCCCATAGAAGAGGTTTTAAGAATTTGAATGAGTGGGCCTCTCTATATGATCTGACTTTCAGAAATTGGAGCAGAATTTCTCTGATCCCATAAGTGGAAGATACTTAAATCTTTTCTTAATGGTTTTGACAATTATGTTGTCAAAAGACGAGCAGTAGTGATCAGGTTTAGAGGTAAAACCGCGGTGTCCCCTGGTTTTGCCTAAAACTGTCAATTTCAAGTCTAATTAAAAGTTGATTCTAGCTTGGCAGATGGCCCAAGCTTCTGAAGATCCAAATGGCTTTCGGGCAAATTGGAAATAAATGTACGTAGGCCGTTAAAAACTCCCTCTAACTCTCTCTCCCAGAACAGCTTGATAGAGAAATCCCATTCTCTTTCAAGCGGCTTCTAACTCAAGCTATGAAACAATGATTGCTGAGATCCTTACACAACATACTGTAGTCAAGTAGTCTCGGCAAAGGTAGTAGTGAGTATGATGTCAAACAAGGTTGACTGAAATGGTGACAGAAGCAGTTCTTACTGATCAGTTCTTACTGTAGCAGTGTTTGATACAGTATTGTTCCCAGCGGTGTCTGTTCAGTATAAATCGATCACCTATTCAGAGCTGTTCAGACACAAAGAAAGGAGCGATTGCTTAAATTAAAAAGTGAGACAGTAATTCTTCTAAAAACTTCCTGGTGTTGGAAGAATACCCTTGACGCTGGTTGTTTTTGAAAACAACAACTGAGTGGAAAAACAGACAAACAAAAGTCTGAATTATAGGCAAGATTTAGCATTAATGATTAAAACTGGAAACCGAAAACTGTCAGACACAGGAGTCCCTTGGCAACTCTCAAAATCAATATGCACAAAACAGATCGCATTAATTTAGGTACTCTTCAGTATTAAAAAGAGATATTTTAACCAAGCATCTGAAGGAACTATCGCATCTGGAGTATTGGTATGCCCTGTGACGGACTGACGTCCTGTCCACGGCGTGTCCTGCCATGTGCCCGTTGCTTGCTGGGATGGACTGCATCCTGCATCTCCCCTGTGACCCTGAACTGGATACAGCAGTGAGAAAATGGATGGATCTGGTGACAGCTCAAAGACTATTTGTTGATGAAGTTTAAGAGGCTGGCCACACATGTTAAGGTGAAGAAAGCCTAGACTATTTAAATTACAAAAATCACGGTAAGACAAAAACATTACTTCTCTGAAGACATATTCAATTCAGCAATTCACTATCCCCTGGAAATCTGTATCCCCTGCTGAAATGCAGGCCATTACTACCCAAAAATTAGTAGGACGCTTGCAGGGGTGCTGACAAGCCCAAATGCCACCCGTTACCCCAAGTTGTTATTTGAAACCCAGTGGCTGAAGTGCTTGAGCAATTGAGAGGGTCAGGGGTCAGATAAACAATGCGGTGTCAGACCTCCTGTTTGCTTTCAGTAAAAAGTTCACTTCCTGGCTCATTATAAAGATGGGCAAAGCAAAACCTTTCGCTGAAGTGGAAACGAGCACAGAGCTCAAACATAGAAAACAAAATAGCCCTGCAAGCTGCTGTTGTTACACAGCTTCAGTGTTAAATGAACTACATGGAAGTGATATAATGGAATCAAAATCTGACTTATTTCATGAAATATTCAGTAATTATATTTTATTGTCTGCAGGACAAGTTACCCAACAGAGACAGAACTACTGCAGTATGGACGACCAGTAAAACACCCTGGAAAAGCAAACTGCGTGAAAAACAGACAATCCAAAGGCCAGAAATCAAAACAGAGGGCAGAAGACTGATGTGCCTACATGATGTCTGAATGATGACTTCCTTGGGTACTGTATGTGTAGGTAAGAAAGCAGTGACCAGTGTAATCCATACTGTCTGCACCATACATTACCTTTGCAGTAAAAAATAGCTCTTCGACAGGAGCGACAGGATTCGACAATAAGAAATGTTATGGAAAACTGGAGGCAGGTGCAAAATTAAGATTTTCCGGATTAGTATGTCTTAGCTCCACACCCTCAAAGGACACGGAGTGGTAAAGTGATTCAGGAGAAAAATCCAAAATAGCTCATCAGAATAAGATCAGCAGTCCTGGCAAAAGTTGAAAGTCTGTCATATAGGAAACACCGAGCAGGAGCTTAATTAATAAAGCTGCTTTATGCAGTACCCCCAGTGACAAATCCAGAAAGTTAACACAAAGTAAAAGGCTTTTATAGAATTAATAAAAACAAATCGTATGTGCTCTAAAATTGCAAGAAAAAAATGGCTTACATTTAATGACCTTTGTTCTCTTAGAGTCCCAGTTTCTTCTTCCTTTATGAAACAGGGCTCCAGGAAAACTCCCTGCTGTATCAGTCAGTAGAGTGGGAGAGAGAAGGCAGGAAACTGGCCTGGGGAGGGGCAGGCCATGTCCCGAATCCAGACCAGCACTGTCGTATCCATCAGCAGAGTTTTTTTGTCAGACTGCAGTGGCCATTCAGGGTTAACATATTGACCTCTAGGAGACCAAATCACTGTCTTCAGACGGGGTGACTGAGAGACTGGTAGCCTTATTCACTAATAACGGTTTGCCCTTGATGGCCCAGACAGATGAAGATGTGTGTGGGATGACACGGTGAGAACTGAGCTGACTATTGTGTTGTTCAACACAACCAGCGGGTTGGTAGCAGTGTGTTGAGATGCAGAGGAATCTCCTTTAATGTAAGAATGTCTTTGTACAAGTTGCAACCTTATTGATATTGTAACGCTTACGGCCGACAGGTACTGTGTAAGAGCCGGCGTACCAGAGCAGGTGACGTCACCGCCCTTCCCTGTGATAGCAGGACCACAGCTACTGGGCTGTGGAGAGATCTCTCTTTAGCTCACGGGGCTAGGTCACTGCAGAGAGACGCGGAAGTCCCGGGTTCGAGCCTCAGTCGGGATGGGGCCAACCAGATGCGGCAAGGGCGCCCGCCTGAGCCCCTGTTGCGTTACAATATGTTTTTAATTGACAAAATCCTGGGACTGTTTTATTTCTTCTAACCCGTCTAGAAGAATTGGTTTTCCAACAGGACAAGGCAAAACTACACAGTCTTCCAGTTCCCATGACTTTAAGAAAGCATGTGATTGTTATGGTCAAGACCATGACTAGGTAGGATTTTTCTCCTGACTCAGTCCAATGGGAATCTGTTAGACTGACTCCCCAGTGTCGCTAACAGGATACAACTGCAGCTTGCCAGCCTTCACCAGCTGGGTGCACCGATACAGCAAGAGTGATGGAACATTACCCTGGACAAAAACTTGCTGCAGATGTAAACCTATGACAAAGTTTAACTTTCATCAGGACGAAGGCCCAAAGGTACACTGGAGTGGCTTAACAAGAAGAAACTGTCTTTCAGTGGCCCAGTCAAAGTCCTGACTTCGATCCAACAGAAAATCGGTAGCAAGACTAGCAAATTGCTATCCATCAGCTATCTACCTACCACTCTGACAGAGCTGAAACTGACCTGCAAAGAAGAATGGGTGGCAATTGCACCATCCCAATGATACCAAAGTTGGTAGAGAGCCAAAAAGACTTGTAGCTGTTATTGCTGCCAAAGACACATTCACCACACAGTGATCTAGGGGGTGGAAGATGTATACAGTATGTAAAGTAGTTTTTGATTTATCTTTGCAGCTGACATTTAACTTCTTTAACAGAAGTATTCATTGCAGCCTTCAAGTTTTGATTAACAATATTAATTACTAAAAATGTGTCTACATCGTTTGTAATAAACAAAATGGGAGATCCTGAAAACATCTGCAGTGCACTTTATTTGTTGCTGTTGTCTTTTTAACCATGCACCAGAAATATTTGATTTTAACATGTTTGTAAAAAAGCAGAATCGATTCAACTCGTTTTTACAGCTAGACTGGCTACTGTGCTCCTGGTATAAAGCATGGAGAATAAGGACAGTCTTCTAATACCACAGTACTTCACAGGAGAGTAAACACATCTTCCACTAACGTAGCTGTTAGCTTTCAAGCTTAGAACTTTAAACTCTTTACACAGGGACACTACTATGGCCTGGTTGTCCTTCATTGTTTCACATTCTTCTTGTCTGTTACTTATCACACCAAAGAAACATCGGGCAGGAAGAAAAAAAAAATCCTTTGGTGCTTCAGGATCCAGGCTGTGTTTTGACAATGAAAGGCTAAATCCAGTCTTTGTCTGCTGCCACCACCCTGATGCCAAAACACAAACACACTTAAGCAGTGAGAGAGTTAAAAATGAACGAAAACTCTAACATTTCCTTGATAAACATATTGCCAATTCCCATATGGAACACAGAAAGTCATGGAATGGCCATATAAAACACTTTGTCTAAACATAAAAAAAATCTGAGCTGTTGACATAAGTACTGAAGGTCCCCCTCAGATCCACCCATTAGCTGTAGTATATTCCCTGCAGTATTGGTTTCTAGCTTCCTGCCAAAGAAACACATTTCCGTTTAGGAAACCACCAGACATGTGGGAAGCCCCTGTGAATTCTGCACCATGAACTTATACCCTCGGCCACATGGTCAACCTTTTCCTCACTCTTCCCAAAAGTCCTGCACGGCCATCAGCCTCATGTCGTAGGAAATCCAGTGATTGCTTCCACATTTTTCCAGCACATGGTTGCACGTTTTAAGCCGAGCAGTTAACAGGATATCCACTAGTCTTCATCAGGATACCGTTATTTGATTAGGCATTGTTACAACTTCTCAAGTTTCCACATTAATACGACGTCCCAAAAAAAGCTGGAGACAGAGCTAAAGACCAAGACTGGACTGTTTGTGTTGCTGCCTGGTGACCTTTTGTACACTTTGTTGTTTTTTTGCGTTTACCTAGTTTTGTCAACAAGACATTCATTAGGGTTTCACTCTCAAACCCTTTAGTCTTTAAACCCAGGGTTGGCAGGGCCTGTTAAAATGAGTAAGGGAGTCTGAACTTTCAAAACCATAAATAAAAGGCATCTTTCTGCTCTAAATATCTTATTGGCATTATTTAATGTAGGTTCTGCTTTTTTTCTGCTCAAATATTATGAATACTTGCTAGTTTTTTAAACTTGAAATTATACACCTTTTACTTCAGAGGAACTTCAAATGCTACTTTCCACTACTAATGCCTGCGAAATGAAAGTCGAATTAGAAATGATTTCAGGGAAGTTCCAGGATAATCCATGCTCAAATTAGCCACTGAGCTGTTTGCCTTTGGTGCAGTGAAGAAGAGCTCAAGGATAGGATAACACCATCATTATTACACAGTGATAGTAAATTCCTTACGAAAAGTTCCTGCATTTGAAACTAATGTTGTCAAAGCATTGATTATATTTTAATTTGAAAGTTCTTTGGAATTCATGTTTAGCCGAGCCAGGAAGTGAGAATTCGACGCTGTCCCTGGTTGACTCAAGACAAGGACAGACTGCTCTGCAGGCATGGTATGGCCACCTGTGGCAGAACAGGTAGCTTTCATAGGATCTGTCCCTCATTTTTTCTCCTTTCCTTTCTCTGTATCAAGAGGAACAGCAACCTAAAATAAACACCGTTCTCCAAACATTAGCAAAGCAAGAAGAGGCCGTTCAGCCAATCTAGTTTATTTGGTTGCAGATAAAAGATCATAGCGGTCTCATCCATTTTCTGAAGGAGACCGGGGTATTAATAATGCTGCACTCCAAACAACCCTTTGTGTGATAAAGGGCCTCCCGTTCTCAGTCTTTAACCTACTTCCTCTTGGTTTCCATTTGTGTCCTTTGTAAAAAGCAACTCTAAAAACAGCATCGGAAAGTGGTGATTTGGAATGCAAATTTGTGGGTGGCAAGCAATTTCCAAAGATGTAAGGAAATAAACAAACATGCTACACTGACACAGCAGTACACAATAACAATACAATATCCATTTTTCAAAACATCTAAAAAACACTACTGTACTCAAAACTACATGCGAAAAACACAGAACAACGTTTTAAAAAGACTGCATTATACAATAACCAAAGGAAGTCAAGAGTAAAACCAAATTATATGGCAAAAAGTATAGTAAAAAGAGATGTATAAGAGTTTAAAAGACGCCCCCTGTCACAGAGTCTCTAGAATCTCTGAACTTGGGTAATGACTTCCACAATCATAGATTTGCGCGGGAGAAGGTTTTGTTGCCCTTTGTGTGGAGCCTGGTCTTAGGCAGAATAAGAAGTCTTGTATCCACAGATCTGAAATTAAGTGTTCATTTAATTAAGACTATATTCATGCAATAAGCCTTTACAGTAGTTGAGTGCTGAGTGAATAAAAATCAGTTTTAAAAAGTGACCACATACAGGTACAACACGCATTTGACAGTAACATTGTGTGGCTATGCAATTAAGGTTTATATTCTCTGCAGGCACAGCACTTCAGTTTAGTTTATTAACAAGTAATTCGAGCTCTTTTTTTTTTTTGAGCAGCTTTAGAGGGCTTGTGCTCTGTTTACTGGAAACCATCTGTCACCTTCAGTTTAATCAAAGATCCTCTCTTCTACAAGCATGTGTCCAGCGAAATGAGAAAGTGGATTATGCGACTCTAAATTTCAGAAAAGTCCCTTGCTTATTATAAAATAATAGAAATGAAGATCATTACAGCATTAAAACATGATCTGGTGCTTTTGTTCGAAAAATGCAAGCAAAAAAGATACCAGTACTTTCTTAGTTAACAGCTTATTTATTCTTATGGATTGGATAAAGTTTGGCACGATGATGCAGGGGTTGGCACTGCTGTCAGACAGTGCCTGGAGTCTGGATTCAATTCTGCGTGGGGTGCTGTCTGTGTGGAGTTTGCATGTTTTCACCATGTTGCTAGGATTTTTCGAACAAGCAACAGTTATATTTAACTGTTATATTTTTTAAGTTATATTTATGATGAATATTACCTGTAGTCTGCGGGCTAAATAAATGGACTGATGCCCAGTCTGGGGATTTAAATCATGTGCTTGTCTAGTTTTAGATGGTGGATAACATCAAGGATCTGATTAAAACAACCTTCAGTTGTTTAAGTACTTCAGCAACCCGGACTAATAAAGTCAGGCCACGGAGATCGATGCTAAAGTTAATTATCCTATTGATTAAGTCCACTTAACAAGGTGGCTTTATGTGCTGGAACATCACTGTGGATAATTATGAACCTTGTTAACTTTGTAATCAATTATACAGTGACCTCTGTCAGTCTATCCACTTAATCAAATACTCACATGCATTCACCCACAATAATTCAACAACTTTTTCCACTATAGAAGTGGTTCAATAAGTCACTAAGCCACTGGCCTGCCATAGATCCCTGTAGCAGAGAGGTTACAAAGCCATGCAGTGCTTTTACTTCAAACATGTCCCCTAGAATGACATTTTAGCTCTCTTCCTGCAAGACATATTTGAAGCATCCTCAGTCCTCAGGCAAGTGCAATGTGCTGTCAAGGCTTTGCTTTATTGTGCTTGTTCTTCTCATTTAAGATCTCATGGCAGCTTGTGAATCACTTTTTAATTAGATCTGGTGTAGCTCTAAACAGTAGTCCCTGAAGATCATTTGAAATTGCTGGTATTAATCCGAGGAGGATTTTAAAATGCTTTCAGCAGAATTCAACATGTGAAATTCACCAGAGAAATTCCAATCATATGCTCAACATCCTATATGGATGGATCGATTTAATGTAGGCGAGCAGTGAATTAATCTGTGGATTTGTTTTACCAAGGACCATAACCATCATTTTAAAAGTGTACATTTAATTGCAAAAACAAAATTACATCTTTTAAAGATTCTAGCAATATGAATTGATCTGTTCAATGATTAAATGCATGAAAACTTGTAATAATAACAATAATTAATAATGGGAAATGAGAGTGGCATCAAACATTTCTATGATGAAATAATCATCAGGTTCAGGTTCAGGTCTTCAATGGGCTTGTAAGTCTTATTTTCCCATGTAGAATCCCAGGCTGTTTCCTCCACCTGTAATGCCTGTATTTTGGTCCCGAACATCGTTAGCCAACATAGCAACTGTGATCCTATACTGACCCTTGTGTCTTTCTTTTTACATGTCACTGTCAAAACACAACTACTTTAGATCTCCAGGTAACAAAAGAGGAGAGGAAGCCCATACTGACTTTCACCAGCTCCCATTTTATTTAATGCATACGCTGCCTTGTGTGTTAAATTACCACTCGAAGACTTCTTTTCTATTGCTTTCTGGTCTGGTTTCTTTTGACAAATGTTTATTTTACATACATTATTTGTTTATTTGGTTCTGTAATCACATATTTTAGAAATACCAAAACATTACAATGAATATGAATTTTAGAGACTTTCAAATTGAGAGCCAATAGAACAATTTTACAAATTTCCTGAAGGAAATGCACAGTCTTTGAAACAGGAGTATTTAAAATGCTTCCTAAGACAAACCTATGAATGTTCCAGCTGTCTGTGCAGCATCCTAATTACTACAAGTCTGGCTCTGTGGTGCCAGTCACTGCAGATAAAACAACACGAAGAGGGAGGACATGGCTTTTAACTTTCACAAGGGAAGGTATAACAGATAACAAAGAGGAGTACAGCCTAGGGTTCTCTGCAAATATAAAAACACCAACTCTGAATTGAATCATAATACAAATTAAAAGTCTCTAAATGTTACAGCTTGGCTGGGTCATTTAAGTTCTTGGGTCTTCCCAGCTGATAGTCAGGGGTATCACAAAGGATTTTCAAAGCTTTGAAGTTTTCATGGTCCAAACATGAAAAGATATTACTTTAAAAAACTAGAGCAAAAAAGCTCTACCACAGAGTCCATAAATAATATCAGAGCAAACAGAATCTGGAATTTCAGCTTAATTCATTTTTTTTCAGCTACAATGCTTAAAAAACAGCACGTATGAAGAGGCTCATTTAAGTGCACCTATAATAATACCTGTTAATGCCATCACATATTTTCAAAAGCAAGCTGACACCGGTATCAGAGTCTCAGCTGCATTGCAGTCTGATGAGTGGGAGTAAGGTAACAGCCTGAAAAACAGCATTTTGCATTTATCCTGACACAGGACATACCTTCTCTGAATTTTGTGCATTTTGCTTTACATAAACTGAGAAAAAGCACAACCAATGTTAGTGCTTTCCTTGGTTTAGAGAGCACCTGTGTATTTGAGAAATACATTGAATTATCATGCCAACAATATTGCCTGTTAAACTTTCCTGTTTTTGAAAAAAAAACATAAGATAAGGTTACAGCTGAAGGAAGCAGATTGAGCCCATCTTGTTTGCTTGGTAGTGTGGTAACTGAATTTTATTCAGTCGTTCCTTGATGGAGCTGCTTAGTGTGAGCTTCAACCACCTGGCCTGTTCCAGATATCCCAACCCATTGAGTGGAGTGGGATATCCTATTCCTCACCCTAAATACACTCCTAGAATCACCCCTATAGGACATGTTAACTAGTTGTTGCTCTTTCTCTGCTGAAGATCAGTAAGCTGAGTCTCCAGCCCATGGATCTTGGACTCATGGTAGTCAATTAGCTGATGTTATTCCCAGATGAACTCATACCGCAAGCCATAAAGAACTATGAGTTGAAGGCAGAAAGAAAACCTTTACTTCAAAAATAGCCAAACGTTAAGAGGGAAAAGGGAAAAACAAAGACACATGCTAATTTAAAGGATTATCAAGAAATAAGAGAATTTATTATAACTTAAGATTTTAAATTACTGGTATGTTGAACCTCACTATGTGAGGTATTTTAGTGTTATTATGTATGGCAGGTGGTAGCAAGATATAGACTACTTGTGTAACTTGATACATAACTATGTGAAAGGTTATAAAAGAACTGTGCTCTACAGATCAGCTAAACCAAACTGAGAATTTACATGTGAAAATGAAGTTCCTACCACTCTGCTACAGTCATTTAATGAAATCTACTACTTTAGCGTGCCTGCCTATTTGTGTGAAACTGGTTGGTTTGGACTGGATTGAATATGAGAAGGTGAAAACTCAGGCATCACCCTGAGGAAAAAAATTCTCCACACCCTCTACAAGGAACCAGAATAAATTTCCAGGAGTGAGTTGGCTCATTTCTTTAGCAAATCTACAGTACAAAGGTTTCAACAGTGATAAACAAAAGGTAAACAAACTTCACATTTTGGCAGCTACTTCCTGTTTGTGTAGTGCCAACCGGTATCCCACTAGAATCAAGTAGCCCATGCCAATTATGCTTTTGAACCAGAAAGGTAAACACAGCTGTAGGGCAGATTGTCAATAAATAGGTTTTGAATTTGGGAAAATCTCCAAAAAATATTGTTCTTCACATGTCAAGGGACATGATAATGTATCGAAAGTGGTTGAGCATCAGAACTTAGCTACTTTTAGAGGCCCAGTTCCAAATTCCTGAGCCCACACTGCCCGAATGGTAATAGAGGCTACTCTGCCAGAGGACTGGTGTCAGGGACTTCAGTGCATTTTAGAGCCCGTTACTATAAGACCGGTTCAAATTACAGAACTACAAAGTGCCTCTGTTGCTTGAACTCTGTTAAAATGAAAATCCCATGTTTTAAATGTGAATCGAGAAATTTCCAATGTGTGGCTCCGCTTTATTCAATGTGTACTTTGTTCTGCAATCTGTAATTGACTCTTTCGTGATTAGTCTGATTTTCCCTGCTCCAAAAATAAACGTACCCTTTAAACCAAACCCACTTAAAATTCCCTTTACTGTAATCCTGCAAGATACACATATGTCCCAGCCTCTTGCAAGTCTCCCTGTTGCCCAGATAGTGCATACTGTCAATACAGTTAAAGGGAAGATATACGTTCTTCACTCTGCTCAGTTTCAGCAGGAATTAACCGCTGTTTGTTCCCTGGGAGCTCACATGCTGATGAGCCTCCCCTCTCGAGCCTCTTCAGACAATATTAATATGCCAGTTAGGGAAATGGAGGTTAATGTACATAATATGCCTATTTACTCAGCACGCTTGGATCTCTGCAGTCTGGCAACAGAATTGAAGTGTGTGAAACAATGCCATGTTACAAAACGAGACCTACTTAACCAGCTCATACTGTAGTAATGAACTGCGTTTATACTGCTCTTCTCATCCCAAAGCATCCTCGGCTTAGCAGATAGGTGAGGACCCACTTCACCCCCCACTGAAGGGATGTGGAGTAGACACGATGCACCAGTGGCCCCACTACACAGCAAATCACATAGACGAGTGAAACTGAATGAAGGGAGAAACGTTCGGCTGCAGATGAAGCTCTGTGAAGTTGCCCCCCCCCCCTACAGACAGCACAAACCATGAAAACCAACTCATTGGTTGCTACGTTTGTGCCAGTTTGTGCCGTTGAAAGTAACTCCCCAGCTTCTTTCTTTCACGAAATATAGCACCTTCTTTTTTGGGGGTGTGACGTCATTCAGCCCCCCTACAATGTCGTAGGGGAACCAGACCGGTCTCATTCGTTACTGCTGCGTTTGTGCAGTTGAAAGTAGCATTTGTGCTACTTTCATTGCTGAGATATAATTCGTATATATATATAGAATTGTTACTCTCGCACCAGTAACAGACGCTTGAACTCTGCAGACGGGGTCACTAGAGGTCAAAGTCACTGTGCTTGGTCATGTGATCACCCGAAAAACAAGGCGCTTTATCTCGGGAATGAAAGCAGCACAAACACTACTTTCAACGGCACAAACTTAGCACTAACGAATGAGGTGGGTTCCATAGTGTGTACTGTCTGTAGGGGGGCCAACTTCACGGAGCTTGCAGATGATTTGAATCCTAAAGTGGAGTTTAGCCAGGACAGCAGGGTAACACATCTCTACTCTTACAAAGGGTGTTATGGGATCTTTAATGATGAGAGCTTGACGAAACATTGACAAGAGTTAACAAACAAATCCTTTTACAGTAGTAAGAGCGAGATCTCAGTTGATCCTACTATTTTAATTGATTTTTTTTTCCCAGACAGCACATCTATAATCTTTGGGTGTATATTGTGTGTCCCTTCCTTTTCTCCTTGTTTTTGAGAAGCCTTAAAAACCAAGGAGTCAAGACCTCCATTTAACATCTCAACTAAAGGACAGCACTGTTATGGTCGTCTTCCCTCCTCTAGAGGGCGCTCCTACTTTCTTTGGTATTGATTTTAGTTTCATTATCCCCAGCTGGGTCTTGTCTCTTTTGTGTTGTGTAAGCTGGGAGAAGACGGACGTCCGAAGGCCCGCCTATCACCAGGCCCGCAGTTAACCTGAGGGCACAGGCCTTCACCCCGGTGTCCTGTCCTACTGAGCCCGGGGCTCGGAGCGCCGGGTCCCGTTAAGGTTTTATTTCTCTGTGTTCCTGGGCTTGGTCTTGGTCTTTGTCCCGGATGGATCTCCCGGCTCATGGAATATGGACTGTGCCCTGACTACCCTTTCGGACCTCTCTGGACTTGGTTGCCTTTGCTTTTCCCCATGCACCGGACCACTGCTGTCACCGCCCCCTGTCTGTCAATCCAAATAAACCCTTGTGTGTCTTTCCCTGATGTCCGTCTCCAGCCTCTTCTGGATTATACTGTCTTTACCGCACGCTGTGACAAGCACTGGGGCAACTCTTCTGGAAATCGTGGTATAGAGTAAAGAGCACCACCTACTGGTCTACTATCACCACTTCTAGCAGCACCCTGGTTTCCCCAGCTCAGTACTGACCCAGGCCCTCCGAGATCAAGCTGGAAGGAGGTAATGCCTGCAGTGACAGCGGACAGCGCACAACCGGGAATATGCTAACACCAACCGCCCAACATGAGATAAGTACTGGAAATCAAAACAGCAATCAAAATATATAAATCACATTAAGCAGCAAGGACCAGGAACTTATTCATTCAATGCGGATTGTGAGAAAATGATAAAGCCACAAAATAAACGACCTCATCTTGAAAAGTGCTCTCGGAGGTTCAGTGCAATAGATACCACCTGTGATAAGAGTACAAGAGTACATCCCATGATAAAGCTTTCAGTCTGCCTTGGTCAGAGCCAGAATAATCAGTATCCCCGCACACTATAGGACAGTTGAGAATGTGGTCTGCTTCTCCCAATGTACAGTACAAGGAAGGAGACATTGACAAGGAGGAAGCAATACATTTACAGTACCCACGAGTCTCCTTGACAGCTTCAGTGGAAGTGTTTAAAAACTTGACACTAATTATAATGGATCAGGCTTCAGCACTGACAGTCAGATCACTGGTGGCAAAGGACAATACTGGAACGGCTCTCTAAATGGCATTATTGCAACACCGAAGGTTGCTGGAGGTGTCAAGCAACTTAACCTTAAGCATGCAGAAAATATATGGTTGTTTTTGTTAGTGAATAGAGATTTCAAGAACTGTGAGGCAAGTGTGGTGGACTTCTGTCTACTCCTTTTTATATAATAATATGGACTCAGTTAATGCCACTAGTAAGTAACATGCACTGTAATACAAATGACAATGCAAGAGTTCGCGTGTCCTGTTATCACGAACTGCAACGTGAAAAGTCTTACACGGAAGAAAAAAAAAGAAAAGGCAACAAAACGGGAAAACTTTAAGAAGGCAAAATTAGCATGCTACATGCAACCTCATATAAATCTTTTTGGCACAAACAAGATTAATGACAGCAAGAAAAACATCCCCCAAGAAAAAAACAAACAAAAGTTTTACAGTTTTAATGCATTTTGCATTCTAATTCTGTTGTAGATGAGACTTTGTTTTTTTTTTTTCATTTAAATTCGTGCGGATTATTGACTGCCTCTCATTACTTTTCTCCTACCTCTCTGAAAACGTTTTAATTATATTGACATCCATTCGAGAAAAACACTGCAACAGCTCTGGGCTCCCACAGTGCATTCCTGCCTGCCACACATCAAGTGGCTGTTTTTACTGTGGCGCTATATTGCGCTCCGAGTGGACTTGTGTATGAATGCCTGGATGTGGCCTGAGCTGCTGCCAGACAGTTCTTGCTTCCACATGGACACGCTGTAGACCGTTACATGGAGGAAATGAGAACCAAAACTTCTTACAGAAATAGACTTAGTCTGGGATATTCGTAACGCAGCAGTGGAAACGAGCTGGGGGTCCCACAAGACAAAATCTCGTGCAAATGACCTGAATAAGGTCTCAAGCTACTTTCAGAAATACTTCATCGCAGGGTCTTGATAATATATTTTTTCTTTCTTTGATGAGAAAGCATGCAGGGCAGTTGAGGGCTGTATATGTTTCTCGTTTGTGGCCTGGTTTTACTGAAAACATTTTTTTTCCTCCTCTTCAGTTTATTACTGCTTGTATTAAAGATTTACACAGTCTCATTAACTTTGTATGGGAACAATCGATCACTGGTGCAAAGCAATTTGCAGGATATTCATTATTTGCAGTAAAATTACATTTTTACTTTACAAGACTTCATTTTTATTTCTCTTTTATTTTGGGTTTAATTGCTGCAGGGCTTTAACAATAGCAAAAATAATTGTACAGCCTTGAAGCAAACTACATCTTCATTCATTTTTTTGCAGGATTTTATAAAGCACTTCACTACACCACAGTAGTGGAATGTATTGATGGATTCCTGTATAGATGCCAAAATATTCAAATGATCTTTATTTCAAAACCTGCCCCTGTTTGTCCATGCATTCTTAGTAGGCAATGGTCAACACAGTAAATCTGCGTATCTGTCAAGTCAAGAACGGAAAAAATCTTAAAACAATACAAGGTCAAGTCTGTGTTAGGATTCACAGTGAAATATTTGTCTCATGGTCTCCATGCTGTGTAGTTTGAAACTTAAAATAAAAGAGGTTTAGGGAAATAGGGTTCAGGTAGTTAATAGGTGTTAGTGTTCATTAGGCAAAGATGATTATGGAAATCTGATCCCTAAGAAAAACACCCACAATCCGTTGTTGAAGAGCAAAGCAATGGCTAACAGACTTACAGCATGCACAAATCTGTATGCATGGAAAGTTATAAAACAACACAATCGAAAAAAACATTTTTTCTTTAAGAATTGCAAGCACATGAAACACCTGAGACATGAACCCAAAACTGAATCAAAGATCCAGTCCTTGCCCAAAGCTTTTACAACCATTTCACACCACAGAATGGCACAGTTTCATAAACCATGATAGTGACCAGATATGTCATTTCCTCAAACAGACCCCGGCAAAACAAGGACTAACTGTAAAACTTGCTGCTCAAATGAACTGAACACAGCCAATAATTTCTCATATAAAAGGCACTGTCTCATCACTGCCATCTAGTGTTTCTGATGTAAATGTTTCACAGTGATTATAGTACAACACCAATATTTTATTATTGCCCATGATAATAAAATTGCAGAATATCTGCATTACTTAGTGTATGAACAATCTGCAAACAGTGGAGCATATATTTAATTCAAACTTGAACCTGACCTGTAATCATTTTCACCGATTACAATCTCAGCAAATCCCTCCATGTAGAAAATATTGTTTTCAAATCTCGCCTTAAAAAAAAAAAACATTTGGTCAGTTTTTGTTTTCCTCCAGAAAGAAGCTGTACTGCAGAGGTTCCTCACAGCCCAACTCTTACACTAACTGCATTGATCCTGACAAGCAAGCACTCAAAAGGCAGAGAAGAGGGTATTCAATGTGAGCATTCATGGTGCACTCTTTGCATATGCAAACTCTTGATGTTGGGTCCAGTGAGCCTTGCTGTTCACATGTTTCAATCGGTTTAAGACGGGAAGCTTTTGAGCAAATGGAATAAAGCCTTAGGTTGTCCATAGTAGCAGGCAAGCAGTAAATATTTAGAACCGGTGTATCTATCTGAAGTCTGCTGCCTCATTGACTGATCAAAGAAACAATGGATCCATGCTCACAAATCATTTAAATATGTAATTGACTATCAAACCTTTAAAATGCTGCTGTTTTAATCCCTCCCTCATTCAAAACAGTGCTGGACAATGTTTTATTTAGACCTGTTCAAAAACGAAAAATAAAGCGCCTGATATGACTGAAATGGTTCTTAGGCCTGATGAAACAGTCACCGCGGGAGTTAAGTGAGGGCCCAGTAAAAGCAGAAGACAGGAAAATTCAAATTGTAACTATCTGGACAGAAAATATTTTTTATTCAACCAAATACAATATGTGGAATTTTTTGTCGCCCCCTGGTGTCGACAGAAGCACGTTTTTAAATTTGTAAAACCACAAATACTCACATAGACAAAATATTGTAACGCTTACGGCCGACAAGCACTGTGTGTAAGAGCCGGCGTACCAGAGCGGGTGACGTCACCGCCCTTCCCTGTGATAGCAGGACCACAGCTACTGGGCTGTAGGGAGATCTCTCTTTAGCTCACGGGGCTAGGTCGCTGCAGAGAGACGCGGAAGTCCCGGGTTCGAGCCACCTATACTTTGGGCCGACCAGATGCGGCAAGGGCGCCCGCCTGAGCCCCCGTTGCGTTACAATATTTTGAGGCATCTTCTCCTAATTAGCCCACTACATGCCATTTAAAACACAATCAACAGCAGAGGAAGAAGGGGACTTGAAAACAAAAATGAAACTAGTAAAGCTTACACATGAACAAGTTTGGATTTACTGCCAAGGACTGAGACCGGCTCCCCTGCGACCCTGCACTGGATGAAGTGATTAGACAACGGACGGATGGGATGAATTAAAACTATACACTTCTTCCATTATAACTTAAGGAAATGATTGACGCGGATGAAGCAGTTAGGAAACGGGTCGATGAAAACAGTGTTCTAATGGGGGTTGATTACCTTGCAGTTACTACGCACGCCTGAACTAAACCCGCAAGTTCAATTATTTAGATGAAGTGTGGTGACAAGTGTCAAACATGGGCATCAACATCACTGTGGCTACTTGTTACACCGCGGAAGACCAGGGACAGAGACGGACAGATTTCAGAATCTTCCGCTCTTTATCGTGCATAACTCGTAACTGACACAGAATGGCAAAAACCCGCCAAGGCACGCAAGTACCGTAAAGCCGCAACCCCCAAAACCCAAAGCGCGGTAGTGTCGTAAACACCTACGTATATACAGGCACTCTGAAGGTACGTTACATCGCTACGCTCCACTTGCGCAAATTCAGTTCCACGTCAAAACACATTTGGCTAAACTGGAAATACAAGCAGGAGCTACTCGAGTCGAAATAGCGTACCTTTGGAAAAACTTATTTAACACGTGACATCTTATTTTTACATAATATCTGCAGCCTATTTAATCCATTTAAATAGATATAATCCAGTTGCAAAAAAATACAGTGGATCGCTGTATTACAAAATCTGTTGATGTGAGCTAAGCAGTGCATAGAACAGGAAACCATCAAAGTATAATATAGTTAGTTCAGGTGGGGAGCTGCGTCAGCATGCGTAGGCTGCAAAGGAACAAGTAATAGGTTTATTCCCTGCTGAAAAAAAAGAAGAAAGAAAACACAACGTTTCGGCCGTGGAGCCTTCTTCAGGTGCTCACAGCTTATAGTAATAGTAATAATAGTAATAAACCTATTACTTGTTCCTAATATTGGTAGTGGCTCTAGAGTGAAATCGGATTTAGGTAAACCTCCATTTCCAGAACCACATTTTCACGTTCATCGTGGAGATTCTCCTACACTGCTAGGTCGGTAAACCTGAAACTACAACATACTGTCGTTAGCATTGTAATGAGGTCCTGCAGACAGACAGCAGTTTAGAAAAAGAGGACAACGAGTTTTTAAAATTGGCTACATCGGTTATTTTAATCACATTACTTGCATGATTCTAGGCATACGCGTTTAAAAGGGATTTTACATTAATTTTCCCCTAATCACAAGAGCTCCAGTGCACCCTTCTCTGTATTGCTAAGATTACTGTGAGAGGGGTCGACTTCATTTTTTGCTTCCAAAGTAAAGCATTTTAAAATAGATTATTTTGGTCTATATATGATTGAAGTATTTAGCTTTGTTGTTGGATATTTAAGAAATTAATAATATTTAAAAATAGAATATTAGTTTTACATAAACATCCCCAGTTTTCAAATATTTATTTTCAGAAAGGATTCTTTATTAACATTCACTTTTGTGCAGGCATACTAAACAAAATTGATTAAATGGTTGCTTAATGAAGCAGAAAAGGAATGTAATTGTAAAATGTAAATATTGTGAATCCTTGTGCCAGAAACTCTTGAAAGTAACTTGTGTTTATGTTTAAATATAATCAGCAGAAAACACAGTTTGATGGGTAATTAGCATTGCAGATTATGAAGGATCATGCTTTCTTGAGCTTTGAAAATGGGCTAAGCCCAATTTGATTACAAGTATCATTACCTAAAATGTATTCCAAATAATGAAGTAGGGTTCTGCATTTATTGATAATTGTATTCAGTTCTGAGTTCAGTGTGTGATGTGACAGCAAATGAAGCAAACACTTTGATCCACCTTCAAGGAACAAAATGTAAACCTAAAAAGTAAGATAAGAGGTGCAAAGGACATTACTTCTAAAATAACTCTAATTCACCTTTCTGGCTCTGTTACAATTGGCTTAGTACCCCGTCTGTTGTACGAACTTGAATAAGCAACAAAAAAGTTTTTTTCCCACAGGATACACAGTAATCTTAAATGAAAAGGTCCACACTAATGTCCTAATCAGGAGTGGCAGATACAGATTTTGAGCTTGTCCATGTGAAAATGATTCAACACTGAAACGGATTAATGGGCTGTTTAGTCAGCCATTTTCTTCAGGAGGTAATTCGGTGTGATGCCGCATGGTAGCACAGTTGTTAGTTCTGCTTCCTCTGCTCCACCACCACCAATGTGCCAGAGTGCCCCAGTCCACTCCCCACACACCAGCTGTCAGTGGGGAGAACAGAGTGATGCGGCCAGTTCAGAGATGGGGATTATTAAGTGGTCATGATAGGTAAAATCCAATTTGTCCAGGAAGCCAGGGTTACACCTCTACTCTTTTCAAGAAACACCCTGGGATTTTTAATGACCACAGAGAGTCAGAACCTCAGTTTTACATTGTAAATGAAAGACAGCATTGTGTTTTACAGTATAGTGTCCCCATCACTATACTGGGGCATTAGGACCTACACAGACTGCAGGGTGAGCGCCCTCTACTGGCCCCACTAACACCTCTTCCAGCTGCAACCTCAGCTTTCTCCCAGGAGGTCTCCCATCCAGGTACTGACCAGGCTCACACCTGCTGAGCTCCAGTGGGCTGCTACTGCTGAGTTGCAGGGGCTTATATATCTGCAGGCTGTGGAGCCAGCAGCATGGCATGTGTGTGTTCTCCCTGTGTCCATTTGGGTTCTCTCTGGGTGCTCCAGCTTTTCCCCTCCTTTCTAAGACATGCTGGCTGTGGTTAATCAGTATTTCTACATTTTGTATGCACAGCATTCCACGGACTGGCGTCCTACTGGGAATATTCCAGCGTTCCAGTCTGTGCCTCTGGGATAGGCACGGGGCTGCCAGATCACTGTCCTGAATAAGTGGATTCCTCCTGGACACCGAATTCCCTGTGGAGGTTTTTCCAAATCTGTGTGCTGCAGCCCACCGGCATGACAAGGACAGACCTGAGGTGTGCCCTGGTATCAGAAGAGATCAGGTTTAAAAAGTGGGGATCAGAAGTTTTATGTAGCTCTTTCCAGCATCAGAGTGTTTCCGGGGAATGATGTTCACATACATTTGAGACATAACCCTAGATTCCGCAAACTCATTTCAAGGATCGATCACGCTATGGTGAAACTTCAACCATTTTCTTTTACACATTACAGCAAAAATGTGTTGGGGGAAACCACAGGGTGTGGTTACTGTGGTTTTACTGTACATATATTATTAGTATTAGTATAGTATTAAATAGTATAGTATTAAAGTTAGGCCCTTTAATTAAAGCCTGACTAGTTTGCGTTTTCTCTGTGGTATGCCCTACTATTTGTAGATAATGAAGACATTTAATGTTGGAACATTTTAAAAGTCACCTGTTGAACTAAGCTTATATAATGAAAGTGAGCTCCCTTTATATTTGTATAAAGCACAAATCAGTGTGTAGCTGTCAGTGTTTCATCCACATTCAAAGGGATTTTTCATTCTAGGGTATTCTCTCAAAGTTAGATTGCAATTTCTTTTTCTGTGGTCTTGAGGGAATGAGGAGATTTCAGCTAATCTCGTATTCATTTCAAATAAACCGAGTTTCAGCTAGACCTTGTGGGCGGATCATTAATATTGCCTTTTTCTCTTGCATATTGCACAGTGCAATGGAATTAGTAAAGGTTTATTCCATGCTGAAAAGAAAAGAGACATGGCTGTGGAGCCTACTTCAGGTGTGATGTAATCGGATTACTCACGTGAAGCCATTACCTGACAGCAGGTCTGAAAGGGAAATTAATAATAATAATAATAATAATAATAATAATAATAATAATAATAATAATAATCTTTATTTTATATAGCACCTTTTAAAGGTGGCTTCTCAGAGTGCTTTACACAATGACAACAGCAGTAACAACAATTAAACATAAACAATAAAACATACACAAGCTAAACACGATGAGATTACGCAAAGGAGACAGTAGATGGTGGTACTAAATACAGTAGGAGCAGAGGGGTAAAGAACGGAACCAGTTCAGTAAAGGCTCTTCTAAAGAAGAAGGTTTTGAGTCTGGATTTCAAGGAGTTTAGAGAAGGTGAGTCTCTGATATCCTTGGAGAGAGAGTTTCAGAGCTTAGGGGCATAACTGCAGAAGGCCCTGTCACCCATAGAGTGTAGACGGGCTTGGGGGACAGTTAGGAGACCATAATTAGAGGAGTGAAGCTTGCGAGGTGGGGAGTAGGGTGATAATAGCTCAGACAGGTACTGAGGTGCATGCAGAGGCTTGTAGGTGAACATGAGGATTTTGAAGTCGACACGAAACCTGACAGGAAGCCAGTGCAAGGACTTTAGGATAGGAGTAATGTAAATTAAGATGACTGCAATCATGTCATTTTCTGCGATCAGTGGTTTGTGCATGAAACTTTTTGAATGCATCTCCAAGCTTTTCTCTTTTTGTGGATCTATTACAGTACCCCAGTTTGCAAATATCAACATTGCTCTTAAGTACACAATATAGTTCAGGTGGGTAGCTGCGTCAGCATGCGTAGGCTGCAAAGGAACAAGTAATAGGTTTATTCCATGCTGAAAAAAAGAAGAAAGAAAACACAACGTTTCGGCCTTGGAGCCTTCTTCAGGTGTGAGAAAGACAGGGAAGTAAGCAAAGGTAATGTAGCGGGAGAACAAAGGCTGGGAGAGAGGAGGAGTGAGAGGAGGGAGCAGGGGACAGAAAGAGAGGCCAATCAAGCTTGCTGCCTTGTCTTTCTCACACCTGAAGAAGGCTCCGCGGCCGAAACGTTGTGTTTTCTTTCTTCTTTTTTTCAGCATGGAATGAACCTATTACTTGTTCTGGTACACAATATAGTTTGGTGGAAATGAATGCACATTCCTATAGTAACTTCGTGTGCCCATTGTGATAGTATATGAATTGTGTAGGTCCGCCCTTTATTGGTTTCCAACATAATCTCTTTGATCTGCATATTTTGCAGAAGGTGTACAAGGTTTGTCAGCTTGCACAAGGCCTTGTACAACATGTCTGAGCTTTACAAAAAATAATATGAGAAAAAGAGTTGTATGCATTCCTGCTACATTTTCACTGCCAGTCATTATCACACAATTTGGAAGTTACTGGGATCACCAGTTAATATGTTAAATGCCTTCCTGGTCTTGTTTATCTCAGGTTTTTAAAATCTGTCACAGCAAATATGTAGTTTTCTACAACTTAGTTAGCATGCTTTTCAGTAACTACAGGTCTGACAAAGAAATAACTTAAGTTTTAGTGGAATGTAAAAGTATTACAGCAAGCAAAAATTTACTGCTGCCTACTTCATTAGATACATACTTCAGCACATAATAGAAGACATTTTAAATAATAGGAATAGCTTTCAGAACAACTCCATTTATGTTTATGAATTTTAATAAAGAACAATTCTTTACACTGTAAAATACAATTGCATGTGTCATTGTAGGTTAGTTCTTTCAAGGAGCCAAATGATAAAGTAGTTGGTAGACATTTGTTGTAATTTAAAAACTATTTTAAATATTCCGCCCACATGAATGTATGAATAATTCAGAATGTGGGAAATATTAGCAAACTTAATGTAGCCAGATTATTTCTGACTAACAAACGATAAAAATATTTCTCTAAGATATTTCTCTAAAAGAAGACAAACTTCCCCGGGATTGCAGTGTTAAGCGAAGATATTCGCCTTTTTTAATTCACCAATAGAAAGGACCAGCCACAGCTAACCATTAATACACAGGTCTGAAGGAGACTGACGTGTGTTATGGGTCTTAGTGTAACAGACATACTGTAGGATAGCTACAACTGGGAACAAGTACTTTTCCTCTGCATTGCATGACATGTATCTATTATTACCATATCAAAATAAAATAAAGATCTTCCCTATTTATTCCTTACACATGCCATACTAGGAGTTAAGACATCAGCTGTTTCCCTTTGTTGCATTATAAAAAAAAAACGAGTTACTACAAATAGAAACCTTATTAATACTGCAATTTATAGCAGGGGAACTGAACTAGTGGCATAAGGACACTAAAGTGAAGCACTGCTTCACGTAGTGTTATTTGTTACCCACATATGGTGTGGGCAGTCTGAATGGGTCTGTTTTTCCGTGAACTGACCTTGACACTAATAGCAGAAACACGCAACAGTAAATGACTCCAGTGACTTCACACAGCAGCAGTTAAACGGGTTATTGTTTTATTATGTGGGAACAATGCAGATTTTTTTATTAGGAAAACAGATGGAAAGCAAACTTTTTAAAGAAGGCCTGAAGACAATACAGAATTTCAGGGTTTAGTGGAGCACATACTATTGTTCAGGGTTTTGGCATGCCACCTATTTCCTTTGATTATATTCTCTAGGAGCCACAATATTCTTTGCTAACTTTACTGATACTATATGCCAGCGCAAAACTATAGTGTGACAGCAGCAGAAAAAATCCACAACTTTCAGTCATGGAAAAAACATCTTAAACATTTTATCCTTCAGGGAAAAAATCTTTCCACTCACTTTTCTTTGCTCGTTTTTTAACTGGGGCCATCAGAATACAAAGGTATGTTCCTCTTGAACGTACAGTGTACTGTTCAAATTACCCACAATATATAAAATGACCATTCAAGCAAGTGTTTGAAAATGGAAGTGATGTTACAGTTCTTCTTATGGTTCCCTGTGCTTAGCAAATAGAATAGATTTTTGAATTTTCTTATGTTAATGCCAGTTTGGTAATGGAAAGTCAAGTTAATGCAAAATCAGTTCTATTTAAACCCAGATGTTCAGCACAAACAAACCTAAAAAACTATATGCATGTTACTATGCCTTTTCCAACACGCAACAGAAGTAAATCAGCACTTTAATAAAAATTCTGAAAAAAAGATATACTCTAATTTGCCATCTGCTCGAGTAAATGGGAGTAATATTTTATTTAGCTGGTGCAAAATGAATTATTTCAATATTAGTTCAATATAAAAGACAAGTGGGAGAATATACATTTATGGTTTCTAACTCAGCAGTTTATGCTTTTTATTTTCCTGGTAGAAAAATGTCTACTAATGAATTTCAATAGCATTTTTATACTCATCTTTACTGACGTTTGCTCTCTGTTCTTGAGTACCTACAGTTATTTATATTGTTTATTTTTTAAAGGTCTTTGATTATTTACTTTCTATTTGAAAACCATTTCTTCCATTTTATGTACAGTTTATTGCAGAAAGGTAGGAACAGATTTTAGAAAACATTTGTTGTCTCAAAGTTTCCATGGTCTTGATGTGTGTTCCTAAACATCTTATTTTGATGTAACAAAAGTTGTAAGCTCCAATCCAGTCTGAATACAAGAACAGATTTCTTTGAAATATGCAGGGAAAGGTCAAAACATTTTTTCTCTTGGTCAGACATGCTTTCAGATCAGAAAATGTTATGTCTATCAAAAGGATGTGGCACCATTCTGTAAGCTGTTAAAAATATGCTTACACAAATATTTCAAAAATGCCACCACTCCTGTAGCATTGGAAATCCAATTATATGTATTAAATTGAATGCTAAAAACCTAAAGAAAATATCTTACAATGTCTACCCTGCATTCATATTTATACAGGTCAGAAAATAAATTTCTTTCATTTTGATTTGGGGAGTCTGTGTCTTTTTTTTCTTTTCATTATTGACTCATATTTTGTATGCTTACCAAATTATCTAGCTGGAAAAAAATAATAAAACACTTTTCCTGCAAATCCTCTGAACGTCTGGTCTTAAACGAGTGCTTTATAAGATGAGAATCAGCACAGAACCTTCACTGGAAGAATAGCTTGGAAAATTACTTTTGCTGGCACAATATCATGACCAGCATAGATATGTAAAACTCTTCAGTACTCATCTTAAAGTCTGGCCTTTGCAAGGCAGTGTAGATGTTTAAAGGGTTTTTGTTTATTCATATGAAAGTTACTATCTAGGACAGGTGACACAATTAGAACTTCGTTAATATAACAGAAATATTGTAAGAAATTGTACTTTTTCTTCAGGAAATAACAGGCACTGTTTAACCACTTAAAAAGGAGTTAGTACAAAAATGCATTGATGTAATACAGTACATAGCCCATCACAACTATTATCAAATGTAGTTCAGGTGGGGAGCTGCGTCAGCATGCGTAGGCTACAAAGGAACAAGTAATAGGTTTATTCCATGCTGAAAAGAGAAGAAAGAAAACACAACGTTTCGGCTGTGGAGCCTTCTTCAGGTGTACCATTTCAGTGTTAGGTCATTAGGGGGATTCTCCAAAACATCAAACCCAAAGAATTACAATCAATCAAAGACACATTCATAACAACATGAACCGATATAATGGAAGATAAAAAATGATCATACATTTTGGCCCATGGCTTTGAGCGTTCGAGCACACTGTTTCATGTACTAGGCTGACAAAACAAACGCCCTGATGGATGAGAACAAACAAAAAGAACGACTAAAAAACAAGAAGCCATTGTCAATTTACTCTCGGAAAAGAAAGTTCAAGACCTTGCTAAAAGAAACAAAGAAAAATATTATAAAGATGATAACGTGCATTGTGGACAGAAAATATCTAACGATTTAAGTCTCGTTTCAAAGACAATTCAATTCTTTTTGCAGTAAATTATGTTTATTTTCATTACTCTCAGCGTGTAGGAGTCCCTTTTACTACACTTCTCAAAGATACGGTAGGAAAGCCAAAATATTAGCTTTGTCAATCATAGAAATAAAAATGGAATCAACCATAAACCAAAGTGCTTCACTATTACAGGATATACATATAGATTGATGTTTTCAGTACCACAACGTGTTATATATAAATAATTCAATAATGCTGTGACAACAGTAATAAGTCGCTTTCTGATAATAGATTGACTTCTGTATTTCAATATATTAAGTCTGTGGTTAATTTAACGGAATTGTTTACATTTCCTTATATCTTTCTTCACAAACGTACTTACAATTTCCATCTTTGAAGAAGAAAAGCAAAAAATGTGGATAATTACTTTTAGACACATTAAAAAATATTGATTTAAAATCTCTGTTATGAGTTTTTCTGACCTAGTTTAAACAAAATTCTGTTTTGCACTTAAAGGATATGCTAAACAGGTGCTATACAGTAAATTGGAAAGCCTCAAGCCTTGTGTTTTTTAGACCAAAATCATTATAGACAAGCAGATTTTACATTTTACAATATTCTGTTTTTTTTTCATACTTTTAACAATCTTTTATTTTACAGTTTCAGGGAATTTTAGAAATATCCACAGTCTCCATCATCAAAATTACATCATGGTATTCTGAAACCCACCACTGTTATTGCTTCTGTATGTTTTGGACAAACGAAAGTTAGCTGTTCACTTCTTTTGTAAACCATTTTTTCAGATGCTTTTGCCTAAAGAAATGTTGTAAACGTTTGTGCAATACGTATGGTATTGCCTTTTTGCTTCAGGGAGAATCTGGTAAAAAAAGAGGCTGTTTCTCTTCCAACCACATAACACACATGCCCAAGTAATCACAATTATTGCTTTCAGTATGCGTCTTTCCAGATGTTTAATCTACTGTATAATGATACTGGAGCTTATATAAATCATATAAAGCCTTATTCTCAAAACACATACAGTTCCTTTGTATTCACCTTATACAAAATGCCCACATTTTGGTGCTGTAAGGTTACAATCATGACACTTTAAAATAAGACTTTATACATTTTATATATACTTTATATATTTAAAATATACACCATCTACCCCAAAGTGATAAAGTCATGAAATACTGATAGTATGTACAGTAAATACATTAGATTTTAAAGACAATTTCAAGATTTTCTGTTGCTTAAGTATTCAGCCCATTTACTATGGTAACCCTCAAAGAGCTCAGGTACAAAAACAGTTTAGAAAGTCATAGAAACATGTGAGTGGAATGGTCTATCTGTGTGTAATCAAAGTGGTCTAACTTGATTTCAGAGGGAGTGTAACTGTTTCTGCAATCTCCCTCAGATAGATACTGAATTTCAAACCACAACGCACATAGGAAATAGACCATAAAGACCAAAGAGCTTTCAAACCAAATCAAGGATAAAGTGGCAGAAAGGCACAGATCAGAAGAAGGTTACTTATCCCTTTGAGTACAGGGAAATCCACCATTTAAAAGTGGAATGTGTGTCATTATATCAGACTGACCTTCCAGATTGAGCAACTGGGCAAGGAAGAAAACTAGTTCAAGTAGGTAGCTGCATCAGAGAAGAGAAGAAAAGAAACACAACGTTTTGGCTGTGCAGTCTTCTTCAGCTGTGATACCTTCAGAAAAATGTTGTTTCGTTTCTTCTCTTTTCAGCATGGAATAAACCTTTACTTTACCTTAACTTTGAAAAGTTTGCTGGGTTATGTGACTGAAATGCAAGTGCTTGTTCATACGACATGCGAGACCTACTGTACACATACTGTTCTGTATCTGGCCTGCAGGGGTAAGTGGCAAGAAAGAGTCCTTCAAAGAGAAAGACCCATCTGAAATCTCTAATGAGATACATTGCAGACATGTGGCGGAGGTGTTTATGGTCAGGCATGACAGAAATTGAACTTTTTGGTGTGAATATGAAGCATAAAAATGTCTGGAGCCGACCCAAAAGAGTACAAAAGCCAGTGAGCAACATCCCAGCTGCCAAGCTTGATGGTGGCAGAACCACTTTCTCGAGACGTGCCTTATCATTAAGGACCGAGAAGCTTGTGAGGACCGAAGGAGAAATGGATGGTTTAAAGAACGGGTGAATCCTACAGGAAAACCCATTGGATTACCCGGGAATCTAAAACTGGGCCAAAAAAAAAAAAAGTACTGGATGAGGCCAGGCCTTGATACGAATCCAACAGAAAATGTATGGTGAGGTTTGGCATTTGCGGTCAACGATCCCTAATAAACTTGTCAGAACTAGAGTATTTTTGCTAGAGCCAGGAAGAATGGGCCAAATTACACCATCGCGATGTGAAAAGCAGATCAAGAGCCCAGCCAAAAATAATGACATCAGTCATTTCTGCCAAAGGTGCTTCTTCCAAGTGCTGAATACCTACACAATCACTACTGTACATTTTACAATTTGTCTAGCTGCTTCTGTTGAAGTGATCTACTCTAAAACACTCCATAATAATCAAGAATTAGAATGGATTTCATTTTCAGGACAGTTAATTTATGTCTCCAACAGTTTATGAAATACAGTAAAAGTCACAAGAAAGAGGCTGGCACCAGATTGCTCATATTATGAATATGTCCCGGCATTTCCTTGGGATTAGTGGAGTTTAATAATCTAATTTTAAGAACATTCTGATGCCTCATTAAATCCTCCACAAAAGAGAGAAAGTACAGCTTTCCTGGATCACAAGCAGTGAAAAACAGGATAATTAATGTTCAAGAACATGAAGGCCTCATAAGGAAAGGGACATAAAATTAAATTGCATTTAAAGCAAACATGTGTGGGGCAATCTGCAGTTTCCACAAACTGATCATTAGTCTGAAAGTTCTGAAATCCTATATTTTCAGTAAGCATACGTCTGTATTAATCTCCACTTAATTTAGTTTCCGATTCTTCACGTCAATCAAGCAGTATGCCAGTGGTTTCAAATGTCATAGTGGTTCTTAAAAAATACACTAATACATAAATACAGTTGAAAAATGTTTATTATTTTCTAAGTACTTTCATATA
The DNA here is from genome assembly GCF_059453375.1 of Lepisosteus platostomus. NCBI lineage: Eukaryota > Metazoa > Chordata > Actinopteri > Semionotiformes > Lepisosteidae > Lepisosteus > Lepisosteus platostomus. Next base: position 5,508,398 of record NC_142618.1, on the reverse strand, counting down.
CTATGTATCAGTTAGAAATTATTATATTACCTCTGGTACAACTAACGAGGTAAGACTAACTTTTAATGTCTGATAACTGAACATCATTGTTTTCCTGACCTGTTTACGAGTTGTTGTTCCAACATCACTTACAAAGGCCAATCAAGTAAGCTGTACAGTGATATTGTGATTTTCCTGTGATAGAAAACCCTCAGACATTGAAACTGCAAAACCATCACAAATTAACCAAAAATCCTTGTAAAGTTCTTGTGTAAAAATGATGCTGTGCACAAATTGGATTATTTGTGCATGAAAAGCTTGATAAATTGCACGCACATACTATATAAATACATAAAGCACATGGCACATCACTTCAAAAAAACATTACAACTATAGTTATTGTTATATAACAACTGTATATTGATATATACTATAGTCGTTATGTCTTTCAAGACCTACATAAAAGTTTCTTTAATTCTTCTGTTTATCTAGCTGCCTTTAGGAGAGATTCTGGTAAAAAAATAGTGATTTCATAAAGATAAACAATTGGGCACTATGTTTAAGTACAGTTCCTTTTATGGCAGTTCAGTAAACATTGCTTTTTCCATCTTCCCCTGGAGAGAAGATAAAATAAGGCCTTTTGGAGATCAGAAAGACAGATATAACTAAAGACAGCATTAATGGTCATAAGGGATTATTCACATAACCTCTCAGGCACAACAACGAGTCAATCCAAATAAGATCCTAATTTGATTTTAAAATATGACCTGAATAAATAGCACTTCACCAAACAGCCTAGTGTTGCCCACTACAGTAAATCTGAAAACTGGTAAGTTGGACATGATCTCCTGGGCAGACAGATACTGTATATCTGGACAGAAAATATAGGGAATTTAATGCTAATGTACATCTTTGTTACTTACTACTATAGTAATCTGTTTGTTGGCATTACTTTGTATGGTACAATCATGTATGGTACCAGTGTGGCACAATTGTTTTTGTGGTAAGAAAACAAAAAAAAAACCCACATTATTCAAGTATTATATGTTCCTATACATCCTAACTTAATCATTCAACGTGCAGTGCATTATAAAGTTTTTTGTTCAAAGCTGAGATGAATTCTTGAGGAATACCAGTGGCCAATGTAGACGGTACCACCTTCTCAAGGCACAAACGCCCTCCCAAATTTGGTAAAAAATACTGAATATATTGTGAACACCATTTAACTGAGCAGAAAACTGCCTTACATATTTTAAGGATACACATATATTTCCATTAATTTGGGAATCGGGTACATACCTATTTTTTTTAGATATGTATTCATCTAGAGTCATGTGAAAGTAAAATATTTGATAGTTTCGAGGTACTTGGTAGCAATCACTTTTAAAATTTCTCTGTACTGTCTATATACCTTAACAGTGAACACTTCCTCAATGCACTAACTACTGTATAAAAAGGTGATATTGTTTGCACTAGTACTAGTACAGTCAAAGTATAAATGTTTGCTATACTGTGAGCAAAAATGCACCCAGCCTAAAAAGTCATTAATTATTTAAATTAGGTAAGGAATTACTGCAGTGAACCAAAGCAGACATAAATTTGAAAGAATTCTTGCCATGAATAGGTTTGCAGTGAAGGTACGTCAGTTGTCAACCCTTGTCACAACTGTTTGATTATTTAAAAAAGGATGCCATGAATGGCTGGGAATTCTATAACAGTTGGGGCCTGATTTAGAAATCCCTTCCTCTCTCTTAAAACCTGCATACTTCTTAATCTAAACAACACTCAGCACTGTGCGGGTCTATAAAAAGAACAGGAAGTTTAAAACTAAAGACAAATCTATAGAAAGCTCTTCATTTCCAGGCATTGTGTGTGGTTATAGTCTATTGAAAGCCTTGCTGTAGGAAACTTTCTTCCTTTTGCTTTTAATGCTTTCTTTTCACTGGCTTGTACCTCAGAATTATTAATAGGGACATCATGATAGTGTAGGTAACACATATGTTAAAGCAAACATCTATATATTACCTGGTATTTAAATTTGCCTCCAACCTATACTAGTGAATTTATTTAATATTAATGATGTTCATGCAATTTTTCATTGGCCACCAGATCACTGATTATAATTTTCATATAATCTGCTCATTTTCAGCCCCTTTGTCCCGGTCGCAGTCGTAGTCGCATACTTAAGTAAGAAGAACAAAGCATATTTTTCTGTCAACAGATACTCAGCTCTTCCTGGGGAATACCAAGGACTCTTCTACAGAGAGCAGACTACAAGGGGACATGATAAAAGTGTTATTTTTCCTTAAGGCCACTGACTAAGTCAACCTAGTGGACTTCTTCTGAAAGAACAGTGACACACGAATTGGAGTGGACAAGTGGAAACTGCCTGGAAGTGCATTTAAAACTGGGAGCAGGAGACACTTCTTTACCTTAAGGGTTGTGGAAGAATGGAACAAGCCACCCGGCCAAGTTGCTGAGCTGATGCTCTGGCTTCCTTCAAGAAACAGCTGGTGTTTCCCTCAACATTTCTCATGTCTGTAACCTCTCTTTTGGTCTTAACTCCCAAAGGTTTTCTCACCATTTACACAGGACCCCAGATTCTCATCCACACCCATGACTAATGTACCCTAAACAGCACAAACAGTAATACTCTGTTGGTTTCACCGGCAAATTTGCAAAGCTGGACTGGTAACAGTGTACTAACATTTGCCCTTCGTCTAACAGTCACCTGCAAGTAATGGCATCCTGCTGGCATTGGAACAACAATAACTGATTATGTGAGCTAAGATAGAAAAAGATTATGATTCCTGGGAGAAAAAATTACTGACTGTTCTTTTTACCTTATACAGTATACAACGTTTCGAGTAAGGTTAAATACATTTAACTTAAACCAAACATAGAACTTCAGAAACTGATCCCGTCTCCCACTTTTATTATATTGGTGGTAAACCACCTACATTCTCAGACAAAGAAGGAGCTTTTGACATCTACCAATGAAAAGTAAATATCTCCCATATTGGATAAACTACTCTGAGAGCCAAAGTTGAAATTACACTCTTGTGTTAGTTTACATTCCTCTTTTCAGTCTCTAGCACACACACAGCAAAGTACTCAGCACTAGTCCTAGGACAAAACTTCAGCATCTTCAAGGCCATACTTTCAGCTCAGTGATTGAACTGCTTAAAGTACTTTTATCTCTGTACTTATTCACTCTGAGAAAAGGGTGATGAAGGAACTAAAACAAACAACAAGGAACATACAGTAGTGCAAATAGAGTGTGGTTTCAGGCTCTTTTAGCAAATTTCTGTCAAAAATCAAAAAGTTTTTTCAAGTTTGAAAGTTAAACTAAGTTTGTGAAATTTCTAAATTAAAATACAAGTTGTCAGTTTCCATGGTGTATATCTCCCCAAGCTAACATGGTAAAAATTTTGAGAATGACACATACAAATTCTCACAAAAGTGACTTTTGTTTAGAAGAGTCTTGAATGTCTTGTTTTGCGTAGCTGGTGCTGAACGTGTCACTTTATCTTTTCATCCATTCCAGTTAGTGCTAGTGAAGAAGCACAAAAGCATTAAGAATCGAGCACAGCTTCTGCACTTTTCAATGTAAAATCGTATAAACAAGTGTTTTGATAGGATATGGTTGTTATATAAAGTAGTTCGCTCAAAGTGCATAAAATGATATGGTGTAAGATACTGTAAATGTACTGATGGAAGTGATACTTTAGAGTAAAAATTGTATTAAAATGTTATAAGTGTCTACAAGTGAAACACACACAAGCCTCATTGCTTTAACTTAAAGTATTGGGAGAGTAAACTCAACTCCTTGGTAAATGTGTAGTATGTTTTTGGTCATTTTCTTATTGCAAGGTGAACTGCTGCTCAATAAGTATGGAGTCAGTTTATGGACATGGCAGACAAGACGTTTCTGTCCCCTTCAGAATTCATTCTGCTGCTGCCACCATCAGTTATGCAATCAATAAGAAAGGAGCCAGTTCCAGAATCAGCCATGACACTGCCTCACCATGTTTCTCTGATGAGGTGGTGCAGTTCTTCTCTTTCTCCACATGTGTGCCTATCTGTCTCTCTGATAAAGGTTTATCTCTGCCTTGTCTGCCCATAAAATGTTGTTCCTGGACTGTTGTGGCTCATCTTTGTACTTCTTTGCAAATCCTGGCCTGTTTTTCTGTTTTTCGTGCTGATGAGAGGTTTACAGCTTTCAGTGAAGCCTTTGTAATTCTCCTTCCGAAGTCTTCAGCGCACAGTGAATTGAGATGCTTTCACCCCTGCACTCTGGAGATTGTCTGCCATCTCTTTGGCTGTTATTTTAAGGTTTTTATTTGCAGATCTGATGATTTTTCTGTCAGCAACTGCTGTCGTGTTCTTTAGATGACCCGGTCTTTGTCGATCGCCTAACTGGAAATTTTCTTTGCTCTGATTGTCACAATTGCCTTCTTTTCCATCATAGACAATTCTCTAGTCTTCACCTTGGGTAATGCTTAATTAACACTATAATTTCTATTTTGTAATAGACAGAGCCAAAAAGTAAAATCCAAAGGCTGGAACCAAGGTTTTGCATTCACTGCTCTTTTATATTTTAAGAATTAATGCATCATGGAGCACCAGAGCAATTAATCACCTGTCAGCCATTTGTCCCAAGACTTAAGCTCACCTGAAATGGGGGATTGAACCCAACAAATGATATTGTTCTTAACATGACTAAACATGTATGCAAAACATGTTATACCCAGAAACAAAAGCTGGAACTCTATACTCTTGCCTGAAATACAACTTCTTACTATATATTGGGAACCAACTGTATCTGATTTATAAAATATCACGTTTAATATAATGGCAAACCAGTTAAATTGCATCCATCCATCCAACCATTATCACAAAGCAACTTCATGCTGGTAAGGGTCACAACAACCCAAAGTCAATCTTGGAGACACAAGGCACAAGTCTGATTACACCTGGGACAGCATGCCTGTGCTCTGGTGTGCACACACAGGGATAATTTAGACATTAACACACCCAACCTGCATGGCTCGATTAGTTCTCCATGTCTGGATGTGGACCACATGAAAACTCCAGACAGAAGGAGCCACAGTCTGCGATCAAACCTCAGACCCTTAAAAGTCTTCAGTTTGAACATTTATGAGCAGTTCATAAATGCTTATAATGTTTTTATTATTTCACAAACCAGGAAACCATTGGAAGTGTCTGAATATGTCTGCAGGGCACTATATATAAACTATAGTTTTGAATATGGAATTTTTGCTCAAACTCATTGTTATTGATCATTGATAGGGGACTAATCTTGAAGAGATCTGCAACAACGTGCTACGATTTGCATCAAAGACTGTGCTTTATTTAAGACTCCTATCATAAACCTTTAGGAATTCAAGTGCAATTTAAACAGATGTACATTTAACCACCAAAAACAAAGCACCACTACAAACTACTGAACAATCACTTGCTTAATCTAAATTGATCTTTAGTACATTTTCGTTTTAAAGTAACTTTAATTTCAAAGACATGATTAGCAATAGTGAGACTTAGATGTGGCTTTGCTGTCTCTTTATTGGACTGGATGTAAGAGACATCACCAGCAATTACAGATAAAACTTTCCTGCAATACAGCATTGTTATCCATTCTTTAGTACATATATGTTTTTTCTCTAAACTCTAAAGAAATGCAGACGACCAATTACAGTGGCTGTTGTTGCAGAGCCAAGCATAGAATAATCTGTTTTCCATAGAACCTTATCAACAGATGTTTTTTTCTCTACAGATAGGCCAGTCTTTGTATCCTAGAGAACGTCATTTAATGTACACTGTATTTATATAGGGAATTTTATGAGTTTTTGTAATTTGGTCAGGAAGGAAAAGTATAGTACATTTCTAAAGAAAAAGGATGTTTTATCTTCAGCAACGTAGTAATTCCTAAAAACAATAGCAAAAAACTATTTTAAAGCGCTGATCAAAAAAGAATTAATAGACATTATAAACAATGATATTATAAACTATAGATATGATCAAACATAATATGAGATACCATAATTTTATTCTTTCATTATCAATAATCAAAAATACACAATACCATGCTCTTAGTCTCAAGTGTGATCTCCTGGGATTCCATTTTCACTTAAGGTAGTTTTATTACTGTCTGGTGAAATATCGATCTGAGGGTGGCAAACACATTTACTGTAGCATCAAATTATATGGGTGGACAAAAATAGGAGAAACATGAAAGTCCTACTTCTTTATTCCTCTCACATTATCAAACAAATTCATATATATTCATAAATATGATTATTATTGATTGTCCTTTTCTCCGCATGCTCAAGTGAATTTCCCCCACTGGGAACTCAAGTTTCCTCCCACCTTCCGGGGACGGGTCGGGTCACATGCTTGCTAGGTGATTGAGGTGTGCAAATTGTGCGTGAATGTGTGTCCTGTGACAGACACCAGTCCTGTCCAGGGTGCAGGCCTCGCCTGTGGCCTTAGTTGCCTGCAAAGTCCCTGTAAAGCAGCAACATGTACCAGGAGTTAGTGGGTAAAAGATCTACAACATGACACTAATGAGTTTGAGAAACAAACAGCAAGTGTAGGTGTCTATCAAAGAAAAAAAATGAAAAAGTATTTTAATTTTAGTATTATTACACTAAATTGCCAGTCTACAAGGGTAAACAAATAATATAATAATAATTGCCAAAGAAGCAATATTCAGCTATGTATATGGATTATATAAATTCTACATAAAATAAGCACAAAATGTATTCCTTCACACAGTGTGTTAACCTCATTTAAAACAAGAATTTATATGTACAGTATTGCTTCTGGGTTTTATGTAATACAGGAAATATCAAAGTAAAATGTGAAGCCTGACAGTAGTGGTATAATAATCACTTCTTCATCTCTTTCTGGGCATTCCTGGTGTTATGACAAGAGCAGGGAGGGTAAGCTTTCAGAGATGAAGTACTCCAGCAGTGGCCTCCAATAAACATTCTCAGAATGAAAAGTCTAGTCTGGAATAGCTATCATGGGTCGACACTGTATTGTACACATTGAAAAAGATTACGTCTAAAACCCATATATAGTTACACCTTATAGTCACACATCTGTCTCTGTCATTTTAGCCAGAGCAGGTCGCCTTGTGAGTCCTGAAGACTTTCAGAGGATGACTGGAGACCACATGCTCCCTGTATTAGGTGATAAAAAATGAACTCTTCTACCAGTTTAAATGAAATGAAAAGAGCAGTATATTAGTCCAGATACAGAGACTGATGTACATACAGTACCTACGGAGTGAATACAATAAATGCATTAAGTCAGTCCCTGAGATTAAGGCCCTGCTCTCTGATCATTCCCTCCAAATCCCTCCATCCAACTAGAACCGTCCCTCTTAAACATGGGGTTAGAGTCCCAGCAGCTGGGATCCTTATTAATGGCAACTAATTACAGTTTCTGGTCGTCTGCTAGGATGCAAAAAAAGCATATGATGCACACAAGTACATGTACAGTACAATACAATATACAATAATAAAGGTCGCCATTCACTATACTGTAACTATGTACTGTATTGCCCATTAGTGCAATCTTAAAACCTAGGGACCAGATTATTATGGGATATGTGGTGTACCAGAGTTGGTATGTATAGTAATTTAAACCCTCTGGTACTTCGGCTTTTGGAATTGAAATTTTTCAGCAGCAGCAAAGAAAGCTGGAACTTTGTCTCAGAAGCAGATAGATTTTTTAGATGCTACCCCTTTTACTTAGCTGTTTTATGTGGGTGAGACACGGCTGTTGCAGCCTTGAGCAATGATCTTTACTTAGATTACACCCCTAAAATACTTATCAGACCTCTGCAGTGAAATACTCATCAGATTATTTCATTAAAAATACCCATCGGATTATGCCAGTGAAATACCTGCCAGATCACTCCAGTGAAATACCCATCAGATCACTCCAGTGAAACACCTGTCAGATCATTCCAGTAAAATACCCATCAGATCACTCCAGTGAAACACCTGTCAGATCATTCCAGTAAAATACCCATCAGATCACTCCAGTGAAATACCTGATTACTCCAGTGAAATACCCATCAGATTACTCCAGTACAGTATCTACTGTAAATGGGTGCAAGTTTAAATTGCTTTGGATAAAAGCATTAGCCAATTACATTATAAACAATATAATTAGTAAAAGACACACCTGATGGTCATTAATGATGGCCTTTAAAAGGAATTAGTTGTAACAAATAAATGTAACTGTAAAGTATATTTGTATGTTTATTTGATTGGTGAGTGAACTTGTTACCCACCTCTTTAGCAAGGACTACGGCATGAAATCTACAAAGACAGCAGGCACTTATTTTCTCCTTTCTTGTTTTAAACAAACGATTGACTTTGTGAGTATTCACAAATACTTTGTGAGTATTCACCAAGAGCAGCTTGTTATTTGGGGACTTCAAACGGCACGGCATTTCTATTAGAAAGCAGTTTTGTCTCTTACACTAAACCACAACACACAAAAAGCCTGTCTGAGGTGGAAAGAAAAGTACATTAAACTCAGAATAAGACTGATACACAGGTCTTTCTTGTTCTTTAAAAAAAACAGCTTTCAAGCCTAGCAAAATGCTGTGCTTTACTACTGTGTCTTATTAAAAAACCAAGAATCAGTCCGCTAAAAACATTGACACCATGTTGACAGAAAACTGGTGTGATCTGTTATATTGCTCTTTCAAGCGTCTGCTGATCTCCAAACTTTCAATTCCTACACAGCGGGCTGTCCTCAGGCATGCAGTGTTTTCCATTGTCTAGTATTAATGCAGCTAACTTTCTAATTGCACCCTCGCTCCAAACCTCAGCCCATGAACAGCTGTTGCACTGGCTGTGTCTAGTGCAACATCTTAAGTACATGCCAGGAGAATTCTGCTCTGGTTCCTCTGGGGTATTCATGCTCATTAGTCACTGTATACCAATTAAAACCTCTGTCAGCAAACCAAAGGAATGTGACAGAGCACAAAGCCAACCAGGAAACCTCTTTCACAAATAATATGGATCAAAAGCTTTGTGGTGTGCTCTGGGTCTGACACAATGGAGTTGTGCACATCAGCATTTGGATATGCATTTGATTTTCAGTAGCTAGCACTTTTTAAAGCCACCTTATTAAACAGATTACACAGAACAGAAAGTAGCTTGGGCACTAAATGACATTTTTTTTGGACTGGAACGGTGCTTAACAAGAAGCACATTAAGTATGACTGTATGATCTATAGTTCGGCATATTCGGCATCGGAGGGTGAAAATAGTTACATAAATGCAAGGAACAGGTTCAAGGGCCTGAAAAAGAGTTATTGTCTGAATAAACAAAGATACACTCAGTGACGGAGATAAGGAGACACCGTCTTTGAAAGCTGAAAAAGTAAATTCCAGTCACCACCCACAGTATCTTTCGTGGAAAGGAGTCACGAGAGTCTGTGCATTCAAATCAAACTATGGACAGAGGTGTCGCAATTCTTTCCCTGCCACCCGACAAACAACACAGAGAACACAGTGAATGAAAGATACGTTTAGACAACTACTGACACACCACAGTAACTTCACGTCCTTCAAATCTGTTTGTGAGTCCAAGAATAACTCACAGTGCCTTCATTCAGCATCAGCGTTCTTATTTCCAGCAATCTGTACGATCTGTACTACCTGGGATTTAAAATGGGTTGGCAGATAGGTTTGATCATTTTTCTTTCAGAAGTTTAGTAGGAAGCTTACTGCATACAAGCTTACAAGCATAATGCAAATAATCAATCAGCAGAAAATGATTCTTGTCTTCAAAATACCACACTACTGAAGAGCGCAAGAGTAATACTTATTTGTTCCTCGGTCCTGAGATAACCTTTCAGTAGCTCTAGGCATAAATCACAGAACACGCAGAGGTGAAAATCTTTTGTTTAAATATCTTTATAACTTGTTTAAATGTCTAAACGCTTTGTAGAAACTTTGTCGTGGTTTACAGGTACATATCGGTTCGAAGCACAATGTTTAGACAATCAGCAAAAACGTCAGAACCGGAAATCGCCTATTTCTTTACGTTATAAACGTTTTGAAAACAGCATTTATACTGGAGGCAGAAAAAAATTGACCTAGGCAACTCGCCTAGCTGTAACCTGCGTTCAGCAAATAAGCACCCCGACATCCCGGAGAACACCAGCTGTGTCAAAGCGAAGATATTAAAGGCTGCGCGTAAATTAAGTGAATCTTTAATAATTTATTGCCACAGGCGTGTTTATATAGGATATTACAAAAACACAACTTTCTGGTAATCTAATTAAAACGAATCGTTTTATGTGGACAACGAGGTGTGGGGAGATGGACTTTAAATCATCTGAAATTAGCCGACCTCACGCCCGTTACATATCGAGAATCAATGTTAACCACTACATATTAACCCTCGCAACCCATAGCTGGCTTCTCATAGGATAAACATCCATCCAGGTTCGGACAGTCGCTTTAGGGTCACGATAAGGATGAGCACAGTGGGACAGCACCCTGTTCATTCCACAGAACACGGGGAGAAATTAACAGGCAGCAATGAATTTCCAGTATCAGCAGTTGTTCTTAATATCCGACAGAGATATTTAAATGTCCCGTCCCCTTCATCTTAATCTGAAACCATGTATCTGCCTTGGCGCTCGCAGTTGTTCCTCAAACAGAACTGGACAGCAGTGCATTTCCTGAAGATTTAGGGAGCACCTATTGTACGCAGTCCTTGTACACCCCAACTTTCATAATCCCAGATGTATTATAATAGAAGATATTCTGGCTACCCCAGAAAGAAGAAACAATTTTAACTTCGGAAACTGAAATAAACAACAGTTAATGTGTAGAGAAAGAGGATCTGTAAAAGACAGAATTATTAAAATTTCAGAAAACAATCGTATCATCAACAGATAACTTAAATTGAAGTCAACTACTGATACGGTTGTTCTGTTTTATTGAAAACTGATTCAAAATGAGCAGTGCAGTAGTGCTGGAGGTACTTAAATCTCCTTAAATGGTAAGGTTGATATTCCATAAGGAGGGCTACTCTGCAGACTGTGCATATTCCCAACAAGCTATAAAAAGGGCCTATAAAGTAGAAAAATATTTGAACTACAAAACAGGGACCTGTTGAAGAGGGAGCTGTCCACACTGCCATTGTTAAAAAAAGGAACAGTGTAACATAATGGAATGTTAATTAACTTAAAAACATTCTGTATACACTTGCTGAGATCTGTGTTGCACCAAGCAGCATTATTATTACAATGAGCACAACTTGCTTTTGTTCAATTACGAAAAACACATGAATAATTCACATGTATGTATTTTTTATTCATATACTGTATAACCGAGTCGCATTCTCATCAGGAAGAAGAATTCATCTCCATCTAGGCAATTTCAAACCAGATTTTTTCAACTAACTTCTGCCATTGTTTTACAGGCTTAAACGTACTGTACCTTGGTACAGTACAAACTAGCATTAAAAATGTATATTAGGACTGCAGTGCCACTCTGTCATCCTCAGTACATTTGTGCTTTTCTGAAGTAGAAGCAGAAAAAAGCCTTCCTTTACTTATTATTGGCACATTCGTTATCAACTTAGCAATACAACATTTTACAAGCAAAAACACAAATGTAGGCATTTTGTGAGCTCTGCTTTCTCAGTCCTTAAGTCTTTGCTTTTTTTAAGATGCAGACAAATAAACTGCTTTTGTTGAAGTTAACAAAGGTGGAGACATTTAGAAGTGAAATTTAAAACCTTAAAAACCAGCATGCCAGGTCCTTCAATATGAATGAGTTTAATAAAAGAGGCACTGGCACAATGTGAGAGCAAGCTGTTCTTACTATGGGATTATCTACACATTTCTAGCATTACAGAACAGTTTCAAACACAACAGAGAATGTGTGTGCCTGAAGAACAAACCCCATCAGTAATTAAACACATCTATGAACAGCAGCACAGGAGCAAAACATTTATCTCATATCAATATTATAACACATAATGACTTCTTTACTCCTTTTTTTTATATGCCAGATGACTAGAATTGGGCCACCGAGTCTCATAACACGACGGTTTAGACTTCAGCTTCATTAGTCTTAAAACCACTAATCTGGTAAGAAGCCGAAGTGTCCTTCTTGAAGCACTGCAGAAAAATGAGTTCCGTGTTCGAAAAACCATGCGCAAGTTCCTTAGCACACGAATTCCTCCAGCCCCGACCACAGGCACAGGTGGTCAATAACGCAGACCTCATGAGAGTCTGGGCGGTGGGTCGCTACGTACTCACCCCCTTTTGCTGGTGCTGAATTGGTTACAGGAGCCCGGCGCGATGCAGCTGTTGAACAGAGTCCACCCTGCTAGTTTCAGTTTTACTTTTTCTCCCCCTCCTGAAGCTCCCAGAGCTCTGTCTTCCCCGGCCGGTGATCTAAATCATCTCAGACGCTGGGACGCTCTTGCCGCCTCCCCGCCCCCCTGCTTGACCTGGCGCGGGGCACTTGTTCAGCAGCCTCGGAGGATGAATTTTTCATGAAACGGGAGTGTAGCCGGCCCTCCCGAACGGGTTTTTTGTAATCCTAGTGATCCGCACCCCTGCACGGCCCACCTCTGCTCCCAGCAGTGTGGAGTGTGTCAGGCAGGGCCGGGAGCTCCTTGCCAGTTAAAGGGAAACATGTGCAGGATTTCCTGCTGTGGACTCCCACTGAGGCACAACTTTAAGGGGGTGTGGAATGTACTGGTTAAGTCCCACTGTTTGCGGATATAAACAGAGCGAGAGGTGGACCATGCGAAGATGAATGAGCTCCTGACTCCAGTTCAAAGCGCTGCTTCTTCATTCCTTGAGTGAGAAATCACCTTTTCATTACCCCCCCAATCAAGGCCTCAAGGGGAAACGTTGACAGCGCTGCTGTTACTTACATTCTCACTCGGCTCAGGCTGGAGATTGGGCTCAGATTGCGTACAGTAGCAAAAGGCTGCTCACGCCAGTTCCACATGTGTAGAATATATCTTTTATCTGAAAGTTTAAAAGTGAAGAGTGAAAGAGTTTTGTTCCATTTTAGCTTATTGCATCTTTTCTGTTTGCATTCCCGAGTAAACAATTATAGTATTTCTTCGCTCATTAGTGCAGTACAAAAATGATGGACTATTTGAAAGAAGGGTCACAATGCTGTATAAGCCCCTTGGACATGTAAACACTTCAGAAACTTTGTGCACAGTGTTTGTAGCACAGCTCAGAGAGTCATTTTCACCCCCAGACTGTAAAAGCACCTGGACAGATACTGTTCCCTCATCCTCATAAAAGTTTAATCTCTCGGGTTAGTGCATGTACCATATGCCATTGAAGACAACTTCACCATATCTGTAATTTATATTGAAGGCCTGTTTATGACAGTAGAAGCCTCCAAGGAAACCCAGTTAATCTTCCCAAACTATTTTAAAATGATAACAATTCTAGCTAGATGTGTTGGTTTTTTTAATTAAACATTTACAGTTAGTTAAATTTACAATTTATGTTAGTTAAGAGTTAAGGAAATAAATATGACTGGGGATTAAGTTTTATTTTGTTCAGTAAACAGTCTATTGGTCATACACATTCAGATTAGGCAGTACAAAACAAATCTGTTCTATAGGAAGCACTCCAGACCATAACATCCTACATATTGAGCCTGTCAGAACCTTGGTTTGTGCTTTAAAGGGTTTAATAATTCACAACGAGAATGTGGCACATGTTTTTTTTTTCTTAAGGATTTCAAAGCAATGTCAATCTAAGGTCTGAAACTGTTACTTACAAACAGGTTGGAATTATTTTGTGTCTCGTTTTATTTCTTCTGGCTTACTCTGCCCTTTCTGAAGAGTTGATGTGGGGACCTGCATCATTTACATTTCAACCAGCCTGAGTATAACCATGAGTATGTTGTTCTAAAGCACTTTGGTCTGACTAAGACAGTGGAATATACTTTGCAGTGCTCATAGCAGCAATATATCTCAAGGGATCATCTATATTAGCCCTCACAAGTGAGAAATTAATAAACGCTCTTTTGTTGATTCTTTTCTCCATTTTTGTGATGTTTGAGACTCCCTGGAACTGGGGCAGCAATATCCAAAGAGCAGGAAAATCCTGATTTGATATGAACTTTTCAATTCTCAGAAGCTTTCTGCCTCTGGTTATATTGCGTACTATTATTGTATATTTGTATTAACACAGATTTTCATAAGAGAAAAAAATTGCAAGAGAAGGGTATATCTTTTTACAGATCTAGAATCTGCTAAGGGACAACTCTGACAGTTTTCATCTAGTAACATGTCAATAAGGTCCAATAAAGTGCTAAACTCACCATGTAATTGTGTGTCTGAGACAATGCAAATGCTCACTGTGACCATAAATATTACATTCCATAGCTCCATTGCATTAAAAAGACCAAACATTTACCTTAATAGCTGTATAAGAAATGTTTCTAAAGCATTCAAAGTTGAGCAATTTCAGCAGCCATTAATTTCCCAGTAAGCAGAGTTCTGTGGTGTAAAATATTGTGCTCTCCCTCCATTAAAATGGAAACCAGAGTTCAAAGTTTTTCCTTGAAACTTTGTATATGCACATAGACAAATACATATCAGTCAAATACATATTTTTCTTTAAAGTCCAGTATTTTTTCTTTAATGCTTAAAATCTTAAAATAAATATGAGATATCTGCAGTTTCACATCAAAATTTCGAGATACAGCTTCCTCAAATGAACATGACATAATTAGGTTACAGAATGGCAACTACAGTCACTAAATATCCTCGGTATGGACACAGATGGGAAACAGAGAATTGTAGGTTTCTTTTTAATGGAGCTGAGCTGACTGATCTAGTACAAATCCACCCTCAGGAGTATCTAGATCAACTGCTCTATTGTACCAATAGTGCTATGCAAAAGAATGTCTCTCAGAATTAGATAAATCTTTATATCCACCAGATTACATTAGTTGGACAGATTTCATTAAGAGACAGATGCATTATACGCCCCTTCCTTCTCAACAACTGTTATAGAGTTGCTGTGTCACTCAGAAAAGGCATTCTGGAAACACCTAGAAGGTTCTCGGAGGCCTGAAGTTTCTAGAACATTCCCCGTAGCCTTAAGCATCTAGAATATTCTCAGATTCCTGAAGCTCCTAGAACACTCTTTGAGGCCTGGAGCTTCTAGAGCATTCTCAGATTCCTGGAGCTTATAGAGCATTCTCGGAAGCCTGAAGTTTCTCAGACTGTCTCTGAGGCTCAGTGCAAAATTCACACGTGTTTTGTTCTGCATCTTTCCCTCTTCGTCACATTTTCCAGAGGCTGACTAAACTCAGTGACTCGCTAAGGTACATGCTTTGTGTTGTTATAGCACATCTTTGTCTTTGTCCATGAGTGTTTTCTAGTTATTTAGTTGCCTTTCTTTCTTCTTTTCCCATCATATTAGTTTTAAATATTTCATCCGCACTGCAACATTATGCAATGCAATTACTCTTTTATCACCTGTAACACCAGTATCAGGTTTTCTGTTGGTAATGTTTGTCTTCCTTTTTTTATTGTTGTTTTGGGCAGTGCCATAAAACAAATTTCCCCCAGAGGATAATCAAGCTTGAATTTAATTGAATTCAGCCAGTACTGTATTCATTTTCCGTCATGTACTTTTGTGACTTGGCTGATTTACACAGTGTAGGTAAACCCATGGTTTATTTTATGGTAGTGCAGTGTTTGTAATCTGCAGACAATTTAGGCAGGGACGCGAAAAAGGAGGACTGGGTGTCATTCCATAATTTGCGATTCTTTAACTGTAAAATAATTGTACGTTTATGATCGGATTTGGACTAAAAACATCAATGGCCAACAGGCAATGATGTGACTAAAAGACTTTCTAACCAGTGCGTAGGTTGTAATGTGCTCCAAAGCAAAGCAAAGTCAATCATGTACAGTAATGTCTGCGTACACGGTTGTTAATGCCATACATCCATCCGTTTTCTGACCTGTTTATTCAAATACAACATCGAGGTGGTGTCAGAGCCTGTCCCAGCAAGCAGTGGACTGCCTGTCCAGTGCAGGGCAGACACACAGACACAAACACACACTCTCACCAGGGTCAGGTTTCCCAGAAGCCAGTGAACCTACCAGTATGCCTTTGGACTGTGAACATACAAACTCGACAACAATCCAGTAGCTGAACCCAGCGCTGCAAGACAGCAATGCTAAGCACTGCCTCTCTGTGCCGTCTCTTGGTTAATGCAAAGGATTTTAGTGTATTTCACATTTCAAATATTAAAATATCTTATCGAGACCTATAATGTATTTCACAGCTCCAGGAAAATACAGTATATTTAATGAAACTGTATATAGTTCAGTATTTAGCTTTGTCTCTTTCTCACATACGGTTTACAAAGCCCAAAAATGCATATTGACTTAACCCAGAGTTATAATGAGCTATATAAACATGTTACTAGACTCAATGCCACAATGTTCACAAACCTGCTTATTAAACCCTTAAGGCCCTTTGCAGAAAACAGGATTCTCATATTGCATCATCACCACCTAATTCAAAGTCACAACACTGAATAGTTATGCTCTCATAAATAAAACAAATATACAATCTTATTTATGAATGGTTCTCAAGGTCTTAAAGTGCTATATAATGCCACAAACCTAAAGCACAGAGCAGCATTAAAACAGAAAATAAAATCAACACTAAAACTAGACATTGAACATATACAGTATGTTGCAGTGAAAAGATACAGTAGGTCTTTCAGTGAGTTTTCACAAACTTTATCACTATGTTACTCAGGACTGAATGAGAACTGTCTTTATAATAATTGCTACTGTATGTAAATAGCACATATTCACTAAATGTAACAGCCCATCAAATAATTAAACCATCACCATTGCATAAGCCATTACTAGCTACAGTGAAAAGAAACCCCTGAAATTTGCTCACTGTGAGAAATGGCAATAAGACCTACACATCATACGCACAAATCAGTATTTGGGATCACAGTCGTGTGTAAAATCCACCACTCTGAAAGGGACCACAAGAAAGATGACTATTTTCCAGTAAAAACTATGGCTGCTAACAATTGTCTCCCACAGAAAACTCCTAAATCCTATTACAACCCCCACACAGAACTCCCACAGTATCATGTGACTCAACACTACTTTGGTGGCCAACTGGTGGATTGGTGTGACATTAGTATAAAGAGCTGGCTTGTTGCTGTTGAAGTTCAGTCTCCTGACACAGCAGTATTGTGGTCACATTGTAATGCCTGCACCCCACCTATTATTACAGCAAGTCAATTGTCAGCATAAACTCTTAATCTTTTAGAATGTTAATAAACATCCTCAACTTCAAGATAATGAAAATGAAGAAGCTCTATGGCCAGTGGCAATCTGGCACATTTACCATTATAATTCCACTTATATTTTTATCTCAAAGGATTCCAATGTGTTTTACACATCCCGTAGGATGAGATCCAATTCATCCACTACAGAAGAGCATTACCCACCTGGATGATGCTCCACAGCTACCTCCTTGCTTCTTTTATTGTCTCGGGTGGCACCTTTGTTTTTGTGGCAGGTAAGAGACACGATGCATAATACATGTAGCACAACATGAACCAATTAACAAAAAAGACAATAGGTGAGAAAAACAAGCTAGCAGGCAAAGCTATTATGTGCCAGCAGCCCCATCTCACAGATCAGCTAGAGGGGTGTGAAATCACTTTACCATTTCAATTAAGAATGGAAGTTGGATAAACCACTTTCTGCAAGCCCACAGAGGAATTTAGTCAGAACAGCCGGGTTAAGTTAACAGCTCTACTCTTATGAACAGTGCCATGGGATCTGGTTTCTTTCAAATGCAATAATCCGGTTTGTTTAAAAAAACAGCCAGAGGAGATCCTTGGACCAATTAGCTACTCAATACCAAATGGATGAGGTGTGCTGAATGGCCTCCTCTCATTTGCAACCTTTGTTGTGTTCTTATCTTTAATGACCAGCACAGTGTCTCCTGCCACCATATTAGGACATTGGAACGTGGCCACTGCCCCATATGACACATTAGCCATGAGGAAAAAGCTGCTTACCCTCTACAGTAGCTGTGTGTGAGTGTGTGTGCACGCGCTCATGTTGGTCATTGAGATTTTCTGGGGTTCCTATGAGAAGGTGACTTGGAGGTGGTACTTGGATGCTTTGGTTTGATCAGGGGTGGTACTTGGTACATGAGAACCACTGCTATACAGTAAGTTAAAACAATGACCATTCTATGAGTATTTACATACCTGTTACAGTATTTACATACCTGTTACAGACCTGTTTGGTCCTTGAAACACAGCCAGAGCACCGTACTAACTCATAATCAAGATAAAAGCAATTCTAGATAACTCACTAAGTCCGCTTTCTTAGAGAATGGATAGAAAAGGCAAGATAAAATGAACACACAGAAATATCTGCGTGTGGCAGTGGAAAGAAGGTGATCGCAGTAGAATTAAGTAAGATTGAAATAGACTAGTACACAGGTACACATCCCGCAGCTGGCAGGGGAATCCTACTCCATTGGGCCCTTGAGCAAGGCCCTAAATCCCAGCTGCTCCAGGGGCGGACCCTGCGCTCTGACCCCAAGCTTCTCTCTCCCCGCCTGTGTGACTCATGAAGAGCAAGCTGGGGTCTGCAAAAAGACAAATTCCTAATGCAAGAAATTGTATATGGCCAATAAAGTGATCTTATATGGTACAAGCATCATGTCACCATTGCCTGCTTTAGTACTAATGTATGCATGGCCATAGACATCAACATTTTAAATAACCATTTATCTAATTCATAGACCTTACCCCATAATCTCTTACAAATTCATTCAAACAATTCGTTCTTCTTCAGGCATACCTGGCCTTCAGGGATTCTTCTTTTCAAGACATCCCTGTCCACCCCTTGTATATTTCTTTTTCAGACACAGCAGATGTGTGGAAAGCTTGTAATATCCATATATTGCAGCTAATTGCATCCGGTATGTACTGTTTAACTACATAGCAGCTATTCGGGGTGAAAATATAATTATGATAAATTTTGTAGCAAGGAAATACCTGCATTTATTTTAGCAGTCCTGCCATTTTCCTGTTGATGTCTGGATTCTTTAAAAAAAAAGTTCAAGGCAAAAAGAACAGGGAGACTGTTCACATTGAGTTCACATTCAGTTAATGATACCAAGGACATGAATCATTAAACAATGTTTTGCCTGATCAACCAGTAACAATGAGTTCATCTTGTATTAAATTTCAGACACCACAAAAATTCCTCTAGAAGGCAAAACAACAGTGAGCTAACCTATTTGTACGACCTCAGTGATATATTAGATAACTTGTTGAAAACCGTGCCGAAATGCAAGAAATGAAAGGCAGACCAGATATCTTCCCAAGTTAAATGTGATCTAAATTACACTGACGATTTATGTGGCATATAGACCAAAAGGGGGTTCATGCAGAAGAATGCAATGCACAAATTTACTAGCTCATAAGTGGTGACATCAGTGATACAAAAACTAGTGCATGCAGGGGTCATTTCCAGGCTTCCTTCTTCTGTAACCTTTACTGAACTTCATTAAATAAACTGAGGTTTGTTAGATCTCCAGTTAACAAGGAAATGTAGGGTGAAGTCTTATGTCTGAGCCCCTGTTGTTTTGGTGGTGTTTGACCTAGGGAGGTGCAATTGGCTCATCACTCAGAATGACAATGATAGGAATTCTATTTCCCTTATACAGCTGATCCATCCATCCATTTACTAACAGCTTCTTCCAGTTCAGGGTTGGGAGGGAGCCTGAGCCTATCCCAGAGTGACCGGGTACAGCCTGCATGGGACGCCAGTCCAGCGCAGGACACACACAGACGTGCACGCACTCACAGCAGGGCCGAGTGCGTCTCTGGACCGCGGGATGAGACTGGAGCACCGGGAGGAAACCCACACGCACACGAGGAGAACCGACCAGCTCCACGCAGATACCACCTCCGTATAATACTCCGGGGCTCCAGCGCTGCAAGGCAGTAACGCTGACCCCTGTGGCATCCTGGTGCCCCCTGCAGCTGGTGGCTGGTGTAGCGTTTGAATAAAGAATGCTAGGCTAAGATGCTAGAATAAGAACATAAGGTTACAAAGGTTTCTAATAAGGTCATAAATGGTTACGAAGGTGAATGCGTCATTTGGCCATTCTAACTCATTTGAGTTGCCAGTAAAAGAAAGCCATTGAAAGGCCATTGAAAGACAACAGTATACCGTCTGGGCTGCTTGTTCCAGACCCTCAAAACTCGTTCTATAGGAAAGTGCCTCCACTTCTCAATTTGAAAATGCACTTCCGCACGCTGTACTGTATGAAGACACAGGCTTGTGTCTTCGGGTTCAGATGTTTTAGCCTGTGAATGCAGAACTTTCCTTTGGAATGTGTCTGCTTATCCTTCACTGGCCTGACTCCAGAGCAGCAATTTTTTTTAACATTCGTGTCCAAAATGGAATTAAATATTCTAAATGGGGTTTGACGATTGCCCTGTGTGATTTTAACATACATTGATTTGAATTCCATATTTGTAACAGCAATAGGGTGGCATAGTGGCGCAGTGGCCAGCGTGGCTGCCTTGCAGCACTGAGGCTCTGGGTTCAATTCCAGGGGTGTTATCTCCATGGGGCTTGTACTGTATGTTCTCCTGTGTTCCCATGTTTTTCCACTCAGTCCAAGGAAGTGTGGGTAGGTTGAAATGGCTTCTGTAAAATCAGTCCTAGATTGAGTCTGTCTGTCCTGTGATGGACGGGCGTCCTGTCCAGGGTGTATTCTGCCTTGCACCTGTTGCTTGCTGGGATAGACTCCAGTTCCCCCTGTGTCCCTGTACTGGATAAAGCAGTTAGAAAGTGGGGGAAGGATTTTTAACTATAATACTTTTTTCTCTTTTTGTTTCCTCACACTAGAATATAAAAGTGACTGTATGTACACAAACAGCTCACCATTTCACATAGGAAGCCTCTTCAATCTCTGTGATTCACAATTCAAATGTGTAGTTTATGTTCTTAAACAGTACTTGCTGTGTATTTTTTCCTTTAGCTTTCTGTTTTTTTAATGCCTCAAAAGATACTTTTTCCTCCCTTTTTTCTGTATAAAAGATTTATTTTACCTTCCTTTAGAATTGTTATGAAGTGATTGAAAGGTAAGAGTAAGTAAGCGGTCATGAGTCATGTCTACCATTTCATTATAGGCATTCGTACTGATTTTTTCTAATCTGTACAAGTGAAGTTAAATCTTCAATAAGAAACACTTCTTCCTTTACAAATACATCCCTAATTTCATTATATAACACATTCAAAATTCTTATTTGAATTGAATATGGTGCTCTGCACTATTTTTCTAACACGATGCCCTTTGAATGGTTGATTTATCTAGGTAAACTATATTAATTATATTTAAAGCTTTAACTCATAACCATATTAGTTATGGTTCTTTTGTTCTTAAAGCAATCTGCAAAATACTGTGCTGAAAATATTTAACTGTGGTTTTGAAACCTAAACCAAGGAATGACCATCAGACAGTAGTTACATGATATGGGCACAGACTCTTCTTTAAAACAATTACTCATTTCGTGTAGTCCAGTGATTCATACCCGTCTTTAATTTATCTAGCTGACTCTTAGCATAACCGAATTTCAAACTATCCCACAAACAAACGCAAATAAAGATACAGGATTTATCTGGAATTTTCCAGATTATACTCTTATGCAAAATGTATGCATGTCAATGTCAGTGTTTTGAATCTAGAGATATTCTATTCCTGTGGACTTTGTTTGCGAAAAAGACATCTGATGCTTAAAAACAGTAAGAGCAGAGGACAGCTAAGAATTCAATCCAAATCAAACATTTAATCTTGTTTTGGAAGATTCTTTTGATAATTTGATTTTTTAATAGATAATACAGTAAATGCATATGTATAATTTAATTTGCATGACCTGGGATTGAACTTGAGTAGCCATATTTTGGGAAAAAAAACAAATCCCAGTGTTTGTAACTGTTCTCACGTGCAACTTCTGAAGGCGCTCTTTCACAAGACCATTAAAATAAAGTCATCCATACCCTCAGGGGAACAAATGGGTTTTCTGCTAGCGCTGTCTTACCAACACGATTGATCTAATCCAATTCATGTAAGTACCTTCAAGCAGACAAAGGCTTTTTTATCCTAGAGATGAAAAGAAATGAAGTGTAAAACAAGCCTAAGAAATTTTGTTTGATGTGGCTAATTAGAATACAAAACTCAATTGATACTGTAGGTAAGATGACTAATACAATTAAACACAAACATGGTTTATCATCATGCTTGTCCTGTACTCATAGTGGTATAACCCTTATGGCAAAGCCATTAAAATCCAGCATTTCTGAGCTATTTTAAATAGTCCAAATCTTAAAACATTGATGCAATGACTTCTATTAAGAAACGTTTCTCGCGGTTGTCAACTTTTATTACTTCTTCTGTTGTCACATCATTATTTCTAATAATGGTCCACAGCCGAAACGTTGTGTTTTCTTTCTTCTCTTTTCAGCATGGAACAAACCTATTACTTGTTCCTTTGCAGCCTACACATGCTGACGCAGCTCCCCACCTGAATTATTTCTAATAGATGCACAACCAAGAAACTCAAAATATTAAGTCCATTCAGTGTCATTGCGGTAATGATCATGTGTAACTACAGTACACATTAGGCTGTTCTACACATAAAACTCCAGCAATCAGCAAAGAGAGTGTGGATTATACAGTACATGTACATCACCATAATTGGCAAATGCTAATAGAAGATTTAGGAGAGGAAAATGTTTGTTGTTCTCAGGAAATGGTTCTGTTACAGTTTGCACTTGTTACAGATACTTGCAGTGTTTTTGGTAATTACAAAACTGAAAATACTATGGAGAAAGTTTCACTGGGAATCTACTGATGGGATACTGTATGGAAAATGCTATGTCCCTATTTCAAACTGTATATCAAAATGGTGTCTTTTACTCTGCATTGTATAATTTTAGGAATTAACTGTTAAAAAGTAGCAATTGTTTTCATATACTTGGCTTAATAGTCTTAGTATAAGAATACGTAGATGGCTGTACATCACAGTGTATCCACACAGGGACAATTTAGGAACATAATTTAACCTCACTAGTATGGATTTTGGGAAAGAATTGGAGCATCTAGTTAAAACCTACACAAACAAGGAAAACATGAAGATTCCACACAGAAGATTGCCCAGTACATGTTAATCCACAATCCCTGGGCCAAAGAGCTGTGATCCAGCTACTCCACCATAATAAATAATATAATAAAACTAACAATGTGATCTTTTCAAAGTTTCAAATGTGTACATGCAACCACAGGATCATTTACTACTTTATCAACATTTTAATATTTTCAGAATAAAAATCTCATGTCATGAATTGTAACATATAAGAGAGGCTGAAACGTTTCTGATTTTGTGTGAATTGACAGTTTACCTATCAATGACCATTGTGTCCACTTTAGGTGTGTTACCAGGGCTTCTCAATGGGTACAGGAATTTAAATTGTTTCATTTTATTTAAATATTTTCTCTCTTACAGGATGACGAAGTGAGGGTGAAGCTTTGGTGTCAGCACTGGACAAACTTTGTTTTGTTTCAGTACTGTTACTATGATGTTTCAAATTCAGCAAGTGTTAAAATCCAGAAAGGGCACAAATGTTCCCCTCACAGTGAGTGAAATAATGGGTTCCACAACATGAAAGCTCTACTCCTTTATACACACGCAGTACAAGCTCATTTTTAACAACTATAATGTGAGGGTAGAAAAGAAACAGATGCTTTTATTTCATGTTTACTTCACCTCACTGAGTGAGCACGGTAAAATCACAGGATGCAAATAAAAAAAACAACCCACAAAGACAGAACATTAAAAACCAGTATAAAATAAAAAGATGAGAAAGATGTCACAAACAGAGGAGGCCAATCAGACTGTGTAATCTTTTGGGCAGTTAATAGCTCATTGATGCAAGGACCTCACCCACTGCCTATTAAGCGTTGAATAAATATTTAAAGAGCATATTTCTAATTAACCCATTGAGTCTTCCCAACAAACTGCCAAGATCTGGGATTTTCTTTGGCATTTTGCAAAAAATAATATACAAATGATCTGAGACTTCACGCTGTGTGCTAAAGCACTCCCAACATGATTTAGCAGGGTATAACCACTGCAAAAAAACAATCGTCTGAAGTTCTGCAAAGAAGAGCTAACATTTATAGAGATGAGAATATGCTTGTATCAGGGTCTTCTTACAGCAGAACATTTTTCTGAATCCATTAGTGCCCTGGGGCTTCAGGTCACTTCAGAAGCTAAGTCAAAACTCTTTATTCTCTGTGCTGTGTGAAATGCTGTAGCAGTGGAGTAATAGGTTTAGCTGACTGTCTCAAAACTGAAGTTGAATAATATCGATGAGGGGTTGACTTATATAAGATAACTTTTTATGTAAGAGGACCTTTTAAAAACTGTAGATTTATGAGCAGAAAACATAAAATTAACTCAGAAATGTGCGATCAAACACAATGTTGCACAAAAAGCAAGAGTCTGTCAGTTTCTGCAACATCTGGTGTAGTCTTAGGTGGGGGAAAATAAATTAACACTGAATTTCAGCACTGAGTCTAACTTGAGCTGGTTTCTCTAGAGTTGAGAAAAGTACTTGCTCAAGGTGGAAGAGTAAATTTATAAATTATTGTGGAAAAAAAGTCAAAACATTTGGGGAGCGATACACATTCTGGAAAATCTCTAGATAAAACTTTACTGATTATAGCTCAGCAGTTTCACATCATTCATTTTAAAATTGATTATTTAAACTCTAATATAAATCGTTAGTCCTAAAAGCATTTCTTAAGCACAATGCCAATCAGGTCATGCTAATATGTCTTTAATTTGGCTCTGAGCAAAAGTCTAATACAAGCACATCTGCCATTGCTAAGCTGCCAGTTTTAGAGCAGCTTACAGTCTCTGTTGAATGCACCACAAAAGTTCATTGAATTAATATGTTATTTTTTTTAAAGCTGAAATACAACCTGGGAAATGTTTTAGCTTGTGTCAGGCAGGGCAATATGATACTACAAGGCACCATGCATATAATATCAAGAATGGTACGCAAAATCACAGTAAGATAGGAAGACAATATGTGTCTTTCCTTCTGAGCGCCAAGGCCAGTGGAAGATCATCTGACTGCGTGATTACCCAATAAGATATAGCATTGATGGCTGTCAGAACCATGTTGTCCATACAAAGATAGAGAAGTCTTCCAATCAGCTAATCTCTCCACCTGTACTGTACGTCACCTGCCTGTTCTCTCTCTCTTCATTGGATGAAAACGCCTCGCACTTCACACGTCCTGCGACACGATTCACTGTATTTTTGTAAACAGCTTTTTCCTCTACAGAAACCCAGGAACAGTCCATACTGACACGAAAGAGTAATGGAGACAGTGGAGTATTCTCTACCTCCTCCCCTCAGGGGTCAACCTCAACTGAAGTCAGAATGTTCTCATTTTTAGGAGACAGACTCATGTTTGCGTTTTTCTCAATTAGGGGACAACATTTTGTTTGACATGAAAATGCTGAATGGGTTCGCAAGTACAATGCAGTGATAAAAGACATAAAAGTCACATTCCCTTTTGAACTTTTCCATGATTTATGGAGTACAGTATAACATGAACGCTTGGGGTAGGTATAATAGTGTATCCTATTATACCATGGGGTCTAGAAAATAATTCAGATATCCTTGTACTGTACACTACCCAGTGTATTACAGAGAAATATGAATCCTATTCTGAACTTCTAGGGGCTATTAGAATTCAGATGATTTCATTTTTATATCACGTCATACCTTATTGTGGCCCCAGGCCACATACGAAAGTCTGACATTTACATTTTGCAGTAAACGAGGAATCGGACTTTAGACCATCTACTGTGAGAAATATTACACACTGCAGGACCGACTTCTAAAATGTTATTGCTAACCTGTCTAGTTATTGAGTATTTATGATTCCATATATATCACCATTCAGACAAACTACTCAGACTTCAACAACTGTCAACAGAGGAACTCTAGAGTAGATGAAGTTTTAAAGAGGATGGAGTCGTTTTGAGGAGATATATAATTTATTAATGTTTTCCATTCTTTTTTTATAAGATCTTAATATTTTCCAGTAAACATTACAATTTATGCAAAACTTTTTTTGCATACTAAAGTGTGATCAAAGTGAACATAAACTTTTTTAGCATCAATGGAAAGTTTAGAATGTTTTTGGCATTTAAAATAATCTGGTACAACTGCGAGCAGATTATCTTTGATATTTTGCTCTTGTTGGGTCTGTCTGAACAGTCGTTCAATTCCCAGTTTACACCTGACAGATTTTTCTGTTTGCTTTCTAAAACCTATTTGGAAGAAACCAGATTTCCCTACATTTATTGAAATGTTTAGACCATTACCACATTTTGCCTCTATATTTAGGCTCTGGGTTACCTTCAGTGATGCCCTTCCTTGCCAGTAAACACTTTTTTAATTTACCTTAAATTCCCTACTTGACAAACTGAAAACAACATCTCC
This sequence comes from Lepisosteus platostomus, assembly GCF_059453375.1. Classification (NCBI taxonomy): domain Eukaryota; kingdom Metazoa; phylum Chordata; class Actinopteri; order Semionotiformes; family Lepisosteidae; genus Lepisosteus; species Lepisosteus platostomus. The sequence continues at coordinate 5,481,750 of NC_142618.1, read as the reverse complement.
AGAGAAACCATCCTTCCATATAAAGGGGCTTCTCATCTAGCTGTTCCAACCATGTAGTGTTATCATAAACAGACATTGACACTTTTGATGAATACACTGCATAAAATATGCTGTTTTAGCTTGCAGGTATAAATCACAAATGTCACAGATATCTTCTACTTCATTTTCACCCCCTGTAACAAATGTAAAATATGTTACACACACACACAAAAAATATCCTTTATGGAGAAAAAGTATGGCAAATACTAGAACATTTCCAACCTTTAAAATGAAATAACATTTTTCAAAGAACTAAATAACTCCATAAAAATAAAAACATACACACTGCAAACATGATTAAACATTTTTTTTTATCATTTCTCTCATCTTAAATTTTGAGGTCTCCCTCAACTGGGGAAAAAAAAAACACAGACCTATATTTGAACATAGAAGAAATGTTTTCAAAGGCAAAGGGCTTTTCTTACCTTTAACTCAAGTCTTTCATTGTGGAAACAACAGCTACAGTATTTACATTCAGAACACTGCACTTTTAGACAGGATCAAATATATTATTTGGACATGATGCAGCCAAAACAAAGTTCCCCAAATTGCTGGATACAAGACGTTTCGTTGTCCTAAAATGTCTCTCTTAAAATAGTTATTTTCCTACCCTTTTCACTGGAGAAATTAGCACATTTATTTTGGAACTAAAACAGCAAAATATGTCATAATGTCTCTTTATCTGAGATTGGAGCAGAGTCTTATATTCGAGGACTTTTTCTCCAAGTTTATTACCTGTTGCACATCTGCCATAGTGGAAAAGATGTGCCTTTTGAATTCAGTCGCATGAGACAGGATGTCTAAATCAATCTTTTGTTCTTGAAATAACTTCAAAGTACTCACTTCAAGCCTTTTATCATCAACAATAACAGGGAGTGGTCTCTAATCATTCTGTTGCCTACTTTTGTTTTGACTGACAACAACAAGTAACATACCACAGGCAAAACAGAGTCTCATATTACAAATATGTTTTTGGGTGGGCTTTCAAAGACCTCATGTATCCACAGTGTAAGTTGCAAACATTAGGGGAAGTACCTAATGGAAGACCAAAAACTCTGAGTATTCAAAATTGTATAACATTTTAATAATGAGTTTCTGGTCTAAAGATTTGACCAAGAGTCTAATATGTTACATTTGATTCAATAAACTCTTCCAACAGAAGACCGAAATTCTACCCTCAGACTGGAGAACAGCCAATATAGTGCTCATCTATAACAAGGTTCAGAAAAATGAAAAAGATAATTAAAACCCAATAAGTCTGACTCCTACTACATGTGAAGATATGGAAGCAATTCTTAAAAGTGAACTAGAGGATCACCTTAATCGAAAATCAGATTCTGGAAAAATGTCTACCTAGATTTTGAAAAGTTAGATCTTGTTTGACTACCTGGTTAATGTTCTTTAAACAAGAAACAACAGTAATGGGACAATAAAGAAACAGCACACATACAGTATGCAGGGCATATGGCATGGTGTACTGATAGCTCTTCATTTACATACTCTGATTTTTTTGGTGTAATGTGCTTCAAAAATTCAATCATTTCTCAAATAGCTCTCACTTTAACACAAGAGGCAACTTGACTGAGAAGTCAAGACAATATTAATACCCAGTTGTGCCAAGGGATGAGTCACTTGGATTCATCTCACATTGTCTCATACTTACTAAATAAGTCTATAAAATGTCTTGTCTTAGTCTGCACCATGTTCGTCTATATCACAGCAAGAAGTGGCTTGATGAGGTATTTGAAGCAATTAGCTGCTAACTACCAGAGGTGTTACAGTAGATAGCCAGAATGCCCTCCTCTCATTTGTAATTGAACTTGCAAAAACAGCATTACACAATTACAGTATGTTTTCTGAACTGCTGAATGTGAATGAACAAACAGCACTGCAACATTTTAGCAATAACAGTACAGCATGTTATAGCTCTTTGTCTCAAAGTGGCAATCAGTCTAACATACTGTATGTTCTCTATGAGTGTGTTACTTTTCCTGTAGTCTCTCCACTCCCCTGACTGCTATTTATCTGGTAGTAGGCTCTGCCTTGGTGGATCCATTAATGACAAAACACTCAGCCTATTAAGAAGTATACACAAAAAATGTGCCATAAGCATGCACTCATTAATCAGGGGTACACTTTTCTTATTATATTTACAGAATATACGGTACATACAGTATATATCAAAGTTATGGGACATGTTCTGGGGTATCCTGAGACTATATACTGTAAGTCTCTTATACAGAGTTTCATATAACTTTAGACATCTCAGAACATGGTACTTATTAACAATGTTATTGTCAGCCATATTGCAATTGAAAGTCAAGACATTTTTAATTGCACTGGAAGGTATAATTGATGCGATACAAATTGTACACAAAATACAATTGAAATATTAATAATGAAATATTAATGTTGCATTTATGTAAAAATGTCTCATTTAAAAATAAAGAAAAAAATAAAAAGGTGAATACTGTGCCTAACAGTAGCTTATTTTTTGTATCAATTAAGGAAAACGCATAGTATCCAATTCTGAGGTTGCACTAGTGTTTAATTTCCCCCTCACATTAGTGATTCTGTATGCAAAACAAACACATTTCTGTTCTCAAAAGTGTGACGTTTTAAAACAAATGGACAGCCAGTTTTCTCTGGTAACTGGACAAACGCGCTTCATCCAACATGTAGTGCTCTAGGAAAAGCAAACATTTTTAGGAAACATTTTATCTGGGAAGCAGCCAAGACACGGTATTCAATGAACAAGGAATATAATTGTGCATGTTTCCAAAGGTGAAAAACTGTTTCCCGGGGGTATAACATCACCACCATACCAGCATAGTCTTCACTGCCTGCAATGATGATTTGCACTGCATTTCTTATTCATAAACCCTTAAATATTAATGCTTTTAAACAACCAATATTTACAGCAGGTACAGTACTAGCAAAATATCTGTCAAAACAGGTCTTGATAAAAAAAACCACAGTCAGATATTCTTAGCATTCAAAAGATATGCGAAGGAGAAAACCGTCATACACAACTACCTCGAGTTTTACTTTGTTGGGGAAAAACCGATGCAGAACTTCATTCCTTCGAGAGCTCTCCTTTGAAAAACTTCAAACTGAATTTCTGGAGTTAAAAAAAAACATGCCTGGACACTCTTGGCATAGAATTTCCAAGGGGAATGACAACAACATCTACAGTAAAAATAATTTACAGAATTCAATAAATAAAATTGCGAAATGGATTGCACCCGGCTCCTTTAAATTTTCTATTGATTTACTGACTATTGAATCAAACTTTGCAAATGATTTATATTGTACCCCTTGCACCCCCTCTTAAAAGTCAGAGCAATCTATGAAAACACCAAGCTGAACCATTTCTATGCCTGCTTTGATGCTCTGAACACGGGCACTGCTGAGAAGACCCCAAATGTGCAGGGTGAGTTTGTTCTGAAACTCTCAGAGCAGGATGTGCAGAAGACTCTGAGCAGGGTGAAAATCCATAAGGCTGCAGGGCCTGATGGGATACCACCTCTTGTCCTGAGGACATGTGCAGCCCAGCTGACCACAGTGTTTACAGACATCTTTAACTCCTCCCTGTCACAGTCCATTGTACCCACCTGCTTAAAAAAACACTATTGTTCCCCTCCCCAAAAAGGAAAAAGTGACGTGCCTGAACGATTACTGCCTAGTAGCATTAACATCTGTGGTGATGAAATGCCTGGAGAAGCTGGTGTTGTCACACATCAACTCCTCCATCAAGGAGTCCCTGGACCCTTTGCGGTTTGCCTACCAGAACAACAGATCAGTGGATGATGCTGTCTCCCTGGCTCTGCATACAGCCTTGGAACACCTGGACACTAAGAACTCATATGTGAAAATGCTGTTTGTGTAGTACAGTTCAGCATTCAATTCCATCATACCCAGTCAACTGGTGGCAAAGCTCAGGGGATTAGGTCTGTGCAACTGTCTGCAGCTGGCTGCTGGACTTTCTAATTGAGAGACCACAGGTGGTGCAGATAGGTAATAAAACATCAACACCACTCACCCTGAGGACTGGAACCCCACAAGGCTGCTGTCTGAGTCCAAGGTTGTACTTCCTGTTCACTCATGACTGCACAGCAAGACACAGCAACAACCGCAACATTAAGTTTGCGGATGACAACACTATAATAGGCCAGATCAGCGATGATGACGAGTCCACTTACAGGGATGAAGTCATACAGCTGCTTAGGTGGTGTCATGGCAATAACCTCGACTTGAACGTAAATAAAACGAAAGAGCTTATAGTGGACTTTTGGAGACACAGGCCACACACTCACAGCCCACTCAGTATTGATGGAACAGAAGTTGAAACAGTCACCAGCTTTAGGTTTTTGGGAATTCACATTTCTAAAGATCTAACCTGGACTGTGAACACTGACTCTATCTTGAAGAAGGCTCAGTGGCGCCTTTATTTATTGAGGTGCCTCTACTGATGGGGGATGCCAGTACCTGTGTTGGTGAACTTCTACCGCTGCACCATCAGGAGCATCCTCACCAACAGGATCACCGTTTGATACGGCAACACCTCTTCTCGAGAAAGAAAGGCACTGCAGGGAATGGTCAATATGGCCTAGAAGTTCATTGGCTGTGGTCTCACCGAGGTTAAACAGCTCTGGTAGAATTCTGGCCATCACAGAGGACAGTCACCACCCCGGGCATGAGCTCTTCACCCCACTGCCCTCAGGCAAGAGATACAAGAGCATACGGACACTTACCACCAGATTCCTCAATAGCTTCTACCCACAAGCAGTGCGATTGGCGAACACATTTAGCCGTGCCCCTCGGACCACACCTATACACCATCTACCTCATTATGATTTCTTATTTATTGTACATCTCCAGTCATTGTTTACACGTCTGCATTGTATACATTCAAACTGTTTACTTGTTTGCTTGTACATTGTCTACTGTTTGTTTGCATATTGTCTTGATGCACTGTCTGCACTTTGTGTTGTACACTTTGTTTTTAACGGTCGAGAGACTTTCTGTAAGTAAGAATTCCATTGTACCAGTACATGTACCAGTTACATATGGCAATAAAGTTCAAGTTCAAGTTCAAGAAATATTGGTCATATCCTTGGCTTTGTCATGTTCCTAGTTCCCTGTGATTATTCATGTTTTTCTGGTGTGTCATGTTGTGTAGCCTGTTTACTTCCTGTGTCTGCTCTGCTCCTGGCTCAGCACTGAGGGTACAGATGTCCTGAGACCTGCCTAGCACCAGGTCACTCCTCTCCGTGGCCTGAGGGCCTAGGTTTCTATACCGACATTGTCTGACCCCCTGAGGCTGAGCTAACCTCTGTGTTGCCCCTTTTCCCGCTAGGCATTGGGTCTCTACTGCTCTCCTTGTCATTCCACAGCATGCCCTTCCGACATCCGCGACAGCCTGGCCCTCACATGACTCAAAAAGTCTTGACGTTTTTAACAGAAATCGTGGGTAGGCATTTGCAAGATGTTGCAGGAAGGCAGGTGCTAAAAATGTCATTGCTATGAAAGAAGACTACATTGTTCCAAAACATGAGATTTGGATGTACTGTAACCTTTCGAAGATGCTGCTACTGACAACATCAGCATTAATTCCGTACAATACCGAGTTTCAAATTGCTATGCTTTTCTTTCTGAATTTTATATATTCTGTATGAAGGCATTTTTTAAGTAGAAGAGGCTACCAGTTGACTAAACTTTTAATATATTCAAGAACCAGCCATCCTGTGCTAAAATGTATAATGAAATCAAATCAAACCAAACAGTAACAGTGAAAACTGTTCAAGAAAGGGAGCAAGTAGGCATGTGAAATGGGCACCACGAAAAATACTAAAAATAAAAAAGTAAATCTGTGGGATATTACTAGTTGCATAGCTATAGTCTGGACAATCATATACTGTACTGCACATGTCCTGTACCATGACAGCCTGATGTCCAAAATATGAGTTACAAATGAGCAGAACCTGCACAGAGGGAGCTGGGAGCCAAAGTGAATAAAGGCAGCAGCTCCTCCTGCCTACAGGGAGTCAGACTAAATTACCTGCTTTAGCAGGCAGGGTCACTGTGAATATCACCCACCGGGGAACCACTGGTCACACAGCCCATCGATTAACACGCCAGAGACAAAACCTGAACACAGGCCTTGGGCTTCAGTGCAGTGTGAAGTTGTGACAGAGTAAACATGTCTCAACAAGAATACTGCTTAATATATGGACTGTCTCTAAAACAAAAATGCTTAATGTCACAGGGAAAGCTGAATATTAATAGAATCAAGAAGGTAGAGGCTTTGTCGTATACTATCTCTGTAATTTTATTAGCCATCTATATAGTATTATTGGTACCAAGCGTGCCCTGTTTCAATAGCATAGAAAAGGCCACAAGCTACACACAGCTTTCAGTTCTACCTCCAATGATGCTTCAAAGTACAACTCGTCAGTTTACAGGCCCAGTTGATTTAAATACTTCACATTCATGGCTTTTTAAACAGAAATGTAATCCCTGGAGTGTTCTTCATACGCAGGTCACATTATTCTATGGAGGAGACCACTGATGCAGCTCCCTCATTTTCGAACACGTCATGCTGCACGTAGCACAAGAAGGAGACAAACAGCTGTGAGGCGGCTTGAGACTCCGAGTAACAGTGCTTAGACCGTGCTTCTCTACATACCCAGGACCATCCGGGGGGGCTGACATGAGAAACAAACTGACCCAGATGCTGCAACATTTATGATTAGGGACCCGAATCTAAATATCAATCCAAGCGCGGTTCTTGCTGTGCTGCACATGCATCATAACAAACAGCTCCACTGGGCAATTCTCCCCATTGTAAATGTTACACAGCGTTCAGGAACTATTAAATAACTTGTTTATTTATGTACATCGTTTGGGGAATAACAGCTGTCTGACCTAATCACTCACCACTGATTAGATGAAGAGCGTAATGTCTGTTTATGAAAAAAAAGTTACTTAAGATGCAGAATTTACAAACAACTGTTTGCACACACTTTGAAATAAAAGGATCAAATTAAATAGGATTGTCAAATCAGTAGAGGAGGCAACCAAAAATAACAGAAATGCATGTATATTAGTCTAAAAGTTACAGAATGGCAAAGAGGACATTCTGCGATTTCCTTTTTGACTAAAGTGAAAATATTTTATTCACAAAAAAGAAAACGTTGTCATTTAAATGCTGATGACTTACATTCAGAGTTATTCGTTTTTTTTAACAATGGAGAATGATGTATTTACAAATTCCTTTTATCGTTTCATGTGATTTGTCTGAATATTTCTTTTTTGGCTGATCTTGTCAGATGTCAGGAGCTACTGTAAGCAGTCTTGGGTCTGGTCAGTACTGGGGATGGGAGGCCTCAAAGGAAAAAGCGGGTTGGTGCTGTACTGTACGAGGTGTTGGGGGACCAGCGGGTGGGACTTCTTCCTCTGGAACAGTTTTCAAACCCAGGACACTGTGCTGTAGGAGGGACTGTCCTTCAAATGAGATATTAGATCAAATGTCTGACTCCTGAGGTATTAAAGATGACGAAGATGACACCTGACACTGTTTGTAAGAAGAGAGGTGTTAAGTCTGGTGTTCTGGCTAAAATCCACTCTGTGCCGGTACAGTCTGGCCTAGCTAATGCTCCGCCTTAATTCAACTGGTAAAGCAGCTTATTTCACCTCTGTACCTGATCTGCAGGATGGTGGGGCTGGAGATATTTACAGTAAGTGCTGAAGCTCAGTGGCGGATGAAGTGAGCCCTGTTCTATATGTAAATCATTTTGGGATCCTTTGGGATGAAAAGTGCTATATAAATGCGAGGAATTATTATTTCCTGACTGATAACTTCCCCAGACAAAATTAAGTTAATGTAAATTTCGGTTGGTCTCGGACACTGCTCACAGTTATTCAGCAGTGGGAGGAATCCTAGTTTTCTTGTTTGAACCTTGTGGACATGGTCTTTTACACAACCCCTAGGAAACCCACGTTTAACATATACAGTACGAAATGTGCAAGTCCCAGTAAAGCCTCCGTTCCTGATAAATTATTGGAGCACTGCATACGAGTAAAGTATTTATTGATCCTCTCTGTCAGTAAAATCAATTAGAATTCAAAGGGAAACCATATATCAGTTCAAAGTACAGTGGATTTGAATTTTGAATAATTATAATGAAGTTATGTGCATTAAACTGAGTTAATTATTAATCAAGCTTTCATTTTCCAAAATGTTGACAGGCTAGTCAATAGAATCTGCATTATAATTAAATTGTCAAAATATTCTCCGTTGTAGCTGTGTAACAGCACTCCCCAAACAAAATCCCACCACAGCAGCGTTTTGGTGAGCAATATCAATTTTGTGTGACACATTAGCAAAGCGATTAGGGTTTTTTAATTTTCTCTAACAAAACATACATTAATGTCTTCAAAGAAAACTGAATAAGTTTTATGTGTAAATGAAAGACTTGTACTTTTAGTGAAATAGACTGAAATGTATGTATCTCAGTAATGTAGACAAGCTGCAATATGTAGATCATGTTTTTAAATTTCAATCTGTACCTGGACATAAGAAATTCCTTCCTCTGTTTTAAACATGTTATCTATTATATTGAAGAGAAGATGTAGAATTTAAGTATTTTAAACTGAGGCATGTTTTCAACTTTTTAACTTTCAGGACCTGTGAAGGGCACTGCAGCAGTAGTCTTGATTTTATCATTTAGACTTTCTCAGGACCGCGACCCTCACCAGGAAAAGCGAAGTGAAAATGGATGGATGGATGGACTTTCTCAGGAGTCAGGACTCACAGCATGATCCTGTGGTGCACAAGGTTAACTGTGGTGCCACCACAACCTTTCTGTCAACTGCTCATGCGATTCTGAGGACTTGCCAACAACTTGTTCTGCGTCATGAAGCATAGAAAGAATACACTGGGTGATGCCTACAAAAGCAGGAGTCAAAGAAGGACCTCCTAACATAGAGGCAGTAGTTTAACTGAAGCACAGTGTCTACCGCCTTTGGAGTGAAAAAAAATCATTAGGTTCTCATAATGTAAAAACTCCAGGCTAAACATATAAACACTGTTAGCAGATCTAAGGAACCCCATTATGAGAAGATCAATAACTAGGAGTAAATGAGAGGAAGGGGTTTAAGATTCATGTTTTACTTTGAACACTTAAATGTACCTCCAGACTTTCTGTTTAATTATGAAGATTGCAGATCGCCCAAATTTAAAACGGCTTCAATGTTCTTTTAAATCTGATTAATCCCAGAGATTTGCACTCTAAAAAGGATGGGAAGCTCGACTGTACCTCGGACTCTCAGAACGATGCCTCTGGCAGAGTCTCTGATGCAGGAGTGGTCAAAGGGTAGGAGCCAGACAAAAGCTGATCCTCCAGGGATTTTGATTTTAGAACGAACACTTCCAGTCCATAAAAAAATATTTGTGTGATTCAGACAAACATAACTCCAGCAGACTGGAAAGACATCTTACTGTCTTTCCTACTACAATTTGATGATGATAGTGTTTTTTGTTTAATATCATTTCCAGTAAATGTCATAATGCACAGCGTACCCACTTGATCTCTAAGGTCTCACTGGCTTACCCTTCCAATATTAGGGAAAATACAGTACTTAATGTTTTTATTAAATGTTTTTTTGTTAAAATTCATCATTTCTCATAATATCCCCCTCAAAATTATACCGTTGCAGAAACTTTGAAAATGATTGGGAATTTATACAAACGATGCCCTATTTAGAAAATAATTTATCTCAAATCCAGACATTATAATTATTATACACAGTGTGCGAGGATCAGACTAAGGTTATTGGCTTAACAAGAAAGCCAATGACTGCACTACCAAAAGGCCTGCTACCTGTATCAGTGGTCAACCATCAATTAAAATATGTAATGTCACGTTTGCATTCACATCCTCTTTTACATTCTTGAACCCTTGAAAGTGTCCAGCCTGAGAATTCAGATTTCGATGAAAAGTATTTGGGTTAAAAAATACAAATGCATCTTTCCTGATTCTGCCAGATGGGACATCACACGCACGTGAATAGAGTGAAACTCACGGTGTAGATCCAGCCCAGTGAGATTTCAGGGTTCACAGAGAAGTGATGACAAAAGGTTTTTTTCACATGACAAAACGGTCCTGGCAGCTGTTGTAACGGTCAGCTATTCCCCCTCTTAGCAAGCCAGCACTTCTCAAAGTCTGCCAGCGGTAATCTTCCCAGCCACTCTGCGCCAGCCTGAAGATGTCTTCAGATGTTTGTTCTCAACATCTGACAACTGTTGTTGCATCAAGATACTGTAGTTAAAACATCGGGCCACATCCAAACTGCAGGCACCTGCCAATCACAAATTACAGACCACACTGGATACTGATACTGAGCCATTGGGATAGGAAGAGCAGTCTTCATACAAATAGAAAGCTCAGATCAGATTTGGGGTTTGTTACCCATGACTAAGAATGGGTTAGTTCTGTTTTTCTGGGCCAGGCTATGAACTGTTTTGAGTCTTTTCACACCTCATGTGTTTACAGTAAAAGTGAGAATGTTTTAACTCAAAGTGGTAAGCCTCCTCAACTGACTGAAGCGTCTATACACAGGTTTTATTACTTATTTATCAACACATGCTTCAAAATGTTGGCTTAAAAAACAACAAACTGCTCTTTTTCCAGCTGTACAGACTGTACAGACAAACAGAAATGAATTACAATGATATTCAACCAGGACCTGGAAAACAAATCATTAGACCTTTCACTTGTGCCAGGTATTTGGTAAATATTAGTTTACACAGCTGTAAATACCAAAAGTCTCCTGTAACAAAAATATCTTTAACTCCCTCCAGGTGCAAGCTCTATAGAACAGCACACTGTGTTACAGACCCACTATTGTTCTCATTCTGCTCAGCAGGGAGAACACATCTCCTTTAACAAAGCCATAATCACAGGCTTACTGTATACAGGTGGGATGAAAACAATAATATATTTATATTAAATAGGTCGTAAGCTACTATCATTTTTTGAAAATACAGTTTGATTTTGGTCAGAGATAAAATAGAATTATTCAAGAGATCTAAATGTATAGTATTATTTCATTTCTAAACATGGGTACAGTGTACTGTACATCTTCCACAGCTTGTTAATGACATGCAATTAATCATCAGCAGAGGCCCTCACTACAATTTTAATGATGCATTTAACACACTGCCAATGTATTCCATCTTAACAGAAATGCAATTTCTTGAAAACCAAGTTTTATTGAAGTTATTTTAAGTGCTTATAAATAAATTTTATTATTATAATTGTTATTCTCTAAATTAAAGTATTAACGCCACCTATTCCAAATCCATGTATATTCCTAATGTGACATCTTATCCCATGTGTAAAGCTTCATACACTGAGTGGTTTCTCAAAGAGACAGGCAAGGAATGATGCCCAACAGCCCCAAGCCACTAACCTGTATGTATACTTAAGACAACAAGATGTGTCAGGCAAGCACCTATCAGGGATTTTACACTTTTTAACATTCTGAATAAACATACATGTTGTCTCTTGCGAGAAATGAGCAAACACACATCACAACATGACAGAATGGTGATGCACTTTAAAAAAAAGTCAGCTTGCAGTAGAATGAGCTGGCCTATTTAACAAGCCTTCAATGAGCTTTGACAGGACAGTAATTTCGTTAGTATCCACATAAACAGCTTTACCATTGTTAAACAGGGAGTTTAACAGCATGAGTAGAAAAGATATCCTATGGAGTTACAGTACTTAATAATCATGTAGGAGCTCTTTAAACTAGGCTGAACCACTGAATAACACACTGTGTCTGTATCATACCCCACACTGATATGCATGAAAACTTTGCATGGCATAGCTCGCTGAGTTTTTTCAGTGGTCAGCATTTATCTGAACTAAAATCCCAGATTATCCTTGGGAGTTAGATTGCTTGCCTTTGAGATGTCCCATTGCTCTGATGAATAGCATTAATTTAACCCATTGTCTTGTTTAAGTCTTCTTCAATGAACATTCTCTTAGTTTTACAACTGCATTTAAGCTGCGTTTTACAGGATGGGAATTAAAAGCCTACAGCACATTAACAAGTAACATATGTGTAAGGTACTGGGGTAATTTCCAGTAAAAAGCCTTAATTGACCTAACCAAATACCAGGCCACCTATTCAGAATGCTTTACCAAAAGACTTAGACTTACAGTATGTGAAAAACTATACAGGTAATACAGTTCATTAATGGGCCATAGAACATGATGAAGCCAAAAAAACTATTTCTGTAAAAACAGGTAAATACATGCCTTGGATAACGAGAGGAAGTCGTTAGAACTCTTAAACTAGGCATTGTCTGTGCGAATTCCTCCCACGTACACAAGCAAAAGTATCCAGATTTTGAACACAGGTATGTTACAGGAAAAATAAACACTCAAGATCCTGTAAGGACAAATCCCATATAAAACCGTATCTGCCTCCAATAATTAAAAAAAGAAACTTGGCTGTCCATCACTTGATGAATAAAGGCTCCACACTCAACGGTGTGTGCTTTTTTAAATTCTCGTAGAGCCGGAGGACATTCTGAGGAAACCACTGCTGAACAGGGTGCTTTATCTGCTGACTTTTCCCCCAACCTTAACCCTTTTGTTCCACCCTTCCCCCTGCACACACACCATCAGTCACACTCAGCCAAATAAGGTGTCATCGCTGTCTTGCCTTCCAGTCAGCTCTGGAGCCTGACAAACCCTTCCTGTAACATAGACATTGGAATGTTAACTTCAGGGGCCCAGGTGCTGGTGAGCAAATAACCTTTGAACAGACCCTGGCTGCACAACACAGCAGCACAGCCACTCCTAAAAAAGTTCGTTAAACCAGAGGTGGTTCTGCCCTAATTGAGTTCTTAAGGCTTCCACGGCTAGAAGTAAGCATTTCTCTTTCTTGAGTCGGGAGTGCTCCAGATACAAACACTCTCGTTCCCTACCTGGTGCTGAGGCTCACTGCCAGAAACATTGGTAGATAACTTGGAGCACTAACGGCGTACCTTTTAAGAGACGCACGCATACTGATAGGGAAACCACGACAACGTTATAAAAATGTAACCTGACCCCTGAGCTCCTTAAACGTTTAAGTCTGTTTTTTGATGGAAGTTAAAAATGCCCTAACAAACAGAAATGTGTGTGTGTGTTTTTTTTACAAGTGTTACCTCGAGCTAGGTCAAGATAATGATTAAGCCCTTTTCATTACAGAATATTTCCAGGCTGCCCCTGCACAAAAGACAAAGGGCCTAATTTTCCCTGTGGGCAAACTGTGTGGAAACTACCCATCTAAGTCATTTACTGTAGAGTGGGCAGAGAGCCTACAGCTTGCCCACACTGAAAACAAGAACCAGTGTGTATGGACGAAATATACTTCTTGCTGGATGTTTGAAAAAAGTTGTGTGTAGGAGAACAAGCTTGCATCATGCTTCCAGTGATTGTGATTTTCAAAGTGAGGTCTTAAAGGATAAGCAAGCCTTTCAAGCAAGTAAAATCCAGGCAATTTCTAGACACTGTCAGCAGAGAAGGATTTACACATGCTAGAAATGTCAGTCTTCAATGAGGCTGTGCAGACATCCTTAATGTTTTAAGACGACTTTCATGTTCCACAGACCCCCACCACTGCAGACATATCCCTGTTCTGCTTCTTCTCAAGGAACTGCAAGCTAGTCTGTTTTGTATTCAGTACGTCTGCATTGAAAACTTTAAAACACAATCTTTAGCTCTCTTATACCTGTGTGCTCCTTAGTCTGTTTAAAAGGTTAAATATAAACACTTTATAGATGGTGCATTTCATAACTTCCCCTTTTAACTGGGTTAAGCATCCCAAATTACACCTTCACCACCACAGTTTTAAAGAAATGTAAGGCAAAGATGCAGCAGTTTTATCCTTTCCACTAACAGAGTCAAGCACAGCCTCACACACAATCCCTTTAGGAGCAAGTAATAGGTTTATCCCATGCTGAAAAGAGAAGAGAGAAAACACAACGTTTCGGCCTTTAAACACAGCCTACACAAGTGGGAAAACAACTGTTCTATGATCAAAAGAAACATTCAAGAAAGAGGCTAGTGTTTATTAATGGAACTAATCAGGCTCCCAGACATTTCTTAACTGCTTATGTTAATCAGAAGTAATGTATTACTGATCGTTTGAAGTAATACATGAAACAAAGTACAGTTTGCCTCTCCTTCATCATGCTAATAAATAACTACTTGAGTCTGCTGTGCTGCCTGGTACTGACACCACTAACATCACAATGGGAAACGTTTGTTTGAGAAACTACACTCATTTCAGCTAAGATCCAGTAAACCGATATACAAAAGGCCAAGATTGCTTCTCAGTAGGGTCTCACCTACTGTAATATTTAAAAAAATTCCAATATCTAGTGCATTCTTATCTTCAGTGCATTCTTGTCCATGGTTCTTTGTTATTGTAACTGCCATCACTTTAAAATAAATTCAGATTTCCAGCCATACACACAAGAAACAGCACATTGTGTTTCAAATAGTGATGCTGCTCATTTAAAATAACTGCTGATTGAGGATCCTTCTTCAGAACCAGATGTTTAGCATGATTCCATTTTAAAATGGAATTTAAGACCTGCTGTGATGAGACATCTGGTTTTCAGAAGGGACGTCTTGTAATAAACTGATTTACTGGAGGGTGGGACTGTGGCATAGGCAGGTAAAGTTGCCCAAGGTCAGAAAATGGATATCAAAGTTAGAAAGTTAGCTGTGACTGAATATTAGGATGTCTTGGCATTTTATTAACCCTAAGTTGGGGCCAGTGGAAAAAAAACTTTCTTATTTGAATTGGTCAGAAATGCAAAAAAAAAAAGAGAAAAACATCAATATTGATTGATCATTTGTATATTACAATGAGAAAGAGAAACAAAATAAGTGCAACTGTTTAAAACATACAAGCTATACTTTAAAAGGCATTCTCATTCAAACTAATTTCCCCAGTGTTTTCTGCAGGCAGAGCTCAACAGGACTGACAAAGCATGTTGTTAATTTAGAAAGCTTATAACATCTCTCATCTGTGAATCCTGTGGCCATACCCAACTTGCACAAATTTAGGCAGAAGGAGTCATTTAAGACATGGCTGTAAACCTGAAACCTTACACTTGCATTCTGTGCTAGCATTTCTTAAGTTACCTGTTTAATGCTATAGGAAGCCTCGTTACTTTTCATAACCATGAGTTATGCAAAAACAATTAACTGGCCATTTTAAAACTGCAGCACCTCCGCGATTAATGCAATTCCACTGAAGAAACATAATGTTCGAGGAAAGTACCTAATCAGCCACATCATCTATCTAACCCCATAAAAATCTAACCCCAGTTTAATCCACCCCTCACTGTGAGGGGATTCAGAAAACAATGTGTCCTGTAGGCTCATGTGATTTGCAGTCACGAAGTGCCTTGCAGTGCTGTGGACAAAATAGGAAACATAACTGCTGGGATGCTCTGATTTCAAAGCACAATTTGGGGTTAAAATGGAGAAAAACAGTCCTGCTGCACTGAACATCACCGCCACCAAAAAAACATAGGGACCCAGGTACAGACACACAGAGGTCGACAACTATCACAGTGACTGCAAAGACAAACATGAGAATGAACTTCAGGGCACTGCAATTTGGGCACCACAAACTGCTCTGGGAACCGTTTTTCACACAGAACAGACAAGTGTAACTCAGACTGGCCCCAGGACTTTTCAATGCACTGCTGTACTCCACAGTACAGTATGTTCACCACTCCTGTAACCTCTCAGCACTTGATGGAATCCTACCTTTTGGGTGACTGATTCTCCTGTGAGAAGCCACATCTTCCATCTGCACCTGCTGCTGCGGCTTGTTTTTAACCAGGTTCCCCTCACTGCCAGCTCGCAGCAGCTTTTCACCTAAGCTGATTGTTTTGGATCGGCTGTTGAAATTTTCCTTCCTGGCCGATGGGAGCTTGGACATGGCACCAGCTGATGAGGGTCTTGCTAAACGCGAAGGCTTGGACATCTTGCCTTGCTGAGAGTCCGGATTTACTTCCAGCCCTTCTGTATCTGCTCCCGTCCAGTCCTCTTCGGCTGTGTCGTGCTGTAATAATCCCTACTCTCTGGGTCCCGTTTCGGAAAGTTGACGATGGGGATGGAGGTGAGGGGAGAGCTGGTTGTTTGCTTTGGAAGTTGCGCTCCTGCAGCTGGATTAACATGCCCTGCCGTTGGAGCTCATCTCCCCTTCAAAACAAAAAAGGCACTGTGTGGTCGGCAGACAGTTATCAGACCTGTGGAATGTGAGGATGTTGCTGGGATAAAAGCAGATGAATAATCTGCCCCTGTGTCAGTGAATCCTGCCTTTTTCTCCCTCTCTCTCTCTCTCTCTGGCTCGCTCCCTATCTCACGGCACACTGAAGAACAGATGCTCTGTCAGTGGCTGTTAAAACCCTCTAGCAAGCACAGACTAGACACAGGGCAGAACTACAGCCGAGCAAAACATTCCAGCAGAGCCCGCCTCCTCAGGTATACCAGCAGGAAGCCAATCCAGATGTGAGCTTTTTTCTCGCAAGCCAGCCTGTTATTATTACAGCTTCACAACCCGGCCAGAGGATTTTTGCCAGCTTGTATCACTTTTTCCCCCCTTTGCTTTGTGGACTCTGCATGCAAACTCCAAAAACAGGTGAATTGTTTGTGAGCAGGAGCTCCTGGAGACACAGTTGCACGCCGTGAAAAGCAGTTAAGAAACATTAATTAAAAGAAAAGAGCGGGGTTATCATTCAGCCACTGCATGCAGTTGTGCCTCACTTCTGTGCAACATAAAGCTAATGAGACATAAAGATGTTCAGTCATGTGTGCTGCTCTGATAGGCTGGTGCAGTAAGACTTGCCTGTAGTGTGTAGTGTGCAGAAAAAACACTTCAGCAGTGGATTATTCTGGTGCTGGAATGCTGAGGCACTGAGTTACATCTTAAACAAACTCATCCGTGAATCACTATTTGTATAGAGATTTAACTGAAAATACAACTTTTTTATTATTGCATTTGTAAGTAAAAACAATAATACTTTATTGTTACTATAAACAATACTATTCACAGTGTTGTACCTCAGAGAAGAAATTGAACCTATTTTTCTGAACATCACTGTGAATGTTTAGAGCTTGAAGTCTACAAAGAAAAACATTAGCAATGTAAAATCTTTTTTTTTCAGACTCAGTTTGGGGAATCACATCTTTTGACACCTACAGACATGCTCCTTAACTACATACTGCATGACTTTTTGATGTGTCAAGCATGACTGTCCACAGTTTCAGAAGCTGTTATCAAGCAACTGAGACCCCAGGTAACCCACATCAAAGTGGATGATTAAGAGCTGAGAGTCCTCCCCCAGGACCATTTTATCAGAGGAAAGAATCTTTATCAACACTTCCAAAAGGCTCGTCAAACTGTGAAAACAGTCACTGGACATGCTAGGATTGGCACCGGTACTATTCTGAGGTGTCTAAGCGAAAGAGAAATCCATTCTTGAAAGCCTGCTCAGCACTCCCGTCTTGCTCCAGGAGACGGGATGATCCATGATCTTATACAGAGTTTATAAGAAGCGTTCAGGAGGAGGTCAAACACTAATCTCACCCATTACTGCCTAACTTCATTTAAATATCATGCTTCTTGGTCACTTGCTTGCGTGTTTTCTTCATATATATACTTATGTATACTGTAGGCTGTCTCAGCCAGAGTTTGCCGAGTTACCCCATTAAAGCTCACTAACTGAGCTTTCTACGCCCTAATTAAGGTTTGACTGAACTACTGAATAATTATTTCTGGTACATAATTAATTGTTAGGTTTGCGTTTTTCAAAAGCTGACCCAGACCCCAAATGGACACTAAGTGGGAGATCATAAGAACATGGAATGAAAATTTTAAAAAAGATTGGTCTCAGAAATGGAGTAGACTTGAGCAGGTCACTGTGGCTATGCCTCTTCTTACTGTGAGAGGCAGACACAACTGGTATTGAAAGTAACTTTTTCACCTGTTCTTGCGTAAGCACGTAACGCACAAACAGCAAAGGTTAGTTTCACTTGAAATGACATCTGAATAAAATTACAGTACTCTCTAATGACTGCAAACTAATGAAAACCAGAACATCAGATTATACCTATGTAATGTTAATAGCTGCTTTTCCTGGAGAGCTATGTACAGTAACAGGAAAACAATTTTATTTTCAGTGAGGCAAAAAAAAGTCTGGGATCTGTGCTTTTATCTGTAACACAATAAAAAAAATATATAATAATGGCAATTTCACAACACAATGATAAGCAATCTTCCCCAAGCTTGATGTATACCATGTAGTTGACTTCTGGTCTGTAATATGAATCTCTGAAAGGCCAGCGAGAAAACAAATGTGTAAAAATGGAACAAAATTGAAAGACATTTAAATCCTGTGTGAGTCTCCAGTGAATGCCAGACTAATTATCTGGTGATAAGGACTGCTGACTGCTGAAATGCAAACCCAAAGTGGCTAAGGAGAGGTAATACTCCACAATAACAACCTATTTTACGGGAAAAGTGGGCATCTGAAAACCAGCACAGGGACTACTATGCTAGCATACAATAAGAATTTTGTGTTTAAGCATACATGCTATTTCATGTTCATCTATGCCAAGCAAGTTCTTAAAAGAGCTTGTATGATGAATGTTTTCAGTTCCTTGTATAGTAATTCTTCTAAACGTTTCATATATTTAGCAGGTACTATTCAAACCTATTTTCAAGTGAATTGATGCTCAGTATTATTCTATAATCCATCCATTTGATATATTACCACTATTCCAGTTATTCTGGTAGGGTAGGTAGAAAGATGAAGACTGTCCGGGAGGAGCAAGGAAGGATTGATTAAAACCGATCCCTTATGTAGCTGGGAGAGCAGAAAATAAAAGTGACAGATCACAGGAAAAACAACAGCAAACAGCAGGATCCACAGAGACTGACACCCAGGGAGAGCTGCGGCCTTGCTAACTGCTACGCCACATTGCACATGAATAGAAGTTTTATTTCTGCTTTTACAGTAATTCCCGACTTACCACCTGACTGGCACATCCCCACTAATAAACGTTATAAATAATCTCTATGCAATCGTAATGATCTTTTCAAGATGGCGCCGTTTATATTGTTGATGTTGTTTATTATTTTTTATTTTTAAAGGGGAGCATTATTTCAATTACATTTACAACTTAAAAGCTGCAAATTGCTGTGTGAAGTTTTGATAATCATTCATATTAAGTACACAGTTTCCCGCTGATAAATTCTGAGGACATAGAGACGCACAGCTCCTCTGCAGAATTAATTCTGGTTTAAATGGAGTGAAGCAGGTTACTGGGCCAGGCCATCAGCTACAGTGAGTGCGAAATTTGCACAGAAAGGGAGAAGGAACCAACATTTTGGTGCGGACATATCTATTTGTACTAATCTTTTGTTTCCTTTAAGAATTTTTCTGACATGAATGTGTCCATTCTTTAAAGAATGACCACCATTTCTTCTTCCCTTAAATTAGTCTAACCCTCCAGTGGACCTCTTCCTGTTCAATCAAAGTCTCTCCCCCCTTGGGGCACACTTTAGGGCAAACTCCATTTATTATGCCATTCTGTTTTACTGTTTTCATTTTCCTGTATTGTTTGTTATGTATTTTTACCCTAAAATGTAGTCAAATTCCTGTAAATGTGCACTGTTAAGAATGATTTCTATTGAACATATGAAAGGTTACAGAAGAAATGAGGCTGTCCTGCCCATCTAACCTGTTATACAGCAGTAGTTAGTAGCTAACAGATTGAGGATCTAATCCAGCCATGTCTCGAAAGAAGCCAGGGTATCAGTTTCCTCAACAGCTAGGAACACACAATCTTGTTCCAGTCTCCCACAGCCCTGTGGGTAAGGACATGCCTCCTGTTCTTGGCTTGAAGTGCACTACCACATCATCCTCGCTTGTGCCCTATTGAAATATTTCGCTATAATTTGTTATCTTCAAGTACAGTGATTTTCAAAACTGATGATAATGCGTAATTGTACTTTCTATATAGCTTTTTATTAGCCACAGTCTACTGTGTTTTTGTGTTTTCTACAATGTCCACGTAATTATTCACTAATTATTCACAATTATTAATCTTTTCACACTCCAAAACATGAAAACCTTAGTCCCTCTGATAATTCATTATCACTAAAAAGAAAAAATAAACTTTGTTCTGAAATAGGAAATACTTTAGTAACAACCTAAAACTGCAGAATACACAATTGTTTCATTCAAGAGAATATTGGAATAAACAAAAAACAAGAAAATGCATATTTAGAATGCTCATTGTAATATTTTATATATCCAGTAGCTATAAAGCACAAGAGCAAAACTGCAACATATTACTATGAGTGGAGAGTATGTTGCAGTGGGGTAGCAATAAGTAAATAAAAGATGTTTACTAAAATGAAGAGTAGTAAACTAAATTGATATAAAGTGTAAATTATGTAAAACTGCAAAGGAATTAAAATTATCTTCTTAAATTAAACAAAATTGTATCTTTCAGCAGCTGATAACTTCAGAACATTTACAGTTTCAAAACACAAACCTTTCAAATATTTTTTAAAAGTCTTTTATATTGTCATATAAAGTGTTGAGCTAGTCATGTCACTAAAGCAACAACCCCAATACCGTATGAATTTTGACATGTAGTCAAAAACAAATCGCCTGTGTGTACTTTAAATGACAAAAATGAAAATTGCTCTTCTAAAAGAGATATGAACATTATTGTATGCTAACAATTTGGATAACCAAACAAAAGAATCATGAAAATGAAAGTATCATTGATGTGTCTGTACTTGTATTCAGGTGATCACAGTCAGAGTGCTACAGTACCATTATTTTCCTTCCAGTGTGGGCATGTAACCAGCTGGGACGTATAATCCTAAAAGTCCCATCAGTCACCTATCTCAAATAGAAAATGGCATTGCTATTCTCAACTCTCTTTTAAGGGAACATTTTCCGTTATATAACACAGAGAGGAGTACAGTCAAGTCCAATACCAAGCATATAAAATACAAGAACTTTTAAAAACCCCATGCGGTGTTATAATGATAAACGTTTATAAGGACTCAAAATATTTCTTTTGCAATACAATTGTTGGTACTGTTTATGTTTTCATGTTTTACAAGAGACAAACTCTTGTAAAAGATTTAATGTTTTACAAGAGTTTACAGGTTTAGACAAGTTATGGAGAGAGAGACAGGTTCCCCGCCTTACCAGTATCAATTTGCTTCCCTGTTTATAGAGAAAGAAGTGAGCTATGCATTTCATTTGCAGTGATTCATAGTTATTCTTATCCCCTGAAGCTTTTCCCCGCACTAATGACAGTGTTTCCACTCTCGTAGAGACCCTCCTCTCTGTGCAGAGCTCACCTCTGGATTAGTGGGAGCCAGAGCTAAAACTGTATTCTCATTGTGAGCTGAGCTACATAAGTTCGTTTCCAGAGATCTCACACATAAACAGAGGCAGGGAAAAGAGGCAACTCATTCACTTGGTAAGGCAATTGACAAGACGCTTTGACAGAGGTTAAAGCAAGCAGTGAAGGAAATGGGTCTGAGTGATTCTCTGGTATTTTCTAATTAACTTACAGTGGTGTAGAGCCTAGTTCTGAGTCCAGGGCCAGTGGGTGTTATTCCAGGTCACTGAGGCTGTTCTATGGCAGTATCCACACAAAAAAGTCAGAGCGCTCTTAAGAACTTACTGACCTCTGCATATTTTATTTTTGCTGTAATTTGAAAGGTGATCTATATTTTTTTTATTATTGGAAGTTATTGGAATGATTTGGCAGGGTCGCTTTCACTTGCCTTAGTAAGTTACATTTCTGTCAAACAAAGCTGAAAAAGGATTTTTTTCTCATATTATGGAGCTTACTGTAGCATACGGCACCATCTATACCTTCACATAACTTTGCACCAATAATATTGAAATAATTAAGCGATTCAAACTAAATTTGCACCTTGGAGCAGCCCCAGAATAAACTACGCATATTGCTCAGATTGACTTGACAAGCATGAAAAAAAAGGCTGAGCCAAGTCATGCTCTACTGAGTAAGAATCTTTTCTTGTGTTTCAGTAGCTTCCCATGAACAATGTACTGAGGGTTCATTAGCATTTATTTCACATGCAGTTCATCAGATGGGATATCTCTCATATTGCAGCGTTCGGCTGTCATTGTAGTTTCTGCCCACTACAGCTGTCACTCTGCTCACCCAGTGCATGACGATTGTGCTTTCAGAATGTGGTTTTCTGACTCTGCCTTCATGATAGAAACTGATGGTTTTGACACGTTTTGCACAGATGATACGAGTGCTGATTGTGTAAAGACATCACTTGTCCTCGTTATGTCTCATGGACTTCAGTGGAGGGTATTTAAAGGGTGGCTCAAAGTACAAATCCCACAGGTTTTACTGCTGCAAGTCACACATCTTACTACATCAGGAGGCAGCGCAGAGCAAAGTTATAGGAGCCAGGGGGAAACGTCTAAAACTGATTTTCTGAACAGAAGTTAAATTGCCTAAATCAAAACTTCATTTTCTCCACTGGGTATCGTGAATTCGTATTCTTTGCCAAATTAAGATTATGACGAATGTTCGTGTCAAATGAGGCAGAGAAGAAAACAAGGAAGGGGAGAAAGAACAGTTGCACGTTCAGAATACATAGACATTATCTGAATGATGCATTCATTCTGCTGCTACTCTCATCAGTTACAGTACATCATCAACAAGGACCAGTGACATTACCTCCAGCATGCTTCACAGATGAGGTGGTGATCTCTGGAGCATCTGCAGTCCCTTTCCCTCTTCAAACTTTAACTTTTCCCTCACTTTGAAAAATGTGTATCTTGGCCTCATTTGTCCATAAAACGTTGTCGGTTCATCTTTGTCCAAGCAAATTCTGGAGCATGCCTGAGGTAATGTCATGGCCTGGGAATGCATGGCCGCCTCCGACTCACTCACTGTTACTGAAGGTGTAACTAAAGATGGCAGAAGCAGAATGAAGTCTGAAGTCTGCGGGGCCAATCTGTCTGCATGCAGAAGAACATGCTTCTATGTGTGTACCTACGTGTTGGGCAGTCCTTTGCTGTGCAGAATAATAATGACCCAAAACACCCACAGCTGGTGTAACCAAGGAATTCATCACACACCAAAAGTGGAAAATCTAAGAGTGACCAAGTCTAACTGAGCAGCAATACACACAATGAAGAAAATATTGTCAGGACACCCCAAGAACAGACAGGAACTCAGAGTGGCTGCAGCAGGGATTTGGAAAACCATCTGAAATGATTGCACAGAGGTGCAAGTCACAGTAGGTCACAGATTTCACACAGTTAAATACAGACTTTTGCACTATGAAATGTACTTAATTTCCAATGTCCCAATACATATACTGTAATCACTTGAAATCACTGAGTCTAACAAAATGTATCCTTTTGTTCTACAATGATTTACAATTTAGACACAGAACTGCCAAAAACTAAAAGATAAGTTAGATTGTCATTCCCCTATAAATCTCATGATAACAAATACAAATTGCTTGACTATACAATAAATCCAGAATAAATGTTTTGACTTTGTAGTACAAATACTTTTGGGGCACTGTTTTTTACAGGCTACAGGGTTTTAACTAAATAAGAAAAAGAGTTCTGTCTACTACACCTCACCTGTGGCTATCTGTTATAAATATGTTTTTGAATTTTCATTGCAAATACCTACAGTATGTAAACATGCACTAATGTTTCATTTTGTAGAAAATCAAAATTATGCATGGTGAGTGCACTGCTTACATTTGTCTGAAGTAGAGAAGAGTGTGTGTCACGAATCTCCATTAGACCAAAGCAGATACTGTATGAGATCTGAATGATTTCGTTCACATTCCATCACAGTGATGCTCACAAAAAGACATGATGAGTCGCATTTTACCTGCAACACAATTTCTGTTGTACATGCTGAGGCACAATGTGATATGCGAAAAATGTTTCCATATATTTAAAAACGGCAAAAATTGCTTCAATGAAATAATAAAAACTCTATCAAAGTCTGTTTCTTCTTTAGCCTATTTAGGGTTTCAGACACTCACTTTGTCAAGTAATAGGACTATAAATTAAAGTCCTTGGGTTTACTGTCATCATAATCTCTTTTTAATAGCTGTTAGTCTATTTTCTGCATGCTCACATAGACCCTCGACGTGAAAAAAGCATACCAAGAAAGGCATGAATTTTGTCTCCAGCCCATGCCTTAGAGCGTGTACTTTCTTATTCCATTTTGTGCTAATGCTGTTTCTTATTGCAAACCTTTGCAGCTGTCAAGTCTGTTATTGTACCAAGTGAACCATAGACTGAGAAACTACTGCATAGGCCACAGAGAAATACATCTTAAAAGAAAATCAGACTTCATTTCTCTCTCCATTTTCAAATGAATAGATTAGATTATTTCATTTTCAATAATCCAAACAGATCCCAATAGACTTTTATCAAAATGTTTATACCAATATTCCACTCTTTTTGAACATACTAGAAAGATTCTTATTAATATTAACAAACTTGGGTTCTTTTGTACAAGTTCAGATCTCCAGGAACCACAATTTAGGTGATAATATTATTCTTAGTTAAAAAAATACTCAAATTAACAAGAACAATTAGTCTTGGTGCTCACTATTCAAATTAATTCCTCCATAAAGTCATACTTTCTATGATGATGTTTCTTTTGCAATGCATTCAGATTTGGGATCGAGTGTTTTTGATCAATGAGAAAATAAGAAAATCTCAGTAGATGAAGACAAATTTAAAAGGGCAAGAACCTATTTTTTAAGGAAGGGGCTACAAAGGGACACTAGGGGGTGCCAAATTCGGGAATTGCATCTGTGAATACTTAGTTCCTGAGCTGGTGTACCTTCGGCAAAGATTTGTCATTTTGTAGATACCTGGTTCTTCTTCCCACAGACGCCAACGCGCGTCCTAGTGGTGGCTCTGGGGCTAAGGATCTGCGCTGGAAGGTTGCCGGTTCAAATCCTGCAGCTGGCAGAGGAATCCTACTCCGTTGGGCCCCTGAGCAATCAAACCCCAACTGCTCCAGGGGTGCTGTACAATGGCTGACCCTGCGCTCTGACCCCATGCTTCTCTCTCCCCATCTGTGTGTCTGCGTCTCATGGAGAGCAAGCTGGGGTATGTGAAAAGACGAATTCCTAATGCAAGAAATTGTATAGGGCCAATAAAGTGATGTTGCTGTTGTTGTTTATTATTCAACCACGTCCCTTGTCCTGCACCACACCGTCCAACCACCCCCCTACTTAAGGGCTCCTCACCTGCACCTCCTTGCTCAGTATTAAGTTTGTACTTATAGAGCTCCCCTTCGTTATAAACTCTTCGTCTGAGAAAAGCACCGTCTTGAGAAAACCCGGCTTCTAGACCTACACATCCTCCTGCCTACGACTTTTGGCAACCTGACTTGACTAAGTACACCCGGCTTCCGCTCTCCATAAAATTCCCCTGTCTAACATCGTTAGCTCAGCACCACATAGGGTCCAATCCCCTTGCTGTACCTTCCGGTGCGTTACAGTTATACCACCATCCCCTTTCTGAAACTACTGTATTAAAAAATCTAACAGTGTTGTTGCAAAACGCTGCAATACTAAGGAGACAGTGCTGCTTCTGATGTCTTGTGATTGACAGAAGTAATTAACATTTCACCATGAATCTACCTGGGTTAGGTAGCTTCACTCTGTGCAAAATGAACAGTTTTTTTTTTTTAGACACCTGCTCTTCCTCAACAGGATGTGGTATTTTAATTTTCAGGATTTGGGCAAGTGTGCTAAGAAAGGCAATTAAATGCTTTTCAAGCTAATTAAGGGCAGACGACTACAGTAAAATCTTGGTTCTCATATTTGTAATTGCAGAAGTAACTCTACTAATTCTTGAACACTTGGCATGCGTGTAATAAAAAAATAAGATTGTTTTGTATCCTGCACTGCCTTTCTTAGGACAAACAGTTCCATTTTCAAATGCTGACAGCCAAGCTTGTGGTAACTGAAAGACCGAAAAGAACAGTTGATAGTTGCAGAGATTAAAAACATTGTGCTTTGCAGTCCAATTACCCTCTTCAAAAGAGAATTTACCAGCCTAACAATGAATGATCAAATTACACTAATGACTACACATTATTTCTGTTGTGTGACTGCTAGAATGGTAAGGAAATCCCTTGCTGACTTTAAATGTTTTAGTGTGTTTCACAGTGTTAATTGGCACCTAAATTACAGTCAGTTTTTGAATTGGGCCAGCTCTTGATGTTAAATTATAATGTGTGTCATGATAGTGTGATCTTTAGTCTTGCTGCATTTAAGGCCTGGCCAGGGGTGAGTTCCGTGTGGAGCATGCCGTTCTCCACATGGCTGGCTCAGTTTTTCCTGGATGCTCCAGTTTCCTCTTACAATACAAAAACATGGCATCTAGATTAGTTAGCAATCTCTAAATTGACCCCCAAGTGTGCGTCCTGAAATTGATAGGCAGCACATGTTGGGTGTATCCTGAACAAATAGAAATATGTTATAGTCACTGATACGTCTGCATCATATGCACCATTTTTCCGCTATGAACACAGTGCG
Source organism: Lepisosteus platostomus (assembly GCF_059453375.1). Lineage (NCBI taxonomy): Eukaryota > Metazoa > Chordata > Actinopteri > Semionotiformes > Lepisosteidae > Lepisosteus > Lepisosteus platostomus. The sequence continues at coordinate 5,455,014 of NC_142618.1, read as the reverse complement.
GCAATGTTTCTTCGATTTCATTACAATATTCTGCAAAATGAACTGTTACTATCAATTTACAAGATTACAGCACTAATTTTATTTAGCTGATGGAAGGAACCCAATGACATAGCCTTAGTCTTGCCAATGTATACATGATACTGTAAATAGCAGTGTTCCCAGTACTGAGCCCTGTGGAACACCAGACATAACTAACACAATCTCACTAACTGAAGCCTCTATGAGCAATAAAACCCTGACACACAGTATGATGTACAGTATAACACCTAAGGGCAGTTATAGAGATGTCAAACAAACTCCCAACTGCACCAATGCAGCACTGCGGATCGAACGCAGCACTGTGGTGCAAATGCAGCACTGAGATTGAAGAGAATTAAAATCAGCGGTGATGAATATCATCATCAGAAACCTTAACAAAAGCATATTCAGTGCAATGTAGTTATGTAAAACCAGATATGTGAAAAGGTTTTAAAAGGTTGACGTAGTCACATTGCAACATCACATTTTAATATTTCCACAAGAAAAGGAAAGTTTGAAAATAAAAATAGTTCACTATCCATGGCCATATTAGATTTTTCTCTGGCAACAGTGCAGAGAAAAGTGTGGAGGTTTAGTTCCACGTGATATGTGCATTCTGTTTTAAATTGCCCCCTGGGACCAATTCTGAAAGGCACTGGGAGTCACGGAGTGATGCAAAGACAATGGGAAAAAACTAACGTTAGTTCTGCTTCTTAGCCTCAGGACATGATAACTAAGTATCCCTCTCAGGAAGTCCTGGGAAAAACGATTTTATATTATATACAGTACTGTACTCCTAACTAGCCAACGCTTACAGGCTGCAAAAGAGAAGTCAAGTGGAGAGAAAGGGCCAATTCAATGAACTGGAAGAACTGAAGTGGAACATAGATGTTGTGCTGTAGTTCTAAGTCAATGATGCTTTGCAGTGAGGCTGTGCTTCCTAAACTCTTTTAGTGATAATTCACCTGACCAAAAAGACAAACAGGCAAGGCTGGTCTCCACGCCCTGCCGCATGGTTCTGGCTCACAATTGAAAACACACCAGGATGCTCACATTCAGCTTAAAGTCACCCTTAGAGCCATTTGTACCTGAGACTTTTACCTGACTTCCAGACCTGCATTTTCGTTGTTTAAATGGTGCTTGTTTCATGTCTTGCTACTGATAACAACAACAACAACAACAACAACAACAACAACAACAACAAAAATAAATCCTGAAAATGAGTTACCGGTACCATTTTAAAACAAATCAGTCATATTCTTTCATTTTTAGTTAGAGATACCAGACACGTATGATATGATATGGCAGAAGCTAGGAACGGCAGGGGAAAAAAGCCTTTATACAAACCTCTGCATCAGACGCACTGTAGAGCTGTGACAAGGAGTGCAGTTGCTTTAATGGAATTCTTCCAATGTCTCAGCCTCAGGGGATGAGTACAGCTGATGCCAAAGCTACAGTCTTTGCAAACACCGGATATCCTCATCAGAGTTCTGAAAGGACATTTTCAGCTTTGGTGGCAAAACTGAGTGTTACATTTTTTGTATCTTATTAAAACTAACAAGTAAATCAGGACATAAGTACTGCTAAATGTGTGATGTACCAGATGACTATCTGTCTGTACTGATCACATACTCTGGTTCAGGGGTTCCCAAACCTTTTTTGTCAGCTGAACCCCTTCAACCTAAATTATTTGCCTCAAGTATCCCCTTGAGATTTTAACTAAATCAAACCTTGCAATGAATGTAGATAAATGCTACAGCAACCCTCTGAACATGCTTCTTTTCACTTGGTAAAATATTAATACCAATACTGTTGTTTTTCTTATTCTTAGTATGACATTGTTATTTATTAATAGGACTATTTAATCTGACATTGATGCTTCCATCACAATCTCACGAACCCCCTGCAGTACAGTCATGAACCCCTAGGGGTTCCCGAACCCTGGTTTGGAACCCCTGCTCTAGTTATTCGTAACAAATGGAGTTTTAAACACATTTGCAGTAGGAGGTCAGATATTAAATTAACCTTGCACTCCACCGCACTTCTGCCAACCCACATTTACTGTAAATAACTTGCTTCTTACATGTTATTTATGTTATGTTATTACATGTTACTGTTATTGCTATTGTGTAACTGTCTATTGTCTTATCTTCTGTCCTATTTATATACTGCACCTGAGTGACTAATGAGAAACACTTTTCATTATACTATGCACCTGTGTACGTTTAATGACAATAAAGTTGAATTGAAAAGTTAAATTGAATTCTTGCTGACTGGCTCACGTGTTTTGACATCCCTCCTTCCACCCCAACCCTATCATTCAGCAGCTCCCTGGCTCATTCCTCATTAAAGGGCAGGGAGGTCTTTCAGTCCCAACCTCATCAGCCTGGTGAGTTATCCCCTGTAAAGCTCACTGTCTGTATCAAAGTGCTCTTCCTCTGTAACCAGTAAAAAAAATACCAATACTCAGCTTTAATCTGTTTATACAGTTACAAAAGGGCACTGCAGGAAAATGTAGGAGTAAAAAAAGATTGAGATCTCACAGGCAGGGAATTAATCCTGTTCAGTTGACATAAACTACATCGTTGTCTTTTTGTCTTGATACTGTGCCTCCATAAATGAAAGTACATACTGTCCAGTTAATGTTTGTGATTCACACATTGTCTGTACTGCAAAGAAACGCATCTTTCAAATGAAAACGAGTGACAAAGAAAACTATCCAAGCATGATGGTACAATTTCCTTGAATTCCATACACAAAGTGTTGACCCAGTTCATTCACTGAAACATGTGCCCTGCTTAAAAACATGAATCTGGCATCATTAAATTCTCGATAGGAAAATCTCTGTCCCCTTCATAGTGATGTCACAATTACTCTGTAACGAATGTAATCAAGCTTGTCTATTGTTGAGGCTGGATTGTCCCAGAAAGCTGTAGCAAAATGCTTCCAATGTCACAGGAACACAATCTGTGTAATTGCCTCACAGATGCTACAGTTCCAAACATAACTGCAATTTAGAGCCCTTCAGGATGTCCATGATGCTGGCCACATGACTTACATTTACCCCCCTGTGTGATATTTTAGGAACCAAGATTTAAAACATTAAAACTTGGATAAGTGAGGTGTGCACACAGTTTTAGGAATGATTTGATCCTTTACACAGACCTCAATGAACCTTTTATGGTTTCTTCTGTATACATGTTATATTCATTGATTGAGTTATTTTCTTGTTGGGGTTTCGTACTCGTCAGTAATACACCATTGTGCTATTCCACGTACTGTTTTCATTTTGAAGCAGCATACCGTATGACTGTAATATAATCCCTTGCAGGTGCTCAGTTGTTTTTGAAACATGCAAGCATCTAAGTGAATATTGGATCTTTAAAACACTTAAACTTTATCAATTAATTACTAAAAACTAAACAGAATTAAAACTTAACAAAATTGTTTTCTCATTCAGTCCTTTATAGTACCTTTGTTGCACTTTGTTTTTCCTTTCAGAAGTGCCGTAACTAAGAGAGAACATTAATAATTAAAGTTAATCATTTTAGAATAGGCAATGCCACACAACATGGAACATAGTTGATATTATCTTAAGGAGTTGGTCAATATGTCAATGGGAGCAGGATCCCAGTATTTTTTTGTGGAAGTCACCCTGCATCAAGATTGCCAATCAATGTTAAACTCTATAAAGTTGAAGTCCGATAATTATTAGTTTTGTTTGCTGTTTGTGATAAAATATGACAACATTTGTCATCAAAATGGGAACTAGATATTATTTCTATGCAAGAGAGTAAAGCACCAATATGTTAGCTAGGCACGTCTGAAACATGGCATAAGATGAAACTCTGTTTCAGTTTTACTAATTGGCAAATTTAGCAAATTCTCCAAGCAATAAAAATGAACTCTTCATCTCTCCACTTGCCACTACGCTAACCCATTTGTCAAAATAAAAAGCTACTGCATACTGCTGATCTCTTTAGAGTAAAATGTGTAAAAATAAATGTGTGAAAGCAGGAAAAGCATAATTAAGATTCTCAATTGTTTCAACACTGAAAGCTGCTGTTTAATGAATATCTGTTTTTACTTAAATGGGAATTTTAGCTTCAGTACTAACTTTAAGAACATAGTGTAGAAGATCTTTCAACAGAACAATAAAAAGACAAAAAGTCTTTTAAAAAACGACAATATACATTTTAATAGTAGTAGATAATAGATGGTGATCTTCTCCGTGGGCCGGTATTTCTAAACCAATGTCTCTATATGGTGAACAAGGACACTGTCCTCCTTCATATCTGACAATAGACTGGGATCATTAGGTCCAAGGTAATTAATAATGGCACTTTTAAAACATATATGAGTGTTAACTCCAGTGCCCTGATTAAATTCCAATATGGGCTCATACAACCTGGCCTCCATAAGGTTCTACCTCAATTCTGCTGGTAAAGAATTTAATAATATTTTTAATAAATAATTAATTAATAATAATTGCTTATATAGCGCTTTTCTGGACACTCCACTCAAAGCACTTTACAGGTAATGGGGACTCCCCTCCACCACCACCAATGTGCAGCCCCACCTGGATGATGGTGGATGAGATTAGATTGCTCTAATCACCCGATCTGTTGTGTAGTAGGGTTGAATACACAGTCACGTAGTACTCAAATATTTGAAGGGAGTTGTTTCCTATACTGTATGTAATGTACTTTTCAGAACCTTTATGAAAAGTGCTATCAAAGTGTAAGCTTTTGCTGTATTTTTACAACCGATGTACCAGTCTTGGCACAATGTAATGAATGGTCAATTTCTACTTTTAAATTGACAGAAGATCGACTGCAAATAACCACCAGGTTTTCTCGTTAGAGCAGTATTTTGGCCTAATATTGTCACGACCACCAGCCAGCGGAGATCAACACGTAAGCGAGCCAATCAGCACCAGCAGCGGATTACTACTAACAAGCGCCGCCGCACGAGTTAACACACCTGCAATTGCTCTACCGTGCGGCACGCCGGGTTATTTATACCATTCGTACCTGATTCCCGTTGCTCGGTATTGAGTTCTCTACTTGTTGCTCAGCCTAGCGTTCTTACCCCTCTTTTGCCTTCCTGGAATTCTGCCTGCACCTTTTGCCTTCGGACTTCGGATCTCGTCTCGCCCTTTGGATTGTTTGCTATCATTGCCTGTTTTGGATTTGACCCTGTAGCTCTCTTTTCGACTACGATTCTGTCTCACGTTTTGAATTGTTCGCCACCAGTGCCTTTACCGGATCTCGACTTACCTTCGCCTTCGGACTACGACTCAGCTCCTGGATTTGCTCGGTACGTTTACTTACCTCCCTGCGACTCCTGCATCTGCATCGGATCCTTTTCACCTCTACAGAGCAGCGTTACAGAATACCGAGCCAGATTATGGATCCCGCAGACGCACAGACCCTTCGTTCCCTTCTCCCGCAGCAATCCCAAACCATCGCCCAGCTTCAATCTTCTCTCCAACTGCTCACTAACCAAGTCGCCTGGCTTTTTTCTTCCCCTGTTTCGCCGGCTCCCGCACCGATTCCTACAACGCCTTTTTTACAAGCACCTGCTCCAACCACCGCGGCCCCGCCCACCACTCCCTCAACTTTACCATTTGTACTCCCGGAGAAGTATGACGGCAATCCTGCAGGCTGCAGGGGCTTTATTGCCCAGTGCTCCCTGGCTTTTCAGCTGCAGCCTGAGCGTTTTTCTACTTCTCGACAGAGGATCGGATTCGCACTTTCCTTGCTCACAGGCAAAGCATTGGATTGGGCTGCAGTATTGCTTGCTAGAGGAGATCAGCTGTTCTCTGACTTTCAGCTTTTTGCTGACCGTCTCCAGGCGCGTTTTTCTCAAAGCAACCCGGATTTGACTTGCCTTCGGCTTTCCTCTCTTCGCCAGGGCGACAGACCACTGCAAGATTATGTGGCTGAATTCCAAGCCCTCGCCACGGAGTCTGCCTGGAACCCGGAAGCTTTGGTTTGCCTCTTCGCTAAGGGTCTCTCGGAGGATCTAAAGGACCACCTGGTGCTCATGTCCTTACCAACCTGGTCTCTAGAGGCGGCTATCGCTGCGGTAGTTGAATTGGACACTCGCATTCGGCTGCGGAGAGCGGAGAGACACCCAGGAAGCAGACCTGTGCGCCCCATGGGTCCTCCCCTCGTGGCGCCCACCCTGCCACATGCACCCCTGTCCTTGGAGGAAAAGGAAAGGCGCCGTCAGGAGGGGCTGTGTCTGTACTGCTCTGCGTCTGGTCACCTGCTCGCTACTTGTCCTTTGAGACCCCCACATCCACCTCGAGCTCCCCCACTGCCTACTGTTAGTGTCAGTAGTGCTGTTTTTTCACAATCCTCTTCAGGGCCTTTATTCCCAGCTGAGATTTCCTGGATGGACACGCACCTTCCCCTTTCGGTTTTGGTGGATTCAGGGGCAGCTGGGAATTTTATGGATGCCTCTTTTGCTAAGAAGTGGGATATTCCTCTTGCTCCGCTTTCACCCCCTATCTGCATTCAAACGTTGGATGGGTCACCGATCGCTCCTGGACGTATTTCCTGGCAGACCATTCCCCTATCCCTTACTGTTGGTGCCACTCACGTGGAGGACATTTCACTCCTTCTCCTGGACTCCCCTGCTTACCCTGTGATCCTGGGCCTTCCCTGGCTCAAAAAGCATGATCCCCACATGTCCTGGGCCAAGAATGAGATCATTGCCTGGAGCCATGCCTGTCGTGACAACTGTTGTCGTCCTCCACTCAAGGTTGCTGCTTCAGTAAACCTCTTGGAAGAACCCTCTATTATTCCCCCCCAATATGCACATTTGAAGCAAGCCTTTGACAAACAGAAAGCTCTATCGCCTCCCTCATCCATGTGCTTTCTTTTCCAAGAAGCTCTCTCCTGCTGAGGTTAACTATGATGTGGGCAATCGGGAACTCCTAGCTATCAAGCTGGCCCTCGAGGAATGGAGACACTGGCTGGAGGGGGCTCAGCACCCCTTTGTCATTATCACGGACCATAAGAACCTGTCCTATATTCAATCTGCCAAGCGCCTCAACTCGCGTCAGGCCCGTTGGTCACTTTTCTTTTCTCGTTTCAATTTTGTTATCACTTACACTCCTGGCTCCAAGAATGGGAGGGCTGATGCACTCTCTCGGCTCCATGACCCCCCAGACCTGGACGACACACCTGAACCAATCATCTCTCCCAACAGAATTGTGGCAGCGATTCATTGCTCCATTGAAGATCAGGTCAGGCGTGCCCTCAACGGAACTACAGTTCCTCTGTGCTGCCCCCCGGATAAGCTTTTCGTCCCGAACAACTTACGTTCTGCGGTTTTGCAGTGGGGACATGATTCCCGGTTTGCCGGCCACCCGGGATGCAGACGCACTCTGGACCTCCTCACCAGGGACTTTTGGTGGCCTTCCATGCGATCTGATGCAGCAGAGTACGTCCGGGCTTGCCTGGTCTGTGCCAGGAGCAAGACTCCGCGCTCTAGGAAGGCTGGCCTCCTTCACCCCCTTCCAATCCCACACCGCCCTTGGTCCCACATAGCTGTTGACTTCATTACGGACCTTCCTAACAGTCAGGGTCATACGGTAATCATGGTGGTCTCCGATCGTTTTTCCAAAGCACCCCATTTTGTCCCCCTCCCAGCATTGCCCACAGCCCAGGAAATGGCATCTTTGTTTGTACAACAGGTCTTTAGGATACATGGTTTGCCTGATGACGTTGTCTCGGACAGGGGACCTCAATTTATCTCGGCCTTTTGGAAGGCTTTCTGTCAAACTCTAGGGACTCATGTATCTTTGACTTCTGGTTATCATCCTGAGGCCAATGGTCAGGTGGAAAGGACCAATCAAAGCCTCCTGACCTTTTTGAGAGCCTTCACCTCCAGCTCACAGGATGATTGGTCATCACTACTTCCCTGGGCAGAATATGCCCACAATTCTCTTACCTCCTCCTCCACAGGTCTCTCTCCCTTCCTTTGTTCTTTAGGTTATCAGCCCACTCTCATCCCTGTCACACCTCCACTCACGGCAGTGCCGTCCGTACAACAATATATTGCCAAACTGCGAAGGACCTGGAAAATGGCGAGGACAGCTCTTATAAAGTCAACCCAGCGCCACGCCAAATTCGCCAACCGACACCGCAAACCAGCCCCTCGTTTTCGGAAAGGACAGTTTGTTTGGTTATCTACACGGAACCTACCTATACATCAGCCTTCCAAAAAGCTTGGGCCTAGATATATTGGTCCCTTCCGGATTCGTTCCCGGATCACCCCGGTTACCTTCCGCCTTGCTCTCCCCCCTACCCTCAGAATCCACCCCTCATTTCATGTCTCCCTCCTGAAACCTGTTTACCGCTCGCCCCTTGCGGCTCCCCAACATCGCCCGCCACCTCCTCGTCGCATTCAGGGGCGCCCGGCTTATACGGTCCACAAGATCATTGACTCCAGATGGAACCGCGGTACCCTTCAGTATTTAGTCGACTGGGAGGGTTTTGGTGCCGAGGAGAGATCTTGGGTTCCAGAGAAGGATATTTTGGACCCTACACTAATCAGTGACTTTCACAGGGACTATCCTAATCGGCCGTCTCGGGCGTCGGGAGCCGCCCGTGAAGGGGGGGGTACTGTCACGACCACCAGCCAGCGGAGATCAACACGTAAGCGAGCCAATCAGCACCAGCAGCAGATTACCCTGCAACTCACAACTGGCAACCCACTGAAGCTAAGCAGGTGTGAGCCTGGTCAGTACCTGGATGGGAGACCTCCTGGGAAAAACTAAGGTTGCTGCTGGAAGAGGTGTTAGTGGGGCCAGCAGGGGGCGCTCACCCTGTGGTCCATGTGGGTCCTAATGCCCCAGTATAGTGATGGGGACACTATACTGTAAAACAGGCGCCGTCCTTCGGATGAGACGTTAAACCGAGGTCCTGACTCTCTGTGGTCATTAAAAATCCCAGGGCGCTTCTCGAAAAGAGTAGGGGTGTAACCCCGGTGTCCTGGCCAAAATTCCAATTGGCCCTTACCAATCATGGCTTCCTAATACTCCCCCTCTATGAATTGGCTACATTACTCTGCTCTCCTCCCCACTGATAGCTGATGTGTGGTGAGCGTTCTGGCGCACTATGGCTGCCGTCGCATCATCCAGGTGGATGCTACACATTGGTGGTGGTGGAGGGGAGTCCCCATTACCTGTAAAGCGCTTTGAGTGGAGTGTCCAGAAAAACGCTATATAAGTGTAAGCAATTATTATTATTATTATTATTATTATTATTATTACTACTAACAAGCGCCGCCGCACGAGTTAACACACCTGCAATTGCTCTACCGTGCGGCACGCCGGGTTATTTATACCATTCGTACCTGATTCCCGTTGCTCGGTATTGAGTTCTCTACTTGTTGCTCAGCCTAGCGTTCTTACCCCTCTTTTGCCTTCCTGGAATTCTGCCTGCACCTTTTGCCTTCGGACTTCGGATCTCGTCTCGCCCTTTGGATTGTTTGCTATCATTGCCTGTTTTGGATTTGACCCTGTAGCTCTCTTTTCGACTACGATTCTGTCTCACGTTTTGAATTGTTCGCCACCAGTGCCTTTACCGGATCTCGACTTACCTTCGCCTTCGGACTACGACTCAGCTCCTGGATTTGCTCGGTACGTTTACTTACCTCCCTGCGACTCCTGCATCTGCATCGGATCCTTTTCACCTCTACAGAGCAGCGTTACAATATGGTCTCTCACACTAATGTGTTTTACGGCCATGATAAAACTAGACAGAGAAAATAAAAGCTCTGCAGCATAGGTGGAACATGTCACACATGCCTTTTACATGGGTGCATGAATGTCCTTCAAAGCACCTTGAATTGCTCTAAATCCATCAGATTAAATACCTCAATGATCACCTAATACCAAAAACACTGAAATGTCTACAGCATTAGCAACTATACCAGGATCATATTTTAGCAACTGTAACTGGGACTGAGTAACTCTTCTTAAGATCTGTTTTGCTCAGATGTCGTAAACACAGTTTGCCTCCTCACTTCTGACTGGATCGCAGAAGGAACATCTTTATGTGGGTGAAAAACACAAAAGAGTCTATTAAAATTTGCCACCTGGACCCTTGATTATCCATACTTGCATGTCCGAAATGTTGTACTGCATTTTTGGTTCAAGATATAATTCAATCTTACATTCCATCCCAACAAGAGATGAGTTTGGACGTGTACCAACACTTACATATGTGATGAAAGCCATCACACAGATGTAGAACAACTAAGCATCAGAAGTGATTGAGTTCCCTCTGAAATACTTAAACTAACAACTCCTCCATGCTATTGTCATATAGATCTGGAATGAAGACACAGTCCCAAGTGACCTTTATGGCAATCTTCAAGAATAAGGGGCAAATCCAACTGTGGAAATGACAGAGGGATCTCTCTGCTGTCTCCAGAAGGTGGTGAGAGACAAAGCACGCAGTGTGTAGACTTCTTTATTCTCCTGCCTTAACCATCAGTCACACAATGTGTTTGACAGAGCACCGTGACTACGTGTCAGAATTTCCAAGGTAAACATATCACTCCTGGGATGGTAGAGGCTCTGTAGATGCACACTGGAGTTTCTGCAAGCATTTCTGCTTTTGGTATACAAAGAGGAGTCTGCTGCACATATACTGTCTACAACAATATATAAAACGCCTCCAAAGCCCTGAAAGAAAACAACTGATCAGAAGAAGAGAAACTTCTGTTGTTTTCTGTCTTTGCAGCCCATAGATGACCAGTTTTTCTGTTGTGCATAGTATGTTTTCTTTCAGTTTTCTTTTCAGCTCTTGACTCAAATGCAAAATTAAATAAATGAAAATAAATCTCAGTTCACTGTGTTTGAATGGAAAGCAGTCGTGCTTAGCAAACCCTCCATGGTTATTTATTTTGCCTGTGCAATTTATTGACATACTGTAGCAACAGTTGCAAGAGCTTTTTTTTGTCATTATCAGGAGTATCGTACAATTCAAAGACGACAGCTGATGGCCCAGGATAAAAACCCAGATGTTATCGGCATGTAAGTCTGCTACTTTTAATTAAGAAAAGTCCTGTCAACTGCATAAAAAACAGCTCTGAGTTAAACTGTCCTCCATATCAACAAAGCACTGAAACATCCACAAGTGACTTACCATCAGAAATACATTCTGCACTCAGGAGAATAACTGTTTCCTCAATTCTGAGATGCAGAATTCTGGGAAGAAGACAGCCAATCCATTTTGTGCTCTTGTATCTCTTATTTCAACCAATATTTTGTGAAGAAGCAATGATGTAATAAATGCAATTGTATTCAAAAACTGCCACCTCGAAATTCTTCTAATTTTCCCCAATGACAAAATGCTTTACTGTATATGGATTTTCTCAGCAATTAACTTTCATCACAAATAGTACATCAATGACCGTACTTCCCCCCATCATATAATTCAATTACATAACATATACTTTAATCTAGTTATTAATCTAGCACTAGTCCTTTCTGTCAAAGCAGAGAAGTGACTGCAGGAGCACCAGTGACAGGGACAACCAACTGTGATGGACCAACAAGATTGTTAGAGGGCTCCAAGATGCATTTACAACGGCTATTTTGACATCATGGAAGACGCTTCATAAAATGACAGTCTTATAAATAAGACAGTAAAGGAACAGGAAAAGGTGTATTCAACGCTGAAAGAAAAAGGAAAGAGACAATGTTTTGCCTGTGGAGCCTTCTTCTTCCTTTGCAGCCTACAGGACGCATGCTGATGCAGCTACCTTCTTGAACATCTTCAACTAACATAGTAGATCGATTCCACTCCCCCGGTGCCCCTACAATGGCAATGTCTTGACTCAACATATCAAATCTACTTAATTGCCGTTTGCACATGAAAGTGTGTACTCATGACTTGACAGAACGATTCAAAGGGCTGTTGAAGGGCATTGACAAAATCAACCCACTATTTGTTATTAACATTTAAGAGGCACATTATGATACATAATTTGGGGCTGTCGGTGAGGATGGCCTATACTCTAGCACAGTATACACTGGGAAACATTTACAATCTTATCAGACCTTCAAAGGGGAATATTTGCATGAGAGTTTTTTTTTTAAATCAACAGTGTAGGTTTTTACTAAGATACATTTCTTATCTTATGTGTCTTTGTGGGCAACATGGTGGCGCACTGGTTAGCACTGCTGCCTTGCAGTGTGCTGAGGCTCTGGGTGCCAGTTTTAAAGCACAGGGAAGTGCAAACTATAGAGTGGTGCTCTGTGTACAAAGTAACCCACAGTACTGGAGCTCTCAGCTCCAAAACACTGGAATTTGTGGTCCCTACAGGAAACAGCAGGTGCTATGTTAGCTTGGGTAGAAAAACACATCCTTCAACTTGATCATTATTGCCAGCATTTAACATTGCATTGATCACAGTGGCAGGCCAGCTTAGGAAGGGATTGCAGCTGAGGGCTGACGTTGAATGCTGACTTTTTCTTTGCGGTCCTGAAAAGGGCTTCAATAAAGTCTCCCGCACTTCACTTCCATTTGTCACTGTGCCAGAGGTGTGACTGGGGCCAGTTTTGCTCATCCTGTACTTACTGGTTTTCTGCACCCATTTGGACACACAATGAAAATGGATACAACAGTTGACTTAAAACGGAGGTGAAAAATGTGAACAGCTTTTGTTTTTGGCCTTTAAGAAAGAAACAAAGCATTAAAATCCATGAACCTAATTTCTAGTCTATTTTGAGCATGAATCATTTCCTACCACAAACTCTAAGAGCCAGCAGCGCTTAACCTTTTCCAGCTTTCCTAACCGTGAGAAAGCTGAGAAAGCACAACTATTACAACACAGTGGAGTTGAAATATTTTTTTAAAGTCTAAGCTTGTTAGTAAATGCACATCCTGGCAGTTGTGCAACTAGTCTATACAGTGAGAAGCAGCACATACATTTTTAACAGATAGTAAGCATGTAAATTAGACAAGCATTCTGTGTTCATATAGTACATAACATCATGTATTATTGCTGTAAAATAATACTGTATCTGAAATCTCACAAATAAGCTTGGCTAGCTTGTAAATCATTTACAGAATCTTCTGCAGGAGCACCAAAGTAAAAAAAGCTGTCAACATTATTTTGATATTTAATCTACTCTACAATTTTGCTTTGACTCGAAGAACAGAGGCCTTTTGGCTACATTTTAATACAATAAGGAATGAGGTGTCAGTCTTTCATTTTAGACCAGGCTTACCTCTTACTGCAACCCAGCCTGTCACTGATCTGCATCAGCTTGCTGTCTAAAAATGGAAAGCATATTACCTGTGTACCATGCTACCAAATAAATACATTGAAAAACACACGACGTGTTACATCAAAAAAAAGGAAATATCTGTACCTAGTAATATAGACAGAAATAGACACAACTTTCTTTCAGTATGCAACATCATGTGTTTTTATGTGTGTGTTTAATACACAAGCATCACCAAATGTCCTTCCAAGAACTGATAAGAGGCAGAATGGATTTTGAAGGTTAGAAACAAAAGAAGATATGAGTACTCGATAGCTGTTGTATGATATTGTGTGCTATGAAAACAAGGCTGCAGGAAAATGGTCACTTGTGAGTAATAGTGGTATTTTTAGCTTGCTTAATTCCTGACGTCTTTATCTTGCATTTTGGGAATGGGGCAGTGACTGCATTATCACAACATAGACAAAATTATACTTAGATTTAACTACTACTTCACCTATATGAACGATGATATCTGCAGATAATACACTTTTTAATGGCTTCTAAACAGAACCCTGTATTGACAGTATTTGTCACTGAAAATTCTACTACATGTGATCAGAAATAATAAGGTATCAAGTACTGATGAGTTAAATAGCACAAACTTCTTAAGTGCAAAGTACTTAACAACTGGCTACTGTACATTAAAACATGTTCTTAACATGTTAATGGATGATTTGTTCAACAACAACAGCAACAGTATTTTTTCAATTATCCTGAAATCTTTCTTATTGAAATATTAATATGTTAAATTCATACTTGAAAGGAATTTTGGCAATACCATCTTAATTTACATACAGACATATATATTCCAAATGTATAGATGATCCTAGATCATATAAAATGTCATTCTTTCTATAAATTAAATGATTTAATGCAAAACCATGTCTCCTACATACCGTATACAGAATAATGTCTAATGTCTGATTCTGAAACAACAAACAGAAAAGCATATAAACATACTGTACATCCAGGAAGAAAACCCTCCATTTCTTTTTCAGTTACAGTATGTATGCTGTATTAAAGAGACATATATTCATAAAATATTATTTATTATTCTGCAGCAACACTGTAAAAATCTCTGATTGTAATGTGCTCTTTTCTTCAATATTGCATTAGCAAATGCAACAAGAACTTTATTATTATTTAATAATAATTGATTTTTTAATAATAATTGAGTATCTAGAGCTTAAAGTCAAATGTTCAGCACTGATCTCCAGTTTTTGAGAATGATTAACAAAGCATATGTAGATAGGCAAAAAACAATTTCCATAATTTGAATAATTGCTAAATATTTTTCAAAACATTTCTTAATATTGAATAGAAAGCCTTATTTGCTGTGTTATCAACTACAATACCTACATAGAAAGTGATGTTAGTATAGTCTTGGTGTTACTTTGTCATAATGAAAATCGACGATTTAAATTTACAAAGACTTTTTGTGCCCAAAAGTTTCAGTATCATAGCATGTGACAGTGCTCTGTTAACACATCCCTGTTATATCTGTATACTCATTCTTACCCTCTAGAGTCCAAGTTTCACAAAATCTAGCACCAATAACTGCACTACCTTGTGAAAAGTAGGCAGACTTTTAAAAGCTGAAATTCATGTTGATGGGAAAACATCAATATGGAATAAGGTCCCTAAGTATTATACTCTAATATTTATTAATGGTAGTTCTGCATAATTCAGACAACTTAACTAGTTACACACAGGCACCGATTTCCAAAAATCATTTCAGCAGATTTACCCTGTTCAAAACAAAATATGTTTTCATTTTTTTTCCTTTTTGGTCCTCAAAATCCTAACTGACCTTGCAAGTACTGGCTTTTCTGTGCCATATCTTTGCTCATTAGTACAGACCTCATTAACTATGAAAAGTTCTTAGTCGAATCTTTGAGAGGAACTTTTTGGACAAATGAGTTCACATGTGCAGGCTAAACGTTCGGTTTTGACAAGCACTCTCAATTTATAGGAGGAAAAAATCTTGGCATAGCTCGTAGCAACATACAATACTAAACAAAAAGGAATCTACTGTAATACTCTTGTCTTGGGGAATTTGGAAAGAATGCTTGTGCTCTGGAGCAAGTACTGTACTCTATAAAGATCCTGCCCCTGCTCTGAGTTCTATAGTTAATAACAATGACAGGGTAAGTAAAAGCTTCTTGTATTCATGCTGATTTTCCATGCTACATCCTACATGATCCAAATAAAGTACAGGCACACACAGCAGCAATCCTACTTTATTGTGTGATGTGAAATAAACATTAATTTATCGGTTAAAGCGCGCATAATACATCAAAACACCACAAGTACTGCATAAGGGAAACATACACATTGGGGCAGAATTTCTGGCTGTGTGGATTCATGAAGGCTCAGAACAATTCATGGCATGATCGCGTCTGTCTGTACACATCAACCAGAGAAAATAAAATTACTTCACAGATTCACAGAATTTTTGTAGCAGCTCAAATGCTTTCAGCAGTAAGCCCATTTAAGTCCACTTAAGTGTACCGGTACTTCATTCTTTAATAACACCAGTACTTTATTATTGTAAGGTGCCTCTGCCTATTACTTTTTTTAACAGAGGACCCTTGAATACAGGGGAAATAGTTGGGGTGTTTATGGTATACTTCTGATAGGAACATGTGCTTTTATTTCTAAATCTTAAATGATTATTTTCTTTGTTATGCAAAACTTCTTCATCACTATTATCAAAGGTGCTCACAAGGAACTGCTGTGAAGTAAATTAAATCTCTGATTAAAATATTTTTGTTAGATTTTTAATTGTACTTAAAGTAGTGAGCATACATTTGGACATGACACAAAACAATGTACGCAGCAGATAAACATTGAGCATTGTGATTTTTGTGTTAGGAAGATTAAGCACATTAAGTGTTTCTTAACCACTGCAAAATCTAACATAACATGAACATCTTACAGACAAAGACAATTTACACTGGAATCAGGCTTGGGTGAGAAAGCTCTATATGCAGCAGTAGCTCTAGATTATATTTATAATTTAACTAAAATGCAGATTTAATTCAGAAACATCTGGAAACTTGCCAGCAACTACTGTATGCCAGAAAGAATCTTCTTAATGCAGTTAATAAGAAGACATCTCAAATACAGCAGAAGTTTCAATCTTCTGAACTTCAGAATGAGCTCTCTGCAATTAGATATTTAGCTTTGAATCTTGAGGCAAAGACATTACAATTACCATACTCGAGTTAAAAGCTCGCTCACAGAATCCAAGGAACCACATGCCACAAGATGTATCAAAGGGTTTGCAGCAAAGTGTAATCTAAATCGCTTCAGATTAAAGGAAAACCGGATTTATCTGGGCTCCAAACTAACTGAAGGTGGAGTTTTTACAACGTTGCCAGATGCTTTACAGATCTGAAACCCCGGCATATCCATTTCTTTCTGATTTCTCTTATTAGTCCCACTTTTGTACAGCTGAGTTTTGAATCTCCTTTATATTTCCGAACGTCGTCACTTTTGACTCACAGGAATATAAAGAAAAAGTTATTTTCACAAAATTGTCTGCCAGCCTGCATAACCTCTTTATTGCCCAGTCTTGTGAGGCTGGTCAGCACTGGGATGGAAACCTCTACAGAATGGGGTTCCCAGTTCTGGTTCTGGTCACCCCCAAACCTACTGGTTTTCATATCTTCACCTACAAAAAATACAAGAGCTGAAGCTCCATGTGTAAGAGCTGGCAGCCAACAGTTCAGTTCTTATTATTAAATGCTCATGTGACTGCAGGCTTGGCTGGAACAAAAACCAGCAGGTGTGTGGCTCACCAGCACCAGGACTGGGAACCCTCTGGTCTAAGGAAGATCTGGATGCTGCTGAACATGGTCCTAGTGAACCACAAGGTGGCGCTCTACTCTTTTCCTGTAACCAATGCCCAGGTCTGGTTACTGGAAACCCTGCTGTAGGAGGTGCTTCCCATGGAAGGGGTGTGAAACTGAAGTCCTGACTACAGTACTTCGTCATTAAAGATCCCATTGGCCTAACTGTAGTGTTATCCTGGTGTCTTGGATAAATTCGTTTCTGGGCTCGACTATCCGGCCTCCCTAAAGCCCCCCCGTAATTTAACTGATTGGACTTCTCCATGTGATCCGTTGTGTCGCGGGGATGCCCATAGGGAAAGCACGCTGGGATCCTTCGGGATAAGAACTACACATACTGTATGTTAACAGAATCATAACTGCTTCTACAGCCACACTACCCCGGAGTGATTAGGGTGATTCAATATCTCACATCGGGGGGCAAGAGGACTTGATTATGGTTCAGAATATATGCGTGTATTTGGTGAGCAAGCCACGACAGAAAGGAAAACTGAGTGATATAGAGGAAGCACTCATCAGGCATTTTGATCCATTGTGCTGGTGGATCACTTGCCCCTGAAGACATGGTGTCTTTATGTTGTGCCAGCTGCCCATGTCATGACACAGGCACTCAGTTTGTTCTTCCAGGACAGCTCTAAAAAACATGTGTGCACATTAGTCTGACAGAGGATCATATTAAAATATACATTTTGTGTGGTATTCAAGTGGTGCAGCACTTGACCATATGTGACAGTTATCCTACCTTAAAGTGTTAGAATGTACTGTATCTCTAGAATGCAAACAACAACATATTAAAGCTTCCCATCTGAGTTTCTCTTTGAATATAAACAAGTTTAACTTTAAATGTCAATAAATAATTTCATTTGTCTAATAGCTGTTAGACAAAACTGCAATCAAATGCAGCTACAGAAAACCTGTAAGGAAATGTTTTCCAGGCATGCAGATAAAAATACTCTTAGTACACAGAATATTCAAATGTGTACTAATTTCATTGATGTGGAGAAGTGCATCAAGCCAAAAATATAATAAGTTAATGTAACCCTTGGGCACTAAAACTGGTACATCTCTGACATAATCAAGGAAGTGGTATGCCCTGTTAATGAATTAGACATGACATGCAAGAGTTGTGACGTAATTTATGATGTCATTAAAAGCATCAACATAAACAACAACAAACACAATTTAGCTAAGGTCTTAACATCCATTGAATGTCATTGCCTATTCATCATAAGGTAAATCAAGGACAGTAAGGCACTTGTGCCTCTTACAGGCCATCTCTTCGGTGTGTCGTGTCTCCTGTCTGAAGGCGATCACAGATGTCAGCGGCCCTGATCGACCTGTCTCGCCCCCGCATCCTGGACACACACGAACATCCTGGATGTGCTCTAAAGAGAAATTATGACTGACATTGTAGGGTTTCCCTCCCTCCCCACACCTGAAGAAGGCTCTACAGCTGAAACCTTGTGTTTCTTCTCTTTCTAGCATGGAATAAACCTCTACCTGTTCTTTTTGCGGCCTATGCGTGCTGACTTACTGTAGCTTTCTTATTTGAGTCCTTAATTTTGTCCTTTTCCACACTGGACATGCGATACACACTTTAGATTAGCCACCATCTGGGTTTTTTGATACCATGAGTGTTCTGCTGTGCTTGATGTAACAGGTATTAGGCAAAGTTCATCCATATTTAAGTTGACTAGAGTAACCAATCTGATTTGTAACAAAACCGTTGTTTACTTTTTCCTTAACTAACATTTTGGGTAACTAACAGTCTTTTATTCTGGTTAAAAATATTTTAGAATGAAGATCCTTCCAGGTTACAGTGGGAGTTATTACCAACATTGAATTATGGACATACATTGAAATTAGATCTTTGTCCAATCACATCAACTTTGCTATCTTTCATACATGCAAAAAGTCAGACGACAGAAGACATATGAAGTTGTACGACAGTTCAGTCAGACGAAGAGATTAATTTATCAGATGTCTCCCTGTTTGCCTGTCTATCCAATTCATACTAGATTCTGAACATAAGGAACAAATTATGGGGATGAGGGATTGAAACCTAGGAGTAACCAATAAAATTTATCTAGCAGGTTTTTGAGTACCAGGAGGAAATTCACCTAAATATTGGGAAGAATTAGTCACCAATGCACAAAAATTTAAAATATATATACCGCAAATATTTTGTTTTTCTCATTTTTATTAACTCAGATCAAGAATAAATCAACTAATGAAGCTAATCAACTTCATGAATAGCTCATAAGCAACACCACAATTTAGAAAAGCAATTTAGCTCATGGCTATGTAATGTATTTAAAATTAAAATCATTTGGAAAATTCAAACTTAACAAGGTCTGGCACGACATGCAGTTTCACCACTAGACACTGCCTATAAATTTAGGATGCTAATGCACAACAGTTGATCTAAAAAAACAGACCTGGATATCTGGGCTCTTTTGTCCCTAGTTGTCTGTTTGCTTTTGTGCAGCATTTTGCTATTTATCTTGAGGCGGCAGCAGGCTGGCTCTGTCTTTGAGTATCAGTCCTGTGCACTTCTACAGCAGAATAAGGCTGATGATGTCGTGCCATCTGTGGTTCTTTTTTAGGAAGGATTTAGACAAGCACATGATGCAGAATCAAGGCACTGCAAAAAAAAGAACCTTAAGATTTTGAACAGAACATATGTCACTGTAAATTAAAGTACATCTGAATTACATGTTGTGATCATGTCTATATTAACCGCCTTAAACGGGATTTTAAGACTATTTTAATCTCAGATGAAAAGAACAGAGACACCAGTGTTATATGACCCACAATATTCAACACATTTCTGCAAAATTACTTGTGTTTTAAATGAAAAACTTTATTAAATAAATGATGTAGTGCAGCCTTCAAAAGTACTAAAGATGTATAACTCTGTATTGTATGTTTTGCCCCTATATTGAGTTCTTCTGGTATTTTCTAGTACTGGGCAAACACTGCAGCTGCAAATAATATTTTCTATTTTGTTGAGTAACCTAAGAAGAAGTCATACATGTGGAAAGATAACTGATTTGGTTTAGATGTGGCAATATTCTCAAAAGTATAACACTGTCATGTATAGACAGTTACTGCAGTTCCTTTGTCATCTCATAATATGTACTTTAGTTAAGATAAGATCACTTTATTGGCCATATACAATTTCTTGCATTAGAAATTTGTCCTCTCACATACCCCAGCTTGCTCTCCATGAGACACACAGACAGGGAGAGAAGCTGGGGGTCAGAGCGCAGGGTCAGCCATTTATACAGCACCCCTGGAGCAGCTGGGGTGAAGGGCCTTGCTCAGAGGTCCAACAGAGCAGGATTCCCCTGCTGGCCCTGGGACACAAACCGGCAACCTTCCAGCCACAGGCGCAGATCCTCAGCCACAGAGCCACCGATCCGCCTTACTGTCTTACTTGACATCTACCTTAACATCTTTCTGAGCCTGTCGGCTTAACATTTGTAAGGTATAGAATGAAAAAAAAAGTAAAATCTCTTTACATTTACAGTTCTTAAAGCATAATCCACCACTTTTTGTGGCAAGGTAAAAATGGCATTTTTGGAAACGTAGATTGTAAAGCTTTTAGAATTCCATCTTTTGTCAGAAGTCACTTATACTAGTGGGATCCACAGCAACTTGGAGCCTATAATGATACCAAAACAGGAGGATTAGCAAGCACTGCAGAAGCAGCAAATTTAATTCTTAAAGATTTAGAGCAAACTCACGACAGGCCAAACACCCAGCAGTTGGTTTCTAATATAGACAAGTGCAGGATTTAGTGTACGCAAACTATAGA
Source organism: Lepisosteus platostomus (assembly GCF_059453375.1). Taxonomy (NCBI): domain Eukaryota; kingdom Metazoa; phylum Chordata; class Actinopteri; order Semionotiformes; family Lepisosteidae; genus Lepisosteus; species Lepisosteus platostomus. The sequence goes on along the minus strand of NC_142618.1, from coordinate 5,434,022 downwards.
TACTGAACAGGAAAAGGTGACCTAGACTCATAAGAGTCTACGTGATGAAAAAAGACTTCGGTGTTTCTGTTGACACCTTGTTTACATCTTTTAAATAATTTTTCTCTATAGTCTTTGAATAGAGAAAACCACGAGCGGACCTGTTCCAAGCATTTCAAACCCTCGAAAGAAACAAGAATTTGCAGTGAAACCCAAACCAAAGGGCACCACTGGGAATTTCTTGGAAAGACATTTAAAACTGAGAACGGGAGCTTACGTCTTCACTCAAAGGGTTGTGGGAATGTGGAACAAGCTACAAAGTCAGGCTGTTCAATCAGATACCCTGATTTCTTTCAGAAAACAGCTGATTAGATACAGTACTTCCATCAATTAGTTAATTACTTATCTTGACCATTACAATGATCCCTGCTTCTAGCCCTTGTACAGCAGCATTCATTGCTGTCCCTGAACAAATCTAATATCTAAAGAGCATGAATAATTCCTATCTGGACCAGTAGGGGGCACTCACCCCGTGGACTGCATGAGTCCTAATGACCTAGTATAGTAGATCATCACGCTACTGTAGGTTACAGAAAAGAGACTGCTATAGAACATGACATATTGAGTTCAGGATGTTTCAGAATTTTTACAATGTATGCAACACAGCACAAACATTTAGACAAATGCGAATACAGTCAAAAGATTATTAACTATCAACGTGAAATTAAAAGAGCCTTACTGAGTTCCCATTTCCGTCAAGAATGAAAAAAAATAAATTCAGTGCATTTTATCAGCAAGAAACAACGACTTCCATTTTTACAACAATGAAAGCTAAGAACCAGTGCATTAAAAAACTTAAAGTCTCACTGTGCCTGAAGCTCATATTCATTGGTGTTGCAGGGCAATTCAAACTTCCCCTGCTTACAAGGCGCGTTCCCTTCAGTTTCTGCTCACTGCGTTTTTACTCCACATGTATGTTGAACCCACCTCGGAGCCTCCCCCTGTCTGTGAGGTTACAACCACATACTAGATACAGTAAAGGGATTTCTTCTCATCCGTAAACAGGCCAAACAGCAACAGTTATATGTTGCCATTAGAGGCACATTCCACGCAGCCCTAAGATAATTATATCTGTAGGTGTGGTGGGGCACCGTGAAATAAGAACGGTCACAAACGTGACAAATGAGAGGACGGCATTTGGCTCATCTATTCCTTTTTGTTACGAAGGGCTCTGTAGTCCACGTCGGGTGTTATGTTAGACCCCATGTGAAGCGGCAAGAGCTGAAGGAGACAGGAGGTGGAGCACAGGAAGACACACAGGGGTTTAATGGGGCGGTAAAGTAACAGTGATAGCTGGTGGGACGGTGAGCGGGGGAAACCAAGAGAGGCGACCAGATCCGAGCAGGTCCGGGCACAGCCCCCGAGTCCGTCAACAGTCGATCCATCCTGGGACGCGACGAGGATAAAATCCCCGGGAAGGAGGAAAACACAAACACACGGAGAACATGGAGGGCCTGGGATGACGGGGCGAGGTCCTCCAGACCCCGGGCTCAGGAAGGGGGAGGTGTCGGGGATGAGGCCTGTGCCCTCAGGAGACGGCCGTAGAGGATCCTGGTGCTAGGGGGGCCTCGCGACAGCTGTACGCTAATGATGAGCCCTGAGCACTGGAGGTGCTGGGGTTAAATAGGGGGAGACACAAGGCACACCTGGAACGCATATCAACAATCCCAGGGGACTACTGACAGGAGTAAATGGAGCGCCCTCTAGTGGAGAGATGTCAACCGTAACACTTCCGGTTCCAAATGAATCCCAGGATTTCATCCTGCCCTTACTTGGAAGACACCAGGGTCTCAGCTTCAACAACATGGCTGGGAAGCTTGTTCCTTCCTCCCACAACACTTGGAGCAAAGAAGTGCCTCCGCATCTTGGTTGTAAATCTACCTCCACAAAGTTTCCACTTGTGTCCCCCTGGTTTGTGTAGTTTAAAAAAGAATGCATATTAAGAACATAGAGATCTTTTTCCAAACTGTCTAATGTTTATATAATTTTTATGTCTAATTTCTGTGGACAAGGGGCTAAAATGTAATTTAGCTACAAAATAACAGCAAACCTGAAAATCCAGAGTTAACATAGCTACAGAAAGAGCATCAGCATTATGAAACATACTGACACCTCCAAATAAAAATGCAGGTGGTCCTGGTTAAAATAACCCGAAGGAGTTAAGTTAACTCTGGGTAATCCTTACAATTCCTGGGGACAAAGTAAGTACAGTAGATAGTGATCATCCAGAAATCTGCGTGAGCAGTTGTAGCAACAATATTGATTTTGGTTTTAGGGTTAGATTCTAGAGAGTCATTTATCAACAAATAAGGTTTTATCTTCTTAATCTTTTAATGCTTTTCTGGGATAAACCAGACAGGATTATATCTGCAGATCACATAAATAAGTCCTTTAGCATTACAGTGCCTCATCTAAGGGGAACACAAGTGATGTTTTAGGTGATGTAAATAAGAAGGTTTGTCAGTTGCTTTATGGTTTATTGATTTTTATTTTACATTTGGCCAGATAGACTGATGGTAGTGTCGAGAAAGTTTATTGTCTCAGTAGAATGACTGAGCTCAATTTGAAAGTAGAAAGAAATGAAATTTGAAACTGAAAGTTTTTATTCTCCATTAGACCAGATAATAAAGATGTCACTTATATTCAAGAAGCAAAATTAAATATGGGGTTCGTTATTTGTAGGGTCCAAATATAATACTTGTGGCATATCTTTATACAATCATTTCCTTTTAAGAACACACAAAAAAAATTAAACCCTGATTAAAATCATAGCCACACCTTGGAGGATTATCAGATCTGTCACAGAGAGCACAATGTGATTTGAAGGTTTCGTTCCAGAGTCTCCAGGGAATGCCAGGTCTTGTAAGAAATGGTTTTGGCACAGCAGAAGCAATCGAGACAAAACATGCATACCATAAAAGGGAGATCTGGCATCTTGCTGCATTTTCTGGGCATGGGAGAAAAAAACAGAACCTTCTGTCACCTGTAAGTTGTGCATAAAGCTGTCACAGATGTATATGAACATAGAAAATGAATAAAATCGTTCTTTTAACAAATAAATACAGCAAGACAGCAAAAATGACTGAATTACAATGATCTAAAAACTGTAAGACGCTAAATATCCATGGCAGAAAGAAAGCAGCATACAGGCGCTGTATATGGAGCCACAGTGATGACAGTAGACAGCTATAGTACATCAGCATACAAGGTACAAAGAAACAAGTGGAGGCTAATTCTTGACTGAAGAGTAAACAGAAACCAGGTAAAATACTTAAGGATCCACATACAAAACATTGTGTATTTGTAGGCTGGATTTGACTGTGCTTGTTTGAATGAACTGCTGGTTTGATGAACTGTACTTAAAGAAATTTTGGTACGTAGAGTGATTCTAAAGCAGAACACGTCAACTGCAGTGTCACTGTAAAACTGGTGATCAAAGATTTAAATAAAGAATAGAAGGAGAACAGCTTCTCGAAAGTATCGATTTCTTGTTTTCATTTGGAGAAAAAAAAAATCAAATGCTGCATAATTTTAGACATTGGAAAAAATAAAAAAGTAAAGTCTAGAGTCTCCTCAAGCCAGATGTACAAATGTACAAAGATATATTTAATTCTGGGTTACTACCAACTTAATTAGTAAGAGAAAGATTACTACAGACAAAACAAGGATCAGATACTTGTGTAGGAATGGACTACAAAACAAACTGCTTTATCAGAGAAATATTGATTTTTAGGTGATGAAAACAGTGATGTATTACACAATGTGATTGATTTCACTGATGTGAAACCAAGAACAGTTATTCACACAGGAATGTTTGTGTCCAACTCATGATTATTTGCGGAACAGTAGTATCATACTACAAACCCTAGAGATAAAGCACAGTGTTCTAAGATATTTTAGAAATTTGAAGAAGGCATGGCTAATAGCTATATTTGCACAAGGACACATTTATCTTCTCAGGACCACATCTTTTTCCATAAGGGAAAAAAATGGAATGCTCTGCGCATTGTGAATCTCAAGGCTTTCTGATTCGTTTGAATGTGCATGTGGTTTTGTGCTTGAAGAACAACAAAAAAGTTATGGTGAGAACTAAAAGCTCACAATTTTTTTTAGATTTTTTTGTGTATTTGGTAATTTGAGATTATTTTTGTGTAATGTTCTACACCTATGAACAATAAACTATCTTGGTTATTATCATAAACAGCCCAGCTTGCAACACAACAGATTTGAAGATGGGTCCAAAGGGGAAAAAAATTGTGGCAGCACTTTTTATTACAAAGAAAGACAGAACAACCAGGTTTCTAATCCTTGACAAGCTTAAAGGGGAAATAGTACAGGCAAGAAAACGCTTATTTTTCCTCAAACGCACTTCACCAAGCTGTCCAGCCACAAATGGTGGCAGACAATGAGCTGATTGCTGACAATGAGATTGGGGGGAGTTGAGATAATTTGTCCAAGGCCCTCTCAATTTCCATAAACGGGAACTGCAGTCCCAGTTTCTCAGACCGGTTATTAAATCTCGGTAATGAAACAAATTCATTGACGAATTTGACAAATTTTGAATTAAGCACAAAACTGTGTACTTTGTGACAAGTACTGTAAGTCACCAAGTTACCAAAACTCGCATTCGAGTTCACATGAACTGTGACATCAAGCAGCCCTTCCTGCTCACTAGTCCCTGTAATGACTAATGTACCGAGATGTACGAGTGAAAAAGTACAGGTTGTGCAGCAGACATTTCACTGCAGAAATGTTTCAACATGATCTACGTGCCGAGTTAACAAGTAGTATTTGTCAGAAAAACTCAATCTTGAGATCGAAAGCAATATATCTGTTGGATTATTCACACGCCTGCTTGTTTACAATGTAATCAGGCTGCAACACGTCACTGGAAGTCGTGTTGCCTCACTCTGAATCGCAGAACACGGAGCTGTGCATACCTGCAATTTTCATCAATTTTGTGATGGAAATTGGAGGTTTTACAAGTGACCGTGTACATTTTACTTTTACTGTGGTTTGAAATAGACTCATCAATGCTGATTCTTTCTAACCCCCAAAAATAAAAATAGCCTTGTGCCACGGGAGTCAAAACCGGCATAGTAAAATGCGTAGTTTAAGACCCTATGCGAGCCGGTATAATCCGGAAGTGACTGGAGGAGGACATCAGGGAAGACACAGCAGAACCAGGGCGGGTAGAAACACAGGGGGAGGGTGACGGCACAGGGGAGCACAGGTGAACCAGTCCAACAGGAAGTCCACTAGGGGAAATCAGGGCGCGGTCCAAGGTCCAGGTGCCGGGAGATCCATCCAAGCAGAACACAGGGAACAGGGAACTAGGAATACGGATAGTTTAAGCCTTGACGGGACAAGGCGCTCCGAGCCCCGGACACAGAGGTCAGGACACTGCGGTGAAGCGGTGAATTGTACTGTAGTATTAGTGTACTCTAAAAGCCCAAACAGACCTCTCAACCAGAAATCTGAAAATTCAAATTGATTATGTAAACTGTTTCTATTTGTGCTTCTTAGTGTACAGTAATGTCACATTTTATATTTTTATACATTTAGTGCATTGTATTATAAGCATGCTGTATATAATGAGGTTAGGATTCTTATTCTTATTAATTAAGTCTGGGCATAAAGTTTATAACTTCTAACATGTTTTCTTTTTTTCTTTTAAACCTCAAACTACAGTATGTCCTTCTAGGTCACAAACAACTGATCACTATTTATCAGTTCACACATTGACAATAAGCACAATTGTCCATAGGACATACATTTGAATTATAAAAATGTCTCTTGGTGTACATCACAGGCTACCAGTCCTGTCTGCACTGTGAACCAAAGGTTTCTGTGACATGCCTTAAAATTTAGTTCTACTATTCACACTGTACCAAAATCATTTCTTGTATCTGCTGAGATCTGTTACAGCTTTATGTTCTTGCATTCCTTCCCACAGGAAATGAAATGCTACAAACTCAGTGAACACTTAAAACATTTAGAATGACTAATTTCAGACTGGTAAAATAGATTGAAGGACATGTTGGTATTCAGATGGCAAGGAAGATGCTATCAAATGATTCTTTTTTAGATTATTTCAAAGATTGCATAGACAGCTTGTCTTTCCATTTCAGTGTCACAGAAAGAAATGGTGACATATGCAGGACAAAGCAGAAAAATTGAATTTATGGTACTGTAACATGAGTAACATCTTGAAATCTCCATGCATCAATAACATGGGAAATACTGTGGCTATCGAAAGTATTCTCCTCCTTTGACTTTTTTACATTTTATTGTGTTACAGTATGGAATCGTAATGTATTTAATTTGGATTGTTTTGCCATTGATCAACACAAAACTCTTTATAATGTCAGAGTGAAAACAAAATGCTACAGATACTCCTTAATTATAAAACACAAAACCGCACTGATTTCATCCCATTTTCTATGACAAACCTGAGCAGGCTCTGGTGTAACCAATTGTTGTAAGAAGTCATGTAATTAGTTGAATGGAGTTCACATATGTGCAATTAAGATTTTTCACATGAGTTCAGGTTAAATATTCCTGTCTCTGGAAAGTCCCACAGTTCATTAGGATGGCTTCCAACAAAAAAAAGACAAGGGAACATTCAAAACAAATCAAGGATAAGGTTATTGAAAAGTGCCAATCAGAGAAAGGATATTAGAACATTTCCAAGGCATTGAATACTCCCCAAAGCACAATAAAGAAAATAACTGTGACATACAGATGACAATTGCCCAGGTGCTTCACCAGATCTCTACTACATTGTGCCAGAAGGCATGTGGGAGAGTCTGAGACAAAGGTGAAAAAGATTCTGTGGTCTGTTGTGATTAAAAGTGATCTTTTTCGCCTCAGTACTAAGTGCTATGTTTGGCACAAACATCATGCTGAGAACACTGTCCCTACAGTGAAGCATGGTGGTGGGAGTATCATGCTTCACTGCATCAGGGCCTGGACGACTTGTGAAGACAGAATGCAAAATGGATGCAGCAAAGTACAGAGAAATCCTGGAGGAAGACCTGCAGCAGTCTGCAAGAGACCAGGGAGTTGGACCTAAATCCAGTCGACAATCTGTGCCAAGAGCTGAAAATGTCTGTTCACCCATGGTCCCCATCCAACTGGAGGGAGAGCGTGAGCAATTCAGCAAAGAAGAATCAACAAAATGTGTACTGGCCAGAGGTGAAAAGCCGGTAGTAACTAATCCAAGAAGACTCATGTCTTTTCTGCAACAGAGGCCTCTACCAAATATTGACTTAAAGGTGTGTAAATACCTTTGTTATATTAATTTACAAGGATCTACAGAATTTTGTTTGCAACGTGACACTATAGAGTGTTTTGTATCGACCAATGGCAAAATATCCCAATTAAAAACATGACGATTCATTATTGTACACAATCAAATGAAAAGTCCCCAGCGGGTGAATCCTTTTGATAGCCACTGTCCATGTACACGCATCACCCTTCTTCTTGCAGACTGGTAAATTTGCATACTACCCAGCAGACTGCCAATAAAGGTATTTCACAAAAAGAGCTTTAGCCCACACAAAATGCATAAAAAGAAAGCAAGACTTTTCAATAAACGGAGGTGTAGTTGTTATGCCTGGTGAACTAGAACTCGCCGCCCTCGGTCTCCTCAGACGCAAACACCTCCTGGGACTGTTTGGACTCTCCCAGGCTGACTGTGCCAGCCGCATTCCTCCAGTCAACAGGATATTTAAGCCTGATCTGCCACTAAGCCAGTGCTCTGTCACTGAGCTACTTCCAACCTGGGTAGTGCTCTCAGCATTACTAACCTGTGTCTCAGAAGGACCCTCGGCCTGCCCAGGAGATTCTCTGTCTGTGTCGAACCCGCTCTGCCTGTCTGCACCCGGTTTGTTCAGCCGAGTCCTGGACCAGTGCCATGTTTCTGAACCCTTATTCCCATAATCCCGCGTGGCAGCACAGCCACCCTGCCTGGATCAGCCTTGATGGCAACATTCGTCTGCTTTCATGTGCCACCACTCTCTGCCCTGCCCCGGAAATCTGTCCGCTTCCACTTTCTGTCCTGCTTCAGCAGTCCCCATCAACTCTCCACTGCCTCCGATTATCACTGGGCTCTAGCGATTGGATTCTTGAGCCTGTCAGGAAGACACGGCTTTCTTCATCTGCTCCCGACAGGCACTCAGAGGTTAGAAAAGGGTGGGTCACATCAGCACTAGAATGACCCTCTAGTTTTGGTACCATCTGTTAACTTGATTAGTGACTACAGCAATCGAGATCACCGATATTCATTTGTGATTCTGTTCTGAAGCCCTGTCTTTTAGAATCCATTCCACCATTCCACAATGATTTGACTCATTTATTCATTTAACGGTCTTTATTACCAGGTCTTTACTCATAGACAATTATACATTTCCTATAAAACCCGGTGGACTGCAGCCCTCCAGGACCAGAAGTGAAGACTACAGATCTAGATCATTGGTATATTGATCACAGATCTAGATCATTGGTATATTGATTAGGAAAAGCAATGGTCATAATACAGATTCTTGTGTTATTCCACTAATTCATTTGTTAACTTGAAGAGAAAAATGCAAAGATGAAATGGCAAACTTGCCTTAGAGTTTGTGTTGAATGGCTCAAATGTCACTCAGGCATTTTCTTTCTTGGCTTTAGGCTCTGGTAGTGGCACAAAAATGCCCATTTTGTAGGATCTGTTACGGGCACAGCCGGACCTCATTAACTACCAATCAACATTCCGCACATGACTCTCTATTTAAACCCTCATCAGGCTGGACTGCACTGCTCGGTATTGAACAGCCTACTGTTTTCCCTGAGCTCCTTGTCTTCCTGAAGACCTTCAGTGAATAAGCCCTTCTCCTGCTCTGGATCCTGACATGGCTTGCCTCACCAATATTGACTTTGTCTGCCCCCTTCGGATTTGTCTGCTCTCGCCTACAGGACTGACCTGCACAGGGTTCTTCCTGATGCTCCGTAACCAGATCCTGCACAAAACAGAACCTGTGTTCCATGTGCTGAAGTGGGGTCAAGGCGCATGCAACTTTAACTAGATGTTGTTGTTTTTTTGCTTTACAATTGATAGGATAAACCTAATGCTGAAATCTCTTGCATGCTTTTTGCAGTGTGACAAAAATCAGTGCTGGCATAAGGAAATTGCCCATGGCCCTTCTAAGAGAACATTTTACAGAACTCCACATCCTTGTGTTCAATGAGAATGCCCTTTATCTCAGCAGGTTAAAGTACTTTCCATTTTTCCTCATGTCTCTATCATTGCATTTCTCACTTTTTCATCACTACTCTTTCATTACATTGTAGTGAAAGTGAAACTCAGGTGTACATTATAAAGCAACAAGATTTAATTATCTCAGTGTCTGAAAGCAAGCTGCAGATGAACAGGACTAATACAGTGTATTTTCCATTCAGCTCTATTTTCAGGTTTATTTTTCACCACCAGAATCTAATTACAGAGGGAAACTGGAGAACTGCCAGGGGAACTAAACATGTTAGAAATGGATTATGATCCTAGTTTTGCAATGCAGTAATTGACCATGCTGTGTTTGATCAGCTCCTATAAAGATTCAGTTTGTTGCCAAGATTTTCAGGTGTGCAATTCTTCAAAGTGTTCATCTATGCTTGCATGTCAGTGATTTCTGCCTTAACACCACAACAGCACAGTCCGTAGGCGATCATAGGTCTCTGCAACATGAACACCTATAAATGTCAATCAACCCCAGCCATGCCTGCTTGAATGACTATGTATTAGTGTACCACCCATATTATTAAGGCTTTCTAAACAAAAGCTGTTGGCTGATTGGGTAGTTAAACCTCTTTGCCTCAAAAAAGTTGTTTCTATTTCTGCATCTGTTTCTATAAATATGTACTGTACAAGTCTTTCCTTGACTAACCAGTAAACGATATTAAGACAAAAGGGTGCCTTATATGCAGGTTTTAATACAGTACAGTTGGTTTGGAAACAAAGATAAAACTTTTAAACATTTCTGTGATTCACATGGAGTACCGATTGATATCCCTCTTGTCATTGTTAATTCAAAAGAAATATGTGAAAATTAGTTAGTGGGGCTCAGGTATGGAGATAAAAAAGCTTGTGTGGGATAATTTCCAAGTTGTGAAGCATTTTTGTTGGATCAGTAAGACAGCAAGTGAGAGAGATTTAGGTTCATTTTTCAAGCTTTTAATAACTACCTAAATAAAGGGTTTTTTTTCCATTGCAAGCTTGTCATACTGAGGATCTTAGCTTTAAAATATTCAGACAGTTCCTATCCTCTATTCTGCACAAACCACAATTTTATTATCAATTTTGTATAGACATTAATACCCAAAAGACCAAATTGATATTATTTGGGTACTTTGGGTTGTACTAGTATGGAGCAAGTGGAAACTAAAGAGGTAAAAGAGGTACTAAAAATACTATGTATTCCTGAAGCATTTTCCCCTTAGATATGTTCTCTTGTTTGTGTGTTGGAAGGGAGTCTCAGTCAAAACGCTTATGAAGGAAAATGTATTTTTATGACCCCCCCAGAAAAGTGAAAACACCTGCCACAGCATGCCTTTAACAGGTGCAGAGGAGAATTTGTCACACCTGAAAAAGGGTGTTATATGAAATATCACTGTTATATGAAAAACGAATATGTCATTTAAAAAAACAGTGAAGTGTTTGCCCTGATGAATACTGTATGTTGTCTGGATCGTGTCCAGTAGTTTCTTTCATGTAGCTTATTGCCAACATTTCTTACCAATGTTCCATCAAAAATATCCTACTCATTTGCCCATAACTCCATAAAAAAAGTATCTATGAGATTATGATTGTGAGCAACGAGATGTCTTGAATATTGATTTTAAAACAAAGCAGCGGATCCAATATCAGTGATATTTTATGGGCGTATGGGCATTTGTGATGTTGGCATCCTGACTGCCTGTTTGCAGGTCCACTCTATCAGCTTCTGTGTGTTGATGCTGTGCCAATTATGGGTGCAGACCTCCACAGACATAGGACTGGCCAATTCCTCTGTCCCCTAGAGCTCCTTTTCTACTATAACATCTTTGAAAAGTTGCTTGGAAAAGATGCAGTTCAGAAACTCGTGTACATACGTTTTTCTTCATTTTATGTTTGCAACTAGGAAACTGTTTCCAAAGGGACTCTATCAAAGAAGGACAGTAAATGTACAAATAGTGCCTTTTATTTATGAGAAAGTTTACAACACACATAGAGACACCCAAATAACAAGGTGTACAGAAGAGTAACTATGGCAACATACTATAAGGCACCTTTGTGTACTAATAAGAAGATTCGGAATTTATGTTTCCAAGAATTACTTTAAAGACTTATTTTGTAGAAACAGTCCAAAATGTAACTCAGTAGACCCAATTGTTGTCACTTGGCCTATTTGCAACGTGGTTGTCTTGTTTCCAGACTTTCACTAGCTACCAAAATTAAAATGTGGTAAGAACACTCCAAAGGTCTTCTGCAACGGTATACTGAGCATACAAATTTACTATTTTTTAAATATATAACGTAATGTATAATTTCATATACATTCATGTGAATTTGAAGTAAAATACATCTAAGTAATTAGCTAACACGATTAGTATATGGTGGACAAACCAATCTCTTTAAGCTATTAATTGAAGTAATTTATATTTTCATTTTTTACTTAATTGATACTGTAGGTGACACCACATTATAATATTATTGTCTCGTGTTGTTTATCTTTCGTAAATTAATCTTTCAAACAAAGGCTTTGACACGTAAGGGATTGTATGCTGGTCTCCAACAGAGCTGTGTTTCTCAAAGATAAAGCACTGATGTTCTTCCAGGTATTATAATTTCCATCGCAGGACCAAGTATTCAGGACCTTGGTTTAATGTCTCTTCTGAAGGAAGGCAACTCCTACAACAGTGTTGTCTCTGATGGACCACCCGGCTCTGGACATTTCCCTTTGGACTTCCTTTTGGGCTATTTGCCCCGGACTCACCCCCCAGAACACCTGCGCACTATGGACACACCCCCTGTTTTCATTCCCGACTCCTGCATGCTTCCCCCCTCATGTTTTCCTCACTCTTCCCCGGATTCTGTATATTCTGCATAGGGTCCGCAAAGAACGCTGTCGTTACACATCGCTTCAGAGATCTAAAGAGACTAGTCGGCAGCGTGCATGAAATTCACACTCCTCACATATTCAAATAAATCTCTCAAGACCCTCCTTGAGAGATTTATTTGAACCCTACTGTGAACCCTACTGTGTTTCATTGTCATCACCCCAGTCCAGATCATTTGCCAGCCAGCAGCCGCAATGCTGCAAAATCACACAGCTCACAAGTCTCACCGGCAGTGGGACCAAATCTCACGTCCCATCCATTGTCTGCATTTGCATCAAGTCTAGGTCGAATAAATACAAATTTTGGAATTCTGACCTGCGATTCTGTTAAATTAACCACTGGGTTTTTTTCATGCAATCACAATCATTGATGGGAAATCAATACAAATAATGTGTCCCTGTGTCACTTGCCACACCATTCAAGTGAAAAAAGGCTTATTACCTCAATACCTCCATACACACGAAATAATAAACAGAGCCTGAATAGCAAAAAGAACACAATGATAACGCAGACAGAAAATCGCAAAGAGCAACGCATCTCAAGCAGAAAGCTCTCTCTCAGGAAACATCTGGGGAGCTTTCATCATTGATGAATCCTATTAAATCAGATTAGTTGCGATCAAATAACGTCTTGCTCAGAATAATACTGTTTAGTTAGAATGATAAGAAATATATACCGTACAAACAATGGTAATGTTGTTGTCAACAAACAATTAACCTACAAGTTTTAAAGAGAAAAGCTGTCAACTGAGAAATATGTGAAGTGCATTCAAAATTGATCTGCAAAGTGACTGAGCATGCATTATTAAAATCATGTCAATTCAAATCCCTCGACAAAATGCTCGGTGCTTCTGAACACCAAGTATTTCTTAAATTACAAAAAAAAACGAAGGCAAGTTCAGTGTGTACTGAACACGTACGTTACATTTACATTTCGTTTTACATTTACATTTACATTGCAGACTTAAAGAAGTAAATGCCATCTTTAAGAAAGACAAGCTGATGAGGAATAATTTTATGACATTAATATATCATTGTTTTCTTGGCAAATACAAAGATTGGTCAGCAGTCCTCATACATAAGCAGAGACCAAAAAATCAAATCAAAAGAGGAAAAAATCAAAAAGTGCCTTTGATAAAAAAGTAGCACTGGAATTAAGCCTCAGAGTTTGATTTCTTTCCTTGTTATAGTTGTCTGCTGCTTATATTTCAAAATAATGACTACAGATACATGGTTATTTTGAGTCTGAAAAAACTTTACTCTAATTTTATAAATGTAATGTCCCAATCACGTTTCTCTTTTATAGACTGCAATGAGGATGATTGTGCTGCAGCCATGCTCTTTAAAGCTATGTGGATTCCTGTTTGGTTTTGTCAAGAAAGTGAATTCGCTACCAGCTGGTAGCATTCTGTCATTGGCAGAGTACACTTAGGCTATTTGTACATGTCACAGCAAACACAATTCAGAACCTAAATAAAGAGCATAGCATCCTAAAAACCAGACAGCAAATAAGCTGCAAGTTGTGACATACAGTATATGAATAAAGGCACACAAATAAGCAGTGGCCTCTCGAACATGTTCATATGTGACCACTGCCAAAATACTGAATTTTAAAAACAAATGCAAGTGTTCCAATGCTTGTTTCTAAAGCGGAAAATCCATCCATCTGTTACCAGGAAGACGTCTTAGTAGGGGTAAGGGTAACCAAGAGCCTGTTCCAGAAGCACAGGACACAAAGACTTGGCAACATACACTTTAGGACAGCAATCCATTGTAGTGCATGAAACCGAAAATATCAACCAATGATATATCCAATAATGTGCAACTTTTTTAAAGAAATAATACAACTATTTCAGGGCAGACAAGAGGAAATGGTCATTCGTGTAGACACCTAAGACAATAAAGGCAGAGGTTGAGATGAGAGCGACCAAAAGTCTGCTGCATAGTGACATTATGACATTATCGTACTGAATATTAAGACAGTATACGCAAAACTCTCAGTAGTAAAATGAATTCATTTTTTGTTTTGTGTCTTTAGCACCCTACTGTGTCAGTAAAACACTGCCACATCACAAAGAAGGAAGCGCTCCATCATATGAAAACAGAGTGACTGAAGGCTTTTTCTTCATTTATTTTAGAGTTTCAAATTCAGGGATGTGAGTGGTCATGTTTTTGTACACATTCTGAAGGTAATGTCAAGAAGGACAGCAGTCCAAACAACAAGATACAAAAAGTGAAGGAACTGCAGGTACTCTTGACATAGCTTTCTGCTTCTGACTGTACAGCTTGTAGGCCTACTGCCATGGCTGAAATTCATCACCTCAAAGCACGTTTCCACTATACACACACACTTGTCAACCAAAAGCACCATTGAATAGCCATATGTAGCATGCCCTTCAACTATAATTTGGTTTATTTATTTCATGGTGTATTTAGGGAAGGTTTTTGATTACGTTTTTCAAAACAAATTCTCAAATTGTAGGCAGCAGGCATTCAGGGAAACACGATGATTTGGTTTAACAATTGGTTATTAAATAGAAAACAGATAAACTAAATAAAATAACACTATTTTTAATAGTGTCTCTATGACACATCAGCCCCCCCCAGTTATGACACAACATATATTAAACTATTTGTAGCTATTCATCACAAATCTGTTGGAGTTTTTGGTTGTATAGTGGATTTTGTCAATTTAACAATAACTTGCTCCATCCACTGTTTGAGCATTGTCAACAATAAATTAACCAGAATCTGTGGGTATTCTTACAGATGCAAAAGTTTTATTTAGCAGATTATTCAATGTCCTTAAAGTCTGCATTTAAGGACAGAGCATCTTGCTCCAATTTTGCAAATAGCCTGCATTTTCCTGCAGAAAAAAATATTGGAATATCTTATGCTTTGGTTCTGTTAAAAGATATTCAGAACCTGTTATGGCTGTTATCACGATGATGTATTTATTTGCCTAGCAGATGTCCTAGTCCAGGACAATTTACAATACAAATTACTTTAGAAAAGGTACATTAAGTGTAAGAGCAACTAGTTACCTTCCTGGACTACTATAACATTTTCAGTGGACTGAAAAACCTCTTAGTCCTGCACAGAAAAAATAGTACAAGGAGACCTGATTCAAAACCCTTGATGAAACTGACAAAGCCAGCCCACTGGACTTCTGCAGAAACGACAGCAAAACACAAATCAGAGAACAACTGAAAACTAAAAGAAAGGGCATTTGAACACTGAGGAAGATTAGGTAATTCTGTACCTAAGAATTGGGGGAGAATACCTAAGAATACCTAAGAACCTAAGGGCTGGGGAGACGAGAACAAGTCACCCAGCTCTGCTGACGAAGTCAAGGGGGTGAAGAGTGATGCCGAGGAGGACGGGAACAGAGTGATAGTGCAGTCAGGAGGAACAGGGATGGAGAGGCCCTCAGAGGGGAGAACAGGAAGCCAGACGTCCAGAGGCCGAGTTCAACATGAAGAGAGCACATCTGAGAAGAGATGACTATGAGGCAGGTAGAGATACAGGAAGAGTTTAAGACTATCAACTGGAAGAAAAAGGAAAGGTCAATCTGAGCACAGTCTGCTTGAAAATGATTCAATAAGTGGTGGAAGGAGATGAGATAAGCAGGTGTAGACAAGAGAACTGTAGTGTACAGTATGTGCTGCCTAGACTGCCAAATGACCAGAAATGTGAAATCTGCACAGATACCAACAGACTGCGAACTAGAAATAAGCAGAAGATTAAATCCACAGACGAAGTCCAAGAACAAGCTGAATTCAGAAACCAAGGCAATCCAAGGAAAAACAACACGAGAGGCTGTTAGATGGATGGTAGATGGTAGAGGCAGGAAAAAAACAAGAAAAAAAAGAAATTTAGACAAAGAAAAGGACAAAGAGCTGAAACGAGACAAGAGTGAAGAGTGAGGCAAGAAACCAGCTACAAGAATCAGGAAAAACCAGTAACAGTCCAGAGTTCAAACCAGAGGTTACAAGACTGAGCACTGAAGTGAATGAGAGTACAGGATATAAAGAGCTGGGTAAGGGAGGTGTGGAGTCCTGCACTGGTCAGTCTGTGCAGGACTGCGCAGCCAGGCCAGCAACTGGTGCCTGAGGCGCCCTCTGGTGGCAAGAAGGTGGAACTGTAATAAGAAGGGGACCAATGACAGCATGCCGGGGACACACCAGAGGAACGAGTACAAGGAGGAGAGAACGAGCCGCACCAGGAGACCTGGTAGGGTCAAGGCAGGAGGAGAGCCAGGTGTGCACCGTGCCAGCCAATTCCTGGACAACAGGAGAACAGAGTGATTGCAGTGTTAAAGAAGGCAGAGGGATCCAGAAGAAGTAAGTAAGAGGGCTGGAAGGCACCATGAGCTGAGTGAAGAAACTAACAGAGTGGAAAGTGTCAAGCAATGAGTGCTGCAAGAGGGAAACCGAGAGCCTGAGCTGCACTGCCTGCTTGTGGGTATTGAGAGGCCGTGAAGAAAAGACACAGGGCAATAGCTCGGAAGGGATGATGGATCAAGGGTGTTTTTTTGTAACAGTTGTAATGCAGTCCTGTTTAAATGCAAAGTAAAACAGCCTGAGGACAGAGAGGTGTAAGGCAGCGAGGAGAGACTGGAAGAACTGAGTGATTACCTGAATGCAAGCAGTACGTTCACAGGCCCCCGGGGCAGGAAGGAGATGTCAAACAGGGAGAGGCACTGGGAAGTAGGATAAAACAGGAAATGAGCAGGCTGAGCAAGGAGCTGAAGGGTGATCAAGGAGAGGAAGTGTCAATCAGTACGAAGAAAATCGTGTCGGAATATCTGGATGAGAAAAGGGCTAGAAAAACGTCAAAATTGTTTTTATCGGAAGAGATAGAATAAGCTGGATCACAGCGTGTGAAGACTGTTGGGAGAAGACCAGGTGATTGATTGAAAATGGAAGGGCTTGGCAGATGTGTTTAGAACGGTTTAACAAATGACAGAGTTTCAAAGCAGAAGGCAATTTAGACCTCCTCTATTTCTTTTCGTCTGAGTACAGCCTGGTTCAGGTCACGTGGATCACAGAGGAGAACCATGGCTGGGAACAAGAGTGGGCAGGGAGGGAGGTGACAGTAGAGTAGAGTCAAGGGATGAGCTAAGAAGAGAGAAGAGAGTGAAGTCAACACTTCATTCAAAGAATGGGACAATAGCTGGAGAGTGCAGAAGAGGCAGATGTGGAGGGTGAGATTCTGGTGCAAGGTAAGAACAGGAGCTGGTGGAGGCACGAGATGCGCACTAAAAACAAAAGGAGAGGAGAAGAAAGGAGATGGAATAGTCAGGAGGAGCGACAAGGAGCATGCAGTCAATAAGCTCCAGTTCATGGCCATCACAATCACTTGGGAAGAATGCATAAGCCCAACTGTGAAGCTTTAATTGGCAACGTGAAAGTTGCAGCCATCTAGCAAGATCACAGAAGCGGAGGGGGAAACCCTAGATTATTGAGACAATGAGTCATACAGGATAATAATAAGACAGGAATTTACAGTGCAAATTTACATTTGCAGAAAGTTTCTAGTAATGTACAGGTAACAGAAAGAGAGGAAAGAGAAGAAGGGACACACAACAGCCAAAAGGAAGAGATCAGCAGTCCAATGACCCCAGGGGAGTGTGACAGGACATAGCTGGGAGAGGGCTGTGGGGTTGGTGGAGATGACAGGGGATATGTTGAAGAGCACAGAAATCCCGAGCAAGCCCGGAGGAAAAAGCAGAGAAGAAGCTTTAGCTAGAAGCTGACTGGCAGCTACAAAGAAGCATCTGTAGTTATACCTGGACATGGGACAATTCAGGAGTGGCAAGGAAACAAGTTGGCTGGTGTTTGGGCCATTTTTATGTGGATATTCTTAAGTATGTTCAACTCAATGGAACAACTGCTTGCTTATTATCAGGGAATAGACCAATCTGGCTCTGTTATAAAATACAGTACTTCATTATTTAGAGGAATCATAGAGATAGGCTTTGCTGCAATCTTATGGAAAACAAAACACGCCTGATTTCTGCCAGTGAGTAACCCATTATGTTTACCGGTGGAACTGGGTGTGCTGACTCGAATGCTGACATGCTCTCTTTTGTGCACGTTGACAACGCATAGACAATTACTGTAGCTGTGAAAGCAAACTGTAATCCCTTATCATCACCAGCAGCCAGTCCATCAAACCGCTGAGCAAAATCAAAGTCCCCCGACACTAATAATCCCCAAGTTAGCACTATCTGAGCATCCATGACTAGGAAGATGAAAACACTGATCATGGCATTTCTAACCATTGAGTCATTATGGTGATTCACGTGCAGGGCTACAGCAACCTATTTTAAAGGGCCAACAAAGTGAAAAAATCTAACAAACATTACCTAGATTATATAGAAAAAGATGAATATATCTCATTAGAAAGGACTTTAAAATTAAACTGAGACACTTACACTTTTTTGTATAACAAATATCTGATCTATTTTTCAGTTTTAGAATCTAGGAAAACCATCACATTTACGAGATTCTAACCAAACCTGTAGCACATTGAGCTTGTAATACTCTTCACTTCCCATTGGTGGAGTGGAGCTCAGAAATGCATTTTGCTAGCTAACCCATAACAACACCCTACAAGCAGCGCATTTGTACCTGCAGCCTTTGCCAGGGGCCAGTTCATCACTTCGTGGGACACTGTCACGGGAGACTCAGCATTTGGGGATGGAGAGCTCAGTCTCCCGTGTGGGTTTGTATTAACACCCTGTGCGAGGTTGTTTATCCGTAGAGTTCAGGAGACGGACTTCGGGAAAGACACACAGGGTTTATTGTGACAATAGTGATGCAGTGGTAATCCGTGCCATAGCAAAAAAGGGGGAAAGATCCGATAACATCCAAATCCATTCAGGTCCAAGGGGTAACCAGGAATCAGTCCAGAACTCCTGAGCCGGGCAATCAATCAAGACAAAAACGGATTAAAATCCCTGGAAGGGGGGAACACAGACAGGGAGAAACATGGCATCAGACAGATACGGGACAAGGCGCTCCAAGTCCCAGGTTCAGAGGTCAGGATGTCTGGGAATAAGGCCTATGCCCTCGGGCTACTCCAGAGCTCAGACATCCGTCTTCCAAAGCTGAGCCCAGAGCATGGGAGGTACTAGGCTTCTATAATTAAACACTGATTAGACACACCAGGAAAGCAATCAGGGATTATACTAGAATCAGTAGCGTCTAAGAGTAAGGGTGCCCCCTGGGGGAGGGATGCCAACCATGACAGACACACTACTATGCACTTGCAAGAATACTGTTTTTAATGGGCCTGTTCTGCAAGAGATAGACCAGAACTATATACTGTACATCAACAACTAGTTTTTCAATTTTTCTGGTTCTCTGCCAACATTTTATATAAGGTATTAAGCTTGCTATAAAAATGCTAGACAAACATCTAGGGATTGATACGAGGTCCCATATTAAGTAATTGAAATGTCATTTCTTGCTGTTTGACAGCAAATCCCTCTCTGTGATTAAGTCTACCACAAACTTGTAATAACATATTTTGTATATTTACTCAAGTCTGTTTTTATTTCTCAACTTTTGAAAAAAAGATCTTTGAATTGTGAACCCTCTATTATTAATACAAGATAGAAAGGAATACTGGTTAAAATGTGTTAAAGCAGGCTACAGATAATCAAAAGATAAATATTGCTTCTGTGCATTCTTGTTAGCATTGTGTTATGAATGAGTGAATTAGGGTTGTAAGGAGGAACTTGAATCTTTATAACATAAAATATTACAATACAAATGCATTCCATAAAGTCATGTTTGGGAAGATGGGTTCATTCACTTTCCCTCACATGTCTTGCAAACCTACTACCATGACCAGACCAATTAACTCCAGGAGTTAATTACCAGAAGGAGTTAGGCTCCTTACTGTTGATCATAAGTGTCACATAAGAACACACAAGAATATAATAACAGTTAAAAACAAGGAAACCATTCCAACTAGTCAGTCTGTTTGGTAGTTAGTAGTCAAATAAGCCAAGGGTCTGATTAAGCTTTTTATTCACTCAAGCCATTCAACAACATGACTGGATGGATTGTTGCTTACTGACTCCAAGGTGTCAGACGATAGTGCATTTCAAAATCCTCAACTTTGAAACAAGAGAAAAGAAGAAAAGATGAACCAGGGTAGAAAACTGGAAAACTATGAAAAATCTACAGTATGTACAGTAGCAGAGAGCCAAAACTGTTTTCCTAGCAGTTTCCTTGGCCTGCAGATTACCACTGACTTGGCTTGGTCTCACAACACTGTTGGCAGTCTGAACAAGGCACAACAGCGCCTGCACTTCCTGCAGTGCTTGAAGAGATGCGGTATGGGGAAGCATTTCCTCATTAACGTTTACTGCAGCACCATAGAAAGTGCCCTCACTAGAGGCCTCACTGTGTGGTACAGCAGTACTACCAGGCATGACAGAGACACACTACAAAGGGTTGTGACAACGGCACAGAGGGTTAAAGGATGTGATTTACCATTAATTGGTAAGATTCTCACCATTTGCTGTCACATTAAAGCCCAGTCCATCATTTAGGATCCCAGATATCCCGGCCACAGACTGTTCTCCCCCTTGCACTCTGACATGCGGTACCACACTGTTAAAGTACGGACCACTAGACTCAAGAACAGCTTCTATCCCACTGCAGTATGCATCTTCAACAGCTAACTGCAGTGCCTCAGACTCAGTACACATCTGCACGACGCACTTTGCATGGTCTACCACGTTTTTTTTGTCTCACTGCTACATATTTATTGCTCCTGTTGTCTACAATGTGTGGTGCCGTCTGTTGTACTGCGTATGTCCCAAGAGATCAGTGCACATAAGAATTCCAATGTGCATGTACATATAGCAATAAACTCCTTTACTCTACTCTAGCAATAGACATTAAAACATTAAAATGTTTTAATACCACCAGAAAGTGCACTATGCTTCACAGGTTATTACACTGTACCAATTTACAATACGGTGTTCTCTTGAAATAATCACATGTTAATTTTCTCATGACCAAAAATCTTTTACATTTTGTTGTAGGTCTCATAGGATTAAGGAGTACTACACATCTGCTGTTTTCATTCTGCTGTCACATCACTACTTTCAAAGAGTGTGGAATTTGGATACCTATGGTTTCTCCATACTGTATATCATGGTTATATTTCATAGTTAAAACTAAGCAGCATCTTCAGCTTCTATTCTCAACCCTCCACACCCATTCCCAGCCCTGTTAAGCAAGTCAAATAGTTTTATGTTTCTGCTACATGTTAAGAACATTCTTTAACTTTCTAATATGGCCATTCATTTTAATTGCATTCTTCTTGCATCAGTCGAGTTTCAGCAGTAAAATATTCCAGTGTTTTATTACAGCCTGACATTCTGTGTGCTACACTCTGTGTAATGTTAAGACTGGAAAATGGTTTATTTATGGAGTATAATTAGGGTGCAAAGCAAAAGCTCATTACTTTTGTGGATCACCAGGCAATAATGGCTTTTGCTTCGCTGGGTCTATTCCCAGAGCCAAACCAAAAATATAAGGTTATTAACCTTAAGGTGTGTTAAGACAAAATAAATGCCTATTTAACATAGATTATACTGTCCAAAAGTTTGGAATAATGTTTCATCTTCAACATATATATTTAATTATTAGATATTCTTTTCTAAGGAAATAACAGATTTAAAGATACCATAAGAAATCAGAGTGTAAAGTAACTGTAAAAATGATCACTGGTAAAATGAATATGCAGTAGTTTCATGTTTAACATCAACTCTTTTTTAAGCTCTACAGAGAGACACTCTGACGCACATAGAAACAGAGTGCCATTTTCACATAATTATCACATTTAATATAAATGACCTTCCCTCAGGAATATTATCTTTACTTGTTGATTTGGAAAAATGGCAACAAGACCTACAATTCATACTGAAGACAATGGGCATAATTCATACACTGGTCTGCCACACTAATCTCATTGTCATTCTTTGACAAAAGGCACACAATTTAAAACATTGATTTTTTTTTGTTTTCTTATTTAGAGAAATGGTTGTGTAAATGCAACACGATGGTATAGGTAAAACTGTTTTTTGAATACAACCCTATGCATCATTCGCACATTTCATATTTAAAGACCAGGTTCCACCCACATCACTGAAGCATCTGTGCTTGGCCTTGAGCAGTGATGGCTACAATGACTGACAGTTCTCAGTTTTCCACCCATTGAGTTTCTTATTTACGACTGTTTGCTTT
This sequence comes from Lepisosteus platostomus, assembly GCF_059453375.1. Lineage (NCBI taxonomy): Eukaryota > Metazoa > Chordata > Actinopteri > Semionotiformes > Lepisosteidae > Lepisosteus > Lepisosteus platostomus. Next base: position 5,411,575 of record NC_142618.1, on the reverse strand, counting down.
AATGCCCTTTTTTGTTACTCGATGTGCAACATGAATGAATTCATTCAACTCTTACTTCCTAAATCAAGTGTTTTTTGAGATATATACCAACCATGAAAAAAATGCTACTTAAAAAAAGATTCAATCAGATCACAAATAGAATGTAAATATGCCAAGAGCAGATGAAGTTGATTACAATTTCTTAGTTTTTCACAAGAAATAAGACTATTCCATTATTCCCTCTCTGCTCTAGCATTCTATAGAAGCACTTTAGTTTAGATAATGTAAACCCATTATACTATAATATACTATAATAATTTTATTGTAACTTGTAACACAAAGCATATTAAGAGAGAGTCAGTTATATGCTTGTAACCCACTGATAATAATGATTAATTACATATTTATTTAAAATAGCAAAATTATTTTCATGTATAATAGGTTTAGAAACACATTAGTGCAATGCAGTTGTCAAGCGTCTTTTAGGTGCTTTGCCAGCACCTAAACTTACCTTGCATATTGTGAAGATATTTTCATCAAGCATTTACTGGAATGCTGAACAGAGCCCCTGGGTCTTTGGAAATCAATTATATTGATTTACTCTTCTTTCTCATTTACTCTGGTGGGAGTTTAACTTTTCTTTAGGTTTCTATGTGCCAAGCTGTTGCAAACGGCATTGACCTAGCCAGGTGTACTGCTTATTGTGAAGGCACATCTGAGCTCACAATGTACACAAGAAATAAAATATTCTTTCTTAAGAATATTCTTCTTTGCTCAACAAAGTGGATCTATTTCAGACAAAATGTAAGGGAGAGGTATTCCGTCGTACAACCCCCACAGTTTCAGTGACTCACAATGAAGACTGAGTAATCAAAGGCTTCTCCATTGCGCACAGACTGTACATTTCACTTTACCTCATCTCAGTAACTGTGTCTGCTTTTCAACCCCATAACCTACTGTGACTGTTGATATTGGGCAATTTTACAGCCCGTTTGTGAACAGTAAGGAACATTCTTACTTGCAGAGGGTGTCTGGGGCTCCCTTAGTCCATCGTCCACAATGAGCTCTGTGTCACTGTGTGTCATCCTCAGGGTGACTAGAACTTTAAGTAACCTTAATAAAAATAATCAAGATGTGGGACTTTGCCATACAAAAATAGATAACAATGTGAGAATGGAAGTTATTTTTTTTACTTAACCTCAGCTAGCCACACTTTTTCAATGGCAGGAAACAAGGTGAGTAACTTCTCAGCATGTAAGACTCAGGATGTATGAAAGAGTAAGACACTGAGAAGTGCAATGCAAAAAAATGTGTAGATCAGATATGACAGTATTAAGCCATAACATCATGACAAGCCAGCAGAATATTTTTTATATGGGTCATTCCTAGCTGGAGGGGAGTAAAACAGCGACTTCTAAAAATGATATATTGATGCATAACAATGTATAAAAAATTAAAAATAATTGGGTGAATATGGGGATTAAACAGATGACAGTTTACAAGATAAACCTACAGAAGATACATATCACTGTAATATAAATATTCCTCTTAAATTGCAGCAGTTTTGATACCGATTCCTCGCCTCTTAGTTAATGACTAGAAGGCTTTGTTTTACCCTTTCTCCTGCTTCTCAATCTGGCTCTTGCATGTGATAATCTATAGCCATGAGAGGATTAATGCAATTCCTTCTAATCTTCCAATGCAATATAGCACTGCATCTTCATTTATGCTTATGTGAAGATTTTTTATCATATTCTATGGAAATATATAAAGCAATATCTGAATCCCTTGGCTTTCTTTCCTCGTAGATTGATGCCTTTGTAGCTGCCTGCAAAGCTGGGCACTATGGGACTGTGCCCCAGCTAAGAAAATGACCTGCTCCAGCATGCTGAAATGTACAGCCCTAGGGCTGATCCTGTCGAGTCTTGACACGGAAATCCAGGATGGCGCACAGGAAGAGCGATGGCTGTGGCACTGTTCAGCCAAGCAGAGCGAAGATACTGCTCTCTTAAGAGTGCCAGTCCCAACAGGCCCCAGCACAGCACAGGGGCTGGACATCAATTCTGTCGCCAGAGTTAAGAAATGTGCTGAGTTTCTGTTCCTACAAGTACTAAAGCGCAAAACATTTTACAGTACATGGAGGTTACATCACACCCCCAATCCACTGCGATATTGGCCTTTGATGAGGATGAGAGCAGTGAGCTGCACCACGGGATTTTGCAGAGCTGCAGAAGAGCGAACAGAGATTCATTTCACGCTGGCAAGTCAAGAGACTCTGTCCAAAGGCTTCCCGGCCAAGATGTTGGGTTTTACTTTTTAGTATAGAATAAATGCTCTACATGTTTCTGATCAGTATTTAGATGTAAAGGAAAGCAGTAAAATATACAGTAGGTAAGGTGATTCGAATTTCATTTAAGCTTAATTCCTGTAAAAGATATCCTGTTGTCTTTGTCTGCCCTGATGAGTGCAGACATAATCAGCTGCATTTTACCAGTGTATGAAACTACAGAAATGATCTAATAACCCAGAGCAATCCCTTTTTATTCACACTATGTATCGCATGTATAGTAAGTGCCACAGATAACCTTGCCAACTGTAAAAAACACGACATGTATCACTTGGGCAGTTAATAGAGACCATTCCCCTGGTCTGCTCTTGTTCATTCAAATTTCAGAAGCGTTTTCTTTTCACTCTCAAAGCTATTTATCCCCTAAAATTACATGAAGAGCTCTGTGTGAGTGCTACCACCTGAAATGACAACTCAAATATCCTAATAACAGATATCTTCCATATCAGGGCAGTAATAACTGCTTTTCTGCTTGATCAATATTCCAGACATTTGTGAAATCAACTGAATACTTAAACTCAGTACTTCATGGTCTGGGGATTATCAAAAGTATATGTACAGGTACAGTCATTAACTCAAAAGTTACGCCTTTTACATGTCGGACCTATTAAATCTTAAGTAATTTACATGCATTTAAAAAGCACGCTTTACATATATTCTGTCACCTTCTACATTGTCAGCCTGCTCTGTTACAGTGTTAGACTGCTCCTGTTAGAACAAAATGTACTTGGAGCATCTGTAATCATTCCACTTTCAGATTCTTCTGGTTGTCCGGGCATGGTGCTCTACAGTATGTCACTGCAGCATGAAGCTGTGGTTAGGGCTTTGGAGGTTTAGGGTTCAAATCCTGCATGGGGAACAGCTGTTGCCCCTTCTGGGAAACAAGCACTCAAGCCTGTATGCTACTTTTGGTGTGCACTGCACATGTACTCATCCGCGTGTTGAGAAGGGTGAAGGATGACTCATTTGACCACATAACTTTTTTCCACTGCTCTTGTGTTGTTTGCACCACTTTATTCGTAAAAGTGCCTTTTTTGGGTGTAATTAGGGATTGATGCACTGCAACCCAACCATAGTATTTCTCTGTGTGAAGTTCTCAACAGACTGCACTTGATGAATCTGCCTGTCCATGTCTTGGATTGACATTTACAGTCAGCTGACTCAGAGCAGCTCATCCTTTTTACCTTGCATCTCGAACCAATTCACACACATCACGATCGAGGAGTTTCTGCTTTTATCCACAGTTACCCTTAGTTAAAGATGTCTTTCCCTCAGACGTCCATGCCAACATCACCCCAGCCACAGTTCCTCATGAAACATCAGCAAGTTAATAATATAATAATAATAAACTTTATTTTATATAGCGCCTTTAAAGGTGGCTTCTCAAAGCGCTTTACAGGATGACAATAACAATAAATAAGAAGACTACAACAATAAATAAGAAAATTTCACAAGACAGGACACAATTATAATTACAACAATACAACAATAACAATAGAGGAGACCGTGGAAGATGGTATTAAGAAGAGCAGAGGGGTGAAGAATGGAACCAGTTAAGTAAAGGCTTTTCTGAAAAGGAGGGTTTCGAGTCTGGATTTGAAGGAGTTTAGAGAAGGTGACTCTCTAATATCCTTGGGCAAAGAGTTCCAGAGCTTGGGGGCATAACAGGAGAAGGCCCTGTCGCCCATACAATGTAGACGGGCTTGGGGGACAGTAAGGAGGGCAGAATTTGAAGAGCGGAGGTTGCGAGGTGGGGAGTAGGGCGATAAAAGTTCAGACAGGTATTGAGGTGCCAAGCCATGTAAAGCCTTGTAGGTGAGCATGAGGATTTTAAAGTCTACGCGGAATTTGACCGGAAGCCAGTGCAAGGACTCCAGGATAGGAGTAATGTGAACACTTGCACTAGACCTGGTCAGGATTCTGGCTGCTGAATTTTGGACATACTGCAGCTTGTTCAGAGTAGATTTAGATACCCCAGGGAGCAGAGCATTGCAGTAGTCAATTCGAGAGAATACAAATATGTTGATCAGCTTTTCAGCCACAGTTAATGATAGCATAGTTGAACAGTCTTTGTCACTGGAGCTCCTGCCAACAATCACCCTTCTCTCAAAGTCACTGAGATCTTTTCATCTAGCCACGGGGACTAAATAATGGACAACTGGGCCTGTCCAGCATTTTTATACATGACCCTGAGCATGATGGGATGATAATTGCTTAATTTACCACACCTGTCTGGAAGAACCTGCCCTCAATATACAGTACTTTGTATCCCTCAGGTTACTTAAGTAAAATGAGGTACTTACCTGTTTGGCACTTCCCTGATAAAGCAAAGCAAAATTACTTAAAGTAACGCAAAGTACAATTCTAGTTTCCCTGCGCTCACTGTTGCTCAGCCCTTCACTGACCCCAGCACAACTCCTGGGCCTGCACCTTGGCCTGGTCCACTAGCGGGGTTCCAGCTCTTTGAGCTTCATGGACAGACTGTCATCACTCAGTCCCGACAAGCAGGGAGCAGGGAGGAAATGGTCATGAAGCAGACGAGAATGAGTGTCCAAGCTCAGGGAGAGAGAGGAGGAGAGGAGTGGAAAGCTGAAATGTGAAAATGAATGGAAAAGATTTAGAAGGAGATGAGTCCGTCATTGAGAGAAGGGGGAAGGTGTGATCTGAGTTTCAGAACAATTTTAATTTGGGTTTCAGGTGTCTTTCTGCAGTAGGAGTTCTGGAACTCCTAAGTAAGGACGCAGATGGAAAGATCAGAAAGATCGTGGTCATTAGAGATGAAATAGGGTACTGTCGGTTTGGAGAGATCTTTGATCCTCACAGCTCTGACATGTTCCCTGAATTGGTCTGCCTGTCTCCGTCCTTTCATTCCAGTGTAAACGGCAACCTCTGCATGAGAAGCAGAAAATGAGGCTGCTGGGAATATATGATGTCATCTGGCTGTCACCATGTGTGTGCCCTGAGATGGGAAGGCACAGGGAGCACTTGGGACTCACACCTGTGCCATCTCGACTCCCCTCTCTCTGCTGTGAGGACAAACTACGCTGCTACACCGCTAAGACACACCCCATTCCTCCAGGTGCCAACACCCCTAGTCAGCCCAGGATCAACTGTGTTCCTCAGCAGCACGTTGAACCTGAAAACCAAACTACCGTACAGACCGCCTCTCCAATGCCCGTGTCACCCATCAGTATTGCCTAAACTGTATTTTCTCACACATCCGTAATTCGTTTAGTCCATAGGCCTGTAAACCAGCCCAATCTGATACTACTAAACTCTATCCGAACGTGCTCTGCTGCTCTTATGCGAATTACATTCTTAATCAATTATACTGCAGACTTGTCAACGCAATTGCAGCGATGTCTTATAATCACTACAAATCAATTAGCTTACCTCCGCTGATTGTCTTCATCCCCTCAGCGGCACATAGGATAGATGCCATTTCGTGAAGTACCCTTGAGAGTATCTGAGACTAATTGCATCCGTATAGATTCTCAGGTGTAAGAGAAAATAAGAAATTTTAGCAGAACAAAAGGCATCTCTCAGAAAGACTTTTCAGGCAACTGATGAAATGACTTGCCAGAAAAAAACTCTCTTAAAAACTACATTATTTACAGGATTCAAAACCATTTCATACTGACCTAAAAACATTCAGTATTTTGCCTGTGTGCGAAATGACCTTTCAATAATGGTCATGCTTTTGCTGTAAAGAATCACATTTGAAGACACAATATACAGTAGCACAACCAAACCAGTATATTACTGGTTATGATGTGGCAAACAAGAAGATTAACAGGAATCATTGAGTGGGCGTTTCACAAAGCTAACGCCTCCTCATTAAGATCACTTTTCATTGGATCTAGAGAAACAGTTCTCAGCTCTTCATAAACACTTTCTTTTGTCATTGTTCAATGGTTCTGGTTTTTAACAAAACATTAACTTGCTGTTTTGACTTAGCTTCATCATTATTGTACCTTTGTAACCGGTAACTACACACATCCATAAGCCAAAATGTTTTGAATTAATAATGGAACAAAAACTTCAACCGCAGATCTAGATTGCAGATTAAAAACCTTCCTAGGCTGTAAACCTTCACTTTCTAATGCTGCTTTGAAATTCTAGTGGAACTGAAAGCTTGAATGAATTACGGCTAAACGTTAAAAATTGAGTGTTACCCTCAGTTAATAATAATAATAATAATAATAATAATAATAATAATAATAATAATAATAATAATAATAATAATAATTCCTTACACTTATATAACATTTTCCTGGACACTCCACTCAAAGCACTTTACAGGTAATGGGGAATCCCACTGCTACCACCAATGTGCAGCCCCACCTGGATGATATGACAGCAGTCAAAGTGCACCAGTCCGCTCCCCACACACCAGCTCTCAGTGGGGAGGAGAACAGAGTGATGAAGACAGTTCATAGATGGGGATTGAGAGGAGGCCATGACTGGTAAAGGCCAATGGGACATTTCCCCAGGAGGCCGGGGTATAATAATAATTCTAATAATATTGTGAGTTGCAGGGTGATATGGCTACTCTAGTTCCACCTATCACCATTAACCGATAACAAGAGCAGAAGTTGCCAATTACTCAAAATATAAGGTTATTTTCACTCATTAATATATATTCCCTTCACTCATCTATTTAGAGATTATTAGATAACATTAGTTTAATTGTTTGTTGATTGTATGTAATCATACACATACTGTACAGTACATATCAAATTCACATCTGTTAGAAAAGATAAGATTTATAAAAGATATGAATGAATAAAATCATACAAAGCAAATATAATGGAATAAAATGGCCTAAAAACTAAATTAAAAATAAATGATCCAAAATAAAGGAAATTTGAAAGGTTTCTGCTTATTAAGTAAGTCACTCAGAGTTTTAGACAAGTGACAGACAACTCCCATCTAGTGAAACTGCTGCAGTTTCAGTGCCACACTGTCCAGAACATTGCAATTTCCAAACTCCCATTCCTTTTCATGTAAAATAAATGTATTTAATGGGTTTTGTTCTTATTAGAATTTTTACAATAGCTTCTACAACAACTTTACATAAGGGTAAAGTATAATCAGTAAGGAAACCTGACCCGAGCATTTGGTTATACTGCCACATACTGGTAGGCTACAGCATGTACATCATCCTGAGTGTTATTCTCTTCATTCTTGGATTTGTGTTCTGCTGCGCAGCAGTGGTGTAAATCTCCTGTCCCAGCCATCATTGTAAATGCAAATTTGTCCTCCACAGACTGCTGCTAAGTTTTATTGCTTTTTCTAACTACAGTTGCTACAGGGAAGACATGGTGAATTCTCACTAAAACACACATGTTTATAATCGCCGGGGTTTGGTTTTTCCTTTCAGAATACAAGGTTTGCACACTTAGAGATGAGATAACAGTTTACTACAGGGTATGCAGGTACGCGTAAGGATAGCAATACTGAGCATGAAGAGTTTCGTGCTGCTTCTGAACGAATGGAAAAGGGTGCAGCACCAGTCTCTCATGCAATGCTGTGAAAAACAAGTCTGCCTCAGGGGAAAAACAAATAGCAGGATTACATCTGAGATGCTCAAGATAAGAAGACCACCTCACTGTTTTGGGATACCATTTTTAGAAAGGAACAATGCGAAAATGAGATAAAAAACAGAACAATCCTATTTTGTCACATGATAACCTCTCCCCAGCGATGTTTTTCCCACCATTAACCATATTCAGTGGGTGAAGGATGCTTAGGAAACATCGGATTGCAATGACTGGCCCTGGGTTTGTTTTTGACGTCATTCTCCAGCGAATTCATTTCACAGAGAAAACATAACAGTATTCTGCATAACAGCAGCAACTGTAGTTATGTTAGCCATGATATTTCAGGAATACATACCCTACAGTGAACAACAAACTGTGGGTTTATTATCAAATTATTACAATTCCAGATTCTATTGTTCAGTACCAATGGCGGCTTGGCTAACAACAGTTCATTGTAATTTCAGAGTGAAAGAAAGGTAAATGGGTCTTCTTTTGACATACTTCCCAAGACTGCAAAAAGCTGAGAATTCAAGCCACTGATAAGGAAACATGAGCCCTTAAGAAAGTCAAAGTAAAGGTTCTGATTGGTGTCCAGCTCCATGGTGTTGAAGACACCTGAATTAAACAAGGTGAATAGTGCAGAATACCCAAAGCAGAGGTAGACAGGGAGATTATTATAAGCCATACAGGAAATAATAAATTACACAAGATGAAATGTCTGGCATTCCTGCAGGGCTAAACATCTTCTGTTCCAATATACAGTATGTACAGTAACACAAGTCTCATTACCTTCACATCTTGAATGATATATACAGGACTGCTTCATACAACATACTAGAAACACCGAGTTCTGTTCTAAGATAAATGGAAAGGTGGGTACACCCAGTGTAAAAATCATTATCTCAAAAAAGCACACCTATTAAAAACTACTGGAATTGCATAAGTATTTTACAATAGTTTTTCTGTGGCTGTCCACTCATTGTTCTTGGTAGGGATACTTTAAATCTTACACCAGCTACTGTACATGCGGGTTGGTCCAATTTTAAAAAAAAGTCTTTATTCTTCTAATGAAAGGACCATTTTTAAAGGAGTTTATAGAACATAGTTCTGTTCTAAACAATAAAGATACGGTACTAAAAATAATCAATTTCACAGAAAGAAGCTTTTTTGGCTGAAGAATGATAATAGTGTTCCAGACTCCCCCAAGTTTCGGTCAGTCCTGTTGGTTTCTTAGATACAAACGCAGGCTTCACTATAAATGAGGAACGATTAGGGCATCCATGAGTCATAAATCATTATCTGCACACTGCCCATTTCCTGTGGTAACAATAAATTATTGTCACAGTAGCCTGTTCCCAAATTAACATGTGGGAGAACTTTTTTAAATGCAAACACACTTTTAGCACACACAAAATTTTCCTTTTAAATCACGAGTAATCATTCAATGTGATTCAATATCCGTACACTTTGAACACACATTTGTCCTTTGTTGTTGAAAGAAAATGCCCAGGACAAAACGAGAGAGGACAATACGAAGGACTGATTAACCTCCTGCATGCAGGAATGTCTAAAAGTACATGCAAAATGTAACAAAGTGTCTAGAAATCATTAATTAGAATCCTGTCTGGTACACATGTAAGTCATCACATCACTCCTGTCTTGGAGTCCTTGCACTGGCTTCCTGTCAGGTTACTAATTCATTGTAAAATCCTTCTCCTTATGTTCAAGGATCTGGATGGTTGATCTCCCTAGTATAATCCCAATATGATGTCTGTTTACTCCCCTCAATTTGACCCTCACTCAGCTGATTCTGGTTTACTGGTTTACTCTTCATCTACACTCTGGGTGTGACAGGGCTCAAAGTACAGTGATTTCCTGGGCTAATTTGGGTAGTGTGCTTTTTATGTATTGCTACCTGTATGGCTTCTTTTTAAGACCTGATATAAAATAAAATTTTATTATTTTATTGACCATGCAGAGCTAAAAATTGTAATGCTATCCATGAATTCTTAGAACATTTTACTTTAAAGTCATCCCTCACATCCAGCCAGGGGTGTGTGTTTCCTATAATAACAAAAATTGAAGGTCAGAAACCTCACACCATCATACCAATTTCAAAAGCCTTTTCTATCAATTCTAAAATATTGCATTTAAACGAGACAATTTTGAGTTTAGACTACATACTTTATGGGATTGAACAATATAGTATTACCTTAAAACAAGATACTTTTTGCTTTTAAAAGAGGTAATAAGCAAGATAAAGTTACGTTAAAATGTGATAGTGCTGCTAACACATCCCTCCCTGCCTTGCGCGATGCCCTGGAATTGTTTTTCAATTCATCTTGCATTCCCATATCTCTTCACATTCATGTCTGTGCAAATAGACACAGAAATACTGTCTGTTTCTTTTCCATTCAAATGACACGTTTCCTGGATTTGGCTGTGTAATTCTAAATTTAATGTCAGCATAGGCTGAAAGCTTTTAAGATTTTTGTTCTTAAATATTTAATGACTGACCAATAATAAGAGTAAGGCAATAGCAAGGTACAGAAAGTCTTACTGTTAGGTCAATGTAAATACATTCTGTTTAAAGTTTAAAGATTAGGGAAAAACCTACAGTACATGTTTCTGCGGTTATATACATGTTTCTGCAGTTTCACATAAAGAATAAAATATGTAAATCTATGTCATTTCTGCTTTTAACAGAAATGGAGAAAAAGACACATGTTTATCCCAGGAATGTTCAATCACAAGTGTTTTACTTCTTGTATACAAAAGACAGTAAAGATGCCCCTTTTGACTAATTCATTTGTACAAAGAGGATTGTGGCGATATTCTTCTATTATTAATGACAAAGCTACTTTGCATGGGACAATAATACTGAATATATATTTCAAGATATTAACACATTATTGTGTTTTAAGGCAAAGTTATCTCATTAAACACAAAATGTATCTAATTTAAATGTAACATTATCTCACGTAAAAACAAAAAAGTCTTGTTTAAATGCAATATTATCACATTTAAACACAAAACATATCTTGTTTAAACACAATATCATCTCGTCTAAATACTTTTTCTCCCTGGCACTTACAGTAGTAAGCTTTCCTACTTTTGTCTATGATGAAAGTTACTTTATAGCAAGCTGTTGTCTTCAGGTCCGCCTTTTTTAAAGAAGACCTTTTCATGAGAATGCTCACGCCCTGCGAGCCAGAGACTTATACCATGATGTGTAATTAAGCACAATTGAGCTCATTAGGGAGACATGAAGGCCTTGAGGTTTGACACAGTGTATCCTCTCCTGCCACAGCCCTTTCTCAGAGCCACAGTGAGCTCCTTAGGGATGTCTGCTTTATATTATGGAGTGGAGGCATATTTACCAGCTCTATCAACGATCTTTCTGTTTAGAATATGCAATCACGCCTCTGTGTCCCCCTAGGTATTGTTACTGAGCATGGAGTGTTTTACAAACAAGATTCATATTAATCATCACACAAATGTTCTGCCAAACACACAAACTCACTCTGGGAATAGACATATAAAGCAATCAACGCTGCTTTAAGGATGAAACTTAACAGCTGGTTTGGACATTACTGTATATTCTTCTACTCCTCACAGCATGGACTGGAAGTAGACAATGATATGATCAGTGTCTGCTCTCCGTCAAGAGTAAAGAAATACATTGAAGATTCTTTTTTTTTCTGAAACAAAACTCCGTAGTCTCAGTTTAAATTTAGCTTGGCAAGTTGTAATACTAGTTTTCATACTCTTTTTGCTGTTCTTAAGAACCCATAACTGCCTGAACAGTGGGGAAGATCAAAGGAAATCACGCCTAGGTTTTTATGCACACAACTGAGGAGATCAGGTACTGGGGAGATGTGTCAGCAACACATGTGTAAAACCCAATCACAAAGTAGAAGGATTGCCCCCATTTTTCTCTCCTGTTTCTCTAAACTTGAAAAGAAGAAACTAACCAACCAAAACAAGCAGACTATCTCCCCTCCAGCTTAATGATTCACAGATTCTTATTCAGTTTTAATTTAACCAGGAGATGAACCGTGGAGATACACATCTCATTTCCATCAGGGGGTCTTGGCAATATGACAAGAATGATTCAAGTTACTTCCCTTACACAAGAGGAAAGAGGAAGAGGGGGGGATTTCTATTAGGGACACAGCAGGTACAATGGTACACAAAGATTATGTCTTTATGACAACAGTGAGTCAAACCCAGCTGAGGTCTGAACCCAGACATACCACTCCAAGGACATTCATGTTACCTGCCATCTGCTTGGAATTTTCTTATGTTTACTAATAAGAAATGATTACCCGAAAAGAAACCCAGCAGCGAGAGGTCACACGAAAAAAAAACACAATTAAACTATTCCGTCTCAATCAGCGGGGGAAAGCACAACCACAGAAAATGAAGTAAATGTTAACATTAAAGGACAAACTAATGTCAGTTGTGTGATTCTAAAAGGTGATTAAAAAGTTCAGCCTTTTTGCAAAGATGGTCTGTAACTAAAACAGTTTATGTGAAACTGTATATTGTGAAATCACATATCTTTAAAAACATACTTTACCAAATGTGAGCCACGAGGCTCCCAAAAGCCATGAGGGTAATTATTTGCAAATTAAATACCAGGATAGCTTATGAACTATGAATAGTAACTATCATTAATATAAGAGCATGACGTGAAGACAAATGTTTTTCTGATATGAACTACTTCATATCAGTAGTACCTAAGTAACGGATTCTTATTATTATTAAAGACACGTCTTTATTGAGCGTCTTTGTTCTAGCTAAACTGTCCCTTTAAAAGAGCACTATTACTGTTCTCAGTGTTATTTTCCAACATTAAATAAACATTATGTAAAAAAAAAGCATCACATCACATCACATTTTTAACTGTGGCTTGATTCTTGAATGTGTAATATTGCAGTCTTCATAGGTCTTCAATGTCCACAACCCTGGGGGTACTGTAAGGCCAAGAAAAAAGTTTATATAAGCAATAAAAACACTAGAGCCAAGATACTTAAAACAATAGTGCTGTACTTTTTACAGTAAAGGACGATAAGTCATTTACACTTGTATTATCGGAGCATTTTGTGCTTCCAGAAAAAAAATTGTTCTTTTCCCAATTATTCTGAACCATTAATATAAGTGCCTTCTTCTCATCTTGCTACTGTACAGTATGTTCATTCTTCTTTAAAAACTGTACTGGTCTCACTTTAGTATCCCACAGGCAGGACATCTGCTTTGGGAGTTTTCATTAACATCTCAATACTCTTTTCAAACATTTTTGGCCATTTTTCTCTATGATGCTCAGCTTAGACTCATTTTAACAATTCCTCTAATTTCGCCCTACTCTTTCATACTTACATACATAAAATGTCTTCTGTCAGCATGATGGCGCTTAAATTCAAACTCTTTAAATGCACTTACTGTAGGAGTCTGTTATACAGGCGGCTATTATTAAAAAACACGGAAAGGACTAAGCTAAAAAATGCCATCTGACATTCACTACCCAATATTCCATACAGTTTTAATAGTGAATGCCATCTTTTGAATGGGAAAAGGTCCTCACAATTCAGAAGCTCATGTACAGTTCAGACAATAGCTTTTAGTAAAGGGTTTTATTTTCTTCACTCCAGAGTACAGTAACTAGTCTCATACCATCAATGTTTTGCTAGCACCTACACTGAACATTTTGTTCATTTTTCATTTTGTTCACTGAACATTTTGACAACTTTTCTGTTGCACTGTAGTCAAAATCTCACTTTTTATTTTTTCACTCTCATGGGAAGTCAGTATGTTGTGAGGAGGCAGAATATTATTCTTACTTACCTTAAGATTTGCTCTGAGAAATCTGAAACATTAGAATAGCACAGCATTACAGTAGTTTAAATTTAACAGACAAAAAGGAAATCGCATCTGATTTTACTTTAACTGCATGAAACAAAGGACCAGGAAGAAAAGCCAATTAAGGGTGATAAAGGGCTTCAGTAGAAATCAATGTCAGATGTTTTCCATTCTGCCTTTTCACTGATTCACTGCAAAGTCTTTCATTTTGCACATGCCTGCTAAACATAGATACTGTGAAACCCACAGCACCAAATCTTACTCAGTGTCACTTCAGTCACACCAGGAGGAAAAGACAGCCTTTCTAAACTCCACTAGACAACATGGTGACAATATCTTCGTGGGCAATTCGTGCCCCAGGATTCAGCATCACACAGTGCCTGCTCTCCAGATCCAGAGTGAAATGCTCTGAGGCAGGATGTCTCGTCCATCTGACACTAGCTTTTTAGATAAGAGCTATGTTCAGGACCACTTCAGTGAAACTGTCAGTTTTTTTCTAGATGCCCTGGTATTGATTTAAGATGTTTGCATAGTCTTCCCAATGTTGCCTGCTGCAGCAATTCACCTGAAAATACTGTATTTTCAGGAAGTATTTTACTTCCTGACCAACAAGGCATTACTACTGAATGAAGTTATTACTAAGAAAGGACTAGAGTTTTTTAGCATCATTAAAATGAAACATCTGTGCTGTCTGTTGGGGCTGGTAGTTGTACAACTTGCAATTCAGGGCCCTGAAACTCATTTCTAAGTTGTCCATAGCAATAGTCTTTGTATACAAGCCGCCAAAGCACAATTCTGATTATTTTAAATGTTCAGCCCTTTTTTATGAAGTCAACCAGTGCCTGATTTTGACACAGATGTGAATTTTAGCAGATTTTAATATTCACGTTGACTCTCCCCATTCTTCTTTTTTGGCAGAATTCTTCTCCTGATATCGCTGGTCATGTATACTGTCTGAACGGCATCTGTCTGAGCGTAAGGCTGAGCGACCCCTGTTAATAAAGTACAAGGACAGGATGTTTTGTCTTTAGAATGGTTGCTAGTTAAACTTTGGATTATGGTAGCAACAGTGCTGGAATAGGAATAGGAAAGACCCATCAGTAAGTTTCTTTTACTCACGGGAAATCAAAAGAATGTTCTTGCGCCACGGTTTCAAGTGATGGATGTACAGTACAGCATGAAGTCATCTAATGAGCTTCACATCGGCTGCTCTCTCCCACCACACCTAACATATCGCATTACATAACTATATAGTAACATAACATAATACATACTGTATCCTTAGTAAAAAAAAACAGGCACTGTCCCAGTTTTACATCCTATCTCATGTAATTCAACCCCTTCCAGAAATAAGAAAATTAAAGAAAAGTGGTTAAAAAATCAAGCAAATAAGAACAATATTTACTCTAAATTCTTAGGTGCATGCAATGTTTTACCTTATAATGTTAGACTTGGATAATGTAAAAAGGAATAAAAGGGTATAGAGACATGTCATTAACAACAGTACAATGAGCACAAGATTTGATTTCTAATCACAATTACAGCTTATTTTGCTTCTGGCACCTTACTATATCCTAGCAGTCTAAAGCTTTTAATATTAACCATGGCCTAGACTGGAACTGCTGCAAGCCTGCTTTAGTGTGACTCCTTGATCTAATTACTTTCACTTGTTAAGCACTAGTATTTTTCCCTGAGCATTCATTTTGTTGTCTGTCAGCTTAATTACCACACACGGAGCCTGGAGAAACGTACCTTGAACTCCTGTGCAAACCCTATATAATTCAGGGTTAGCCATGCAGCAACATTTTTTTCAGTTTTTTTTTTTGTCTTTTGAACAGAAAACTGCTGCATTATCTGCGAACGATTTATTAAGCATTTTAATATGGAATTTCAATTGAATATTATATTAAATTAACATTTTATCAAAATAAATAAAGACCATCATTGTCTTGAAATTAGTGTTTTAGTAACATTATAGATGGTGACAATTCACAACTGTTGCTTGAGTAATGCAGTAATTACAGTAATGCTGTAATTACAGCTGGAGTAATTTGAGTGGTCTGTGTCACGGTCACCATCCTGTCCTCAAGAGGGCCCTCCAGCCTCCTCATGCTAGTTCTTTTAATTCTTACCTGCTTTATTTCGTGGTGTGCCTTGTTTTAGTTTCCCTGTTTAAGTTTACTCCTTCCTGCCTTTGGGGCTGATCTTTGGTACACGGTAGCCCGATGGCCACCTACCGCCAGGCTTCGGGAGGAAGCCCGAGGGCACAGGCCTGTTTACGCTCCCTGACCTGCTGAGCCCAGGGCTTGCAAGGGAGCCCCATATTCGCTGGACTTTCGTCTCGTCTCTTCAGTGTTCCCATGCGTCTGGGTCTCCTGAGCAATCTCTCGGCTATAGACATATGGACTGCTTCCTTACATCCCCTTGAACGTCCCTGGATATGTTTGCCTTCGGATTAGCCCCGCACACCTGCACGAACTTCCCTACTTCACTGTGAGCACCAATAAACCCTGTGTGTCTCCCCTGGACCCTGTGTACGGCTCCAGAATCGCTGCTTTGCATACGGTCTAAACACCACCCTCCCCAGGAGACCAACCCGGCTTCCGTGACAGTCGGGTATCCTAAAGTTGATGAAGAGCACTAAAGAACTTGTAGTTGTTACTGATAATTTCTACTTAAACCACATATTTTAAGGAAAGTTCTTATTTGCTGAATGTCCTTCCTTACTTCACCAAAACACTGCAAATATTTATTACGCACATTTCAGTTTTCTCATTTAAACCCAGATCCTGTTTTGTTGTGTGCTTTTTTCTTTTTTCTAGGTCTTGAAAGGCTTCAGCATATTCAAAAGCTTCTATACTTGTCTACTTGACCTGGGTGCCCTTTTTAAGTTGGCGAAACTACACGGAGACCATTGTTGGGAATCGGGAATGACACATTCTTGAGAAAGAGACAACAGTAGAGCATCGTGTTATATGCACAGCTAGAGAAACTCTTACAGAATTGTTTTTTCTGTATTTCCTTTTTCACTACCATGTAACAGTCTTGCAGCATAGCTCATAATTCACCTGAAAACTCCAAATATTCACATTATTATCACAGAATGAAGAATAGAACTCTGCACCAGGAATGATTCATTTGGGAGTCAATGCTGAAGAACGAAATGCATGACTTCACCAAGCCTGGGCTAGAGAGGTCTTCTGTTCTCACACTCTTAGACTGACACACGTATTTGTGAAATTTTCCAGAAAGGAGTTTCGTAATGTCCAAACAGGCTCGTTAACACCAGGCTTGTTAAACCAGGAAACACAGGTGTAAGTATGAAATGTGTTACAGAGGCACTCATAAGACTTGTAATAAAACATAATGAACAAAATTGCGTACATCAATTAGTATTGTTACATTAAGTTGAATGTATTGTATCATTGTACAAGAAAAACAACTTACAATATAAACATGTGACATGCCTGCCTGAATTAACACTTACTTGCGAAGCGTGAGCACATGGAAATCACAAAGGACAGCAAACTAGTTTTGCATACATTATTCACCCACAATTGCTCCCCCAAAATAGTCTTCTCTGGAAATTAAACAGTTACTCTAAAACAACACAACATCACCTACCCCATAAGTCCCTTTATACATCAAACTATTCCCACTGATCCCTAAGTGAGAATGTGAATTGGTTCCTTCACCAATTATCTAATGAAATAACTAATGTGCCACGTGTGAACCTATATAGAGCCCTTCACAACCTCTAGCAGGTCAGCTGAAACTCCTCAGAACTACTGGCCTGCTCAAACCCCAGCCATCTTTCCACTATTCCTTTTAACTATTAAGGAACGGTTTACGTAAACTTTGAAGGAAAAAAGCTCTTATTTGTGCTGAAGTTCCAATTTAAGTGTTCATGATATCCATCAGAAGCTATTCATAATACACTTTCAGACCTAAAATGTAAGGCTACTGTATGATCTATTTACCGCTCTTTTAATGAAATAATTACTTAGTTCTAGAGCAATTATGGTAGCTCTCTGTTTAACAGTCATTTTTGGCACCATTAGGTTAGAGACACAGTGCAGCCATTTGCCTGAAATAATATCACTCATTGTTTTAGTGGTAATTCGATTAATTGTCTACTGTGTCTATTTTAAAATAGCACTGGGTAATTACTGGCACATTGCCCACCAAGAATGTCATTGTTGCAAATAATTCTGCACCCATTCTGTATTACAGTATATGTATACTGTATGTAGCAAAAGTCAACTACACATTCCATATGCAAACCATGCCCTCTAGTGCATGAAACTTAATAACTTTGAGATTATCATCAAAGACTTAGATGTTAAACTTATCACACATTATTTCGATTAATTATCACGTTATTGGATATGAATAATTGTTTGTATATATATATAGTTTTTCTGGGATTGTGTTACGTGCACAAAACCACTGCCTTTCTTCCTGTGTTTTGTAATATTTGTCCCAGCAAGTGGACTGAAAACTTTGATCGGCAAGGAATTAAAGGAAAACTAACCACTTGATCAGTTTAAGTTATACAGTACTTTAATGCCATAATTTTTGGATCTATACAGTATGTGTTTTAGTGAAAGAGGGAGAGTATATAAGACATAGCGTTTATTTTGAAGGTTTAGTTGATTTAGGATTGTTTGTATTAAAAAGCAGCAATAAGTACAGAATTGTTTACCTCAGCAGTAGTTATAGTAAAGTATGTCACCCAAAGAAAAACGTAAGATTATGGACCATGACTGCTTCTGAACAACAGCATCCACACAGAAATACATGAAATAGTCCAAATAAAACAGATTTCAATTTTAAATGATATGACTTTATACAGTATATTGTTGGTTTGTATACTGTAGCCTTTTGGTTAAAAGGAAGAATAGTGAGTTTAAACTTACATATTAACTTTAGTGAGTTCACACATTGGAAACTTAGGAACTATTATATTGACATTACTTATTATTCATGTTAATAGTAAATAGTAAATGAAACCAGGAAACTGAATATAAGGTTCAATAGTTAACTCCAAAATCAATGTGTGCTTCCTTCATAAATACATTCTGCATACGGTATAATTCATTCTTAAATGAATAATACTGCAATTCCTACTATGAAAAGATGGAAATAAACTGCTGTATTTCTTTATCAGCTGTTATTATTCCTAGATGATTAATTAGTGTCTCATATTCATAACTTTGTTAAAATACGAAATCAAACTGTTCAGCTCTGCTGCAGTGGAATGCCTGATGTTTCTTTATCAGCCTGTCTCTCTGCAGAATGCTTCATCAAGAGATAAGCCTATTTCTGTTCAATTGCTAATAGCACTTTGAAAACTCTGCATTGATTAGTACGAATGCCAGAATACACAGAAGTGTCTCTTGATAAATACTGGGGTCCCTTATAGCAAACGAGCATATTTGCTGGCCCAAAACCAAAACGAGTTTTATAGATCCATCTTTTGTACGTTTGCATTCAGCAGAGGGTTTTACAAGGTGATGCAATCCCTTGTGTTAATGTGGCTGATGGCTGGTCCAGTGTGGAATATCTGATCTGTGTTCGGCTGGGTATGGAACAGAGATAGATGCCAGATCAAGCCCAGCCCGGCTATCAGAAGGGTGGTGTCTAAATTCAAATTCTGATATCTAGGTTTTCTACTGAGGCATTATTCAAAGCCATGATTCTGTTTGTGCACTGCCAGCACCTTCTTTTGGCTACTGCACGCCATTACCTGGTTTCCTCTGGGAGGTACGCTCTGTCTGGAGATGACGGACGATGCATGCTCTACTGTATCTCTGCTTTATCCAATTGGCTTACGTTCCATGGATTCAAGGACTGCCACTGACATAATCAAGTCAACAGACTTTTTCAGAATACACCATGAAACCGGACGGAACTAAAGGACACACGAGATAACTAGGTGGACGTGCATTTAAAAGACTTCGGAGAAGTCCCAGCTTTTTTTAAAAGAAATGGTTGGACGAGATCCTTGGATCAATTAGCTACTTCCAAACGAGCTAGATGGTTGAATGCCCTCCTCTTCTTTGTAAGTTATTGTGTTCTTATTTAGTCAGCTTCCTGGCATATAGACTACTGTGACATGACTAGGATTAAAAAAAATTACACTGCAGCATTTTCAACATTCTCTGTGAGAAAGAAATGAATGCCGGAGAGTAAATATAGTTTTGTGGTTTTTAACGACATTCTCTACATATTGTTTATCCTAAAATGTGCTTCAGAAGGTATATGAATACTGTGACTGTAGACCAACAGAGTATTATATCTTGGTGCCAAATTAATGCAGTTCATCAAGCAGAACACGTATTGTTCAAATTGTAAAAAAAAAGTAAATAAAAGCTGTTTTTTTTATTTATCCATTCCAGTTCTCTGTGTCTGCCAGTACAAATTTGGCAAGTAAAAACATTACCGAGCACTGTCCCCCTGATCTAGTGTACACGGGCTGGAGATTGTCCCCATCCAAAGCCATCGAAATCTGTGCAGAGTTTTACATTTTTTTAATTTTTAGCATTTGTGCTTGGAAAGTTTAGAATATAAAGAATAGTTTTGCCAGTTCTAATTTAAAAGAGCTGTTGCTTATGGATGTTCTGCTATAGCTTCCTTCAGCCAAAATATTTCATGCCCAGTTTTATCTCTGTGCAGATTACCCGTCCAATTTATTTACTGGGGGTCTGCAGAAGAAAATAAGTTTGGGCATTGTTCAAACTGGATTGTAAGGCCTTGATACAACTGGTTTGTGTCCAGTGTTCAGACTGGGAGCTGTGCGAGCGGCGAGAGTCTGTGATGTTAAAAAGAAAACCAGTGATTACTAACGACAGCCAGTCTGGAACTGGAAATCCCATATTTTCATAGCAACGTGGTCGGGTTAGGTCTCATATGGAAGAGATCTCATAAAAAGTCAGTAGAGTGGGAAAGGTGTGTCCAACATCCATCCAATCCACATGAAAACAGCAGAGATAGAACCTTCCCCTTTAAACATTGTTGAAAACATGAAGAGTACCACTGCTGAAGTATCTGCATATTGTCTAGGACCGTGTTTCATCTGTTTATAAAAAAAAGGTAATAAGGGTTTTTTTATTCTGGAAACGGATTTATGTTTCTTTTAAATCTCCGTATAACACCAAGCATTCAAGACAACAATGCCTTTTTACATAAGATGTTCTCAACAAACAATGTGATGGACAAAGGGACCATTAATTAATTAGGCCTGACAACCTGAGTGGCTTGATAAAAACTTTACAGAAGTTGACTGCCACTAACATGCCTGATATTATTAGCGCAAAATGTGTCAAGAGAGAATTGTTGCAACTTAGGGTAGTGTGATGTGTGTAATGTTTGAAACTAATGCTGATATTATTTTCAAAAGAGTTAAATACAAAACTCAAATCAAAATAAGTAACAAAAAGATTAAATAAAACATAGCCTCTAAAAAGAATCTTTTCTAAAAAAAAAAATGATTATATTGGTAACACATTCTTCTCATTGTAAAGCTTCTCTCACTGGCTTATTTTTTATTGCTGGCATTTTTTCTCCTTGTTGCCTAGTCTATATAAACATGCGCTTCAGTTAAGAGAACCATCTGCTTGAGGCCTGGTTTCAATACCACTGCTGCTTACGCGGTGGCACACGCTAAGTTCTCCGCTCATGTTTACCTTTGAAAGACCTTGCCTTGTATAAGGTTTACAGATACCCAACTCCCCCTTGAACACAGAAGTGCAAAGAAACAGCTGTAATTGGCTGAATAGAGCTCATCTGGGACAGATGGCCATAAAAGCCTGCTGTTCTAAACATTTCTCAGCATGATCAACATTTAACCACCACAATGCACAGCATTGTAATAGGTTTAGGCTTTATCTTGTTTTCCAAGCTGGAAGTAGAAAGCATGACCTTCTCCTTGAGTCCACCTCTGGCCATCCCGTTTCCCATTTAGTATGAATGAAAGGAATTTTACATCTGTGTTTGCTGGCAATGGTCTTTCTGAAAACTGTCCATTTTAATAAACAGTCTGCAATCAATCTGGAATAAAACTACATGGGATTCTAGAAATAAGCGGCTCTACACATCCGAAGAACAGAGAAAGACTCATTTTGCCCAATCAAAAATAGAATAAATGAAATGCTACAGTTCCATACAATTATCACGTGATGAAAAAGATCTGTGTCGACTGGTATTCAAGCACAAAGCACAAAGCATTTCCATTGGAACTGCTCAGATTCCAAAGATATACAGTACAGTACCTGCAAGAACAGAGGAGTGTCAAATGAAAATGACTGCAGATTTGAAAAAAGCGATCTGCCTGTCCATCAAAGAAGTGGATAACGTTAATGCTTTGATACACATGAAAACATAACCTAAAACTCAGAAACTATAAACCATGTAAAAAAGGTCTACGAACTCGGAATTTCAGTTTCAGACAGGAGGAATCAAATATATTCAGAAATATAAGTTTCAGACATTAAAAGGTTAACAAAATACAGGCTTCCATTAGAATTATTTGACACCATGCATTTCAACAAAATTAAATAAAGCTTTCCCTGTCGACCATGCACAATTTCTTGAAGCTCCTAAAGAATTCTGTTTTCTATCCAACAAATTCTTTGACTGCAACATTCAGAAGTGTATCATTTATAGTCAAGGAGTGCTTTTTCCCCCAGACACTTTCTTCTGCAGTGCACGATGATCAATTCAGTTGCCTAGTTTAACTTCTTATTAAAAATGCTGGCAATTAAAAATAGCTTTTCTGTAGCTGCTCAATTCAATTCCCTTCATATCCCCTCAGAAACTAATGATACAAAATTAATCTCATTTTGCTTAACACTGCATAATCGTTCTCTTTCTTCTTTCAAAACACTTCCATTGATTTCAGACAAGGCTGAGAGCCATTCAGATCTCCAGGACTGATTAGAAGAGCAGTGGCTCAACGTTCACCATGACAGCTCAAACCCTGCCAAACAGTCTCCTCTTGAGGCACTTCACCACCAAAAGAGCACGAAGCTGCTTTGTGAGAAACTCTTCATCGCAAACTTGACCTTTTTTCGTCTTGCAATCTCAATTTCACTGTCACATATCCTGTTTCATTTACTATTAGCATCTCAAAAAACACAGCTATACAACACCGTTAAATAGCATGAGATGTATTTTAAGACAATAAACATTTAGTGAATGAAAGCTGCGCATTATCTCAAGTGAGGGTTAATAAAGACTTCTTATGGCGTAATTTTGTTGTAAAGCAGAGACTTGTTTACTTCACTCATTCTCGTCTAGAGACACAGTATTCTGAGAGTCCTAACTCGCTATGCTTTTCATCGAAAGTACTGTACCAACAACACACTAATGTGTTGTAGCTGCTCCAAGAACATTACTGTGACCACAATCACCAAGTGAGAGGCCCTAAATGTTCCAAAATGAAAGATTAAGATATCATGGCAAGAACAAATACAAAATCATGACTATGTTTTTAACTGCAATTAAGCATCTTCAGTAGGCCAATCTTCAGAGGTAGAAAGTTTATATATCAACTTTACCTCACATATCACTGAGGCCTGATGCATAAATCAAATAGGACACAAAAAAGTGAAAACTATGAGTTTTAATACGGTTGGAAATAATACATTTAAGTTGATAAAGAGGTTCAACATTATACTAAAACATATACTGTAGGCATGATTCTGATTTTCGGAATTCAAATGTGAAACAGTAGAAACTCTGTAAGGAAACGTCTAGGAATCTGTGTGGATGAGAAAAAAAGAAAAGTGACTCAGAGAGCTGACTCTTGTCACGCCCAATGCAGGTACATTGCAAAAGTGTTTCTGGTCATTTTAAACATTTAAGAACATAATAAACCCAATACAGAACATTAAATATAATATTATTCAAATAACCTGTATATACTGTAGTACGGCAGCTAATTTTTAATAGTTTCTGTTAAATGGTTCCAAGTTAAACTATACCAGGAAGGGAAGAAAACTGTTACCACCTTGTAAGTGTTGTAATGAAGCATTTGCAAGATTATGAACCGAATATCTCACAGCACAGCTTCAGTCTTCATTAGGTCTTCGTATTTCGGTTCTAAGTCATCAATAAGATCTAGTTTAGCAGCACAGTAGTAATGCTAACACAATGTCACAAATTATATTTTCTGTTGTTCCACATCAGCACTGAGATCTGGGCTCTCTTCCAACTTGTTTTCCTCCCATTACCTATTTGTGCTGCCCTTCTGAACATGACCTCTTCTACAAATTCAAAGAGAGATTATTTGACTTCTCACTCATCTGTGGAGAAACCAATTTCTTTCTCCAAATCTTAATAACAATCATGCTTTTCTTATGGATCATTACATTTTCAAGGTATATGAGACCATTTACTATTATTAAGTGTTTTTCTGTGCACACCATTATAAGAATTTCATCACAAATGCCTCCACAGACTTATATATTTTGTATTCTTTTTACCCTGATAAGAGCTTCTCCTTTTTTAAAAAAAAGAGGCATTATAAACATCCATATCTTTTATACTTTCCCCCTAGTATGGTGTACAATCCACAAAAGAGAGCAACATATTGTAACTGATGTAGAGCAACACTTTTGAGCGTAACAAAGTACAGCATACACATGTGAAAACTTTTCTCAGCAGCCTAGGTAAATTTAGGGTTGTTACATCAATGTGGGCCTCATATGGAGAGCAGCGGTTGTTATACTTTTTTAGAGTCACCTGGGATTCAGAAAATGATCCTGGACAAAGCTAAATAACACCCACAGCGTTCTTAGGAGCAAGGAGCACAGAGTTCAAAGGGATTGCCAATTTCAAGTCACTCTCAGAACGTCTCAAAATCCTGACCTTTTTAAAAGAAAGAGAACATCCTTATGCAAGTCTACTGTTTATTTTTGCCTTTTACTGCGACTTAACTGTACTTTCAACTGACTCAGTCAATTCCAGATAAGCTCGCTCAAATGTTAACTCACTGATTCACACAAAGCCCTGACCTAAAGTGAGATTAAGATTTTGTGCGAGTATGCCTGTGGAAAATGACTATTCTCAAATAAACCAAAAAACACTTTATTTACGATCAATTATCTTCATTTGTGCTGTGCAAAATTAGAAAGGAATTATATTGCTGCCTCTGAATATAAGCTACTGTGACACTTTTATAAAGTGTTACACTTTATCAATTCTTATGTCTGTAAATTCAGAAGATAAAGTCAGAAACAATGTCTGGTTTCTTAGTGTCCCAGGGAAAAAGCAGTGCCCCATAGTGGTGAAATGTGTCATCTCTTGGCATTCAGGACATGATTCTGCCTCATGTATTTGAAGATATGGGTTTTAAAGACTGGGAAGTACTGTATATGCAACAGGGTGGATGAAATAACCTCATACTGTTCTTTGTTCTTTGTTTTTCAGGCTTAACTCTGAATAAACTTTGCAATATATCCAATTTGTGTGGCCCCAGTCTTGTGGTTTAGGAATCAATATAAATCAATGTTTTCTAACTACAGATATAACACTAGGTTATTTTTTATACAATTATACCATTTATACAATTTTTTAAATACTTTTTCTTTACACCAGTCCATGCTTGTCCTTCTGATGAAGATCTGCTAAGACAAATTAATTGACCGCAGTCCGGTTATTGGCATGTGGTTTCAATGTACAAATTAAATCAGATTCTCGCGAACATTCAGTAAGCAGAGCTGTCATCTCCTGTTCATTCGCTGGGTTTTGCAGCATTAGAAATGGGATGCTCTTTCACCCAGGCCTGTGTTTTAACTAAATGTGTGAGCTGTGGTTCTCTTCAGTGCCAGATGAAAACAGTATCTAAAAACATCTGACAAGTCATAGAATGTATCTTCTATTGCATAAACTTTGAACGCTTTTTGACTTTTCTTTCTTTCAAGAAAACAGAACAGCTGACTTCTATGTCTGAGGAATGGAGTGGATGGCTCAGTTATCTTTTCTTATTCTTTAAAATGTATGTGTCTGTACTCAGACACTTGTGGGAGGGCCGGGTCACATGCCAGAAAATGTGAACACTCCTAAAGCTTTCATTTACTCTTACCATTTGCAGCTGTAATTTAAGAAACTGCAAATTCCAGCCAGGGACCAACATCTTTTCCTTCCGACATTCTTCTTCTGCGTAATATTCTACACAAAGTAACAGCTGTTTGGGATTGAAATGGAACAAAAAGTCATCTGACACACCCAAGGTCACAAAAAGGAGTCAGTTGTTTAAAGCACATTCAGCGTCTTACATTGTGCCTCCATAAAAGCACGATAAAGTATATTGTCTGTTTAATGAAACAAGATGTGAAAGCTGTTCATTTCCAGCCCCATAACTCTTAGCATTCTTTTCTCCTTTGTTTTTTAGGACAAAGACATCAAGACAAAAATAAAGACTATCGAAATGACTAAACAGTAATGCTGCATTTCCTGCTTTGCTTCTGAAGATGAAAATTTTGCATTATTTGCATATTTATGTAATATTACTCTTAACAAAGTGTCGAAAGAAGAAAACCTGTTTCACAACTTAGACGACACAAGTAAAATCCTCCCATCTATCCATCCATTCATTTCCTAACCACTTTTCCAGATCAGGGTCTCAGGAGAGCCCGAGCCTGTCACAGGCGCGAGGCAGGGTACGCCCTGGATAGGACGCCAGTCCATCACAAGGCAGACAGATACACTGACACAAACACATACTCACACCAGGGCCAGTTTTCACAGAAACCAATTTACCCACTAGTACAGTATGTTTCTGGACTGTGAGAGGAAACTGGAACACCTGGAGGAAACGCATTGAGGAAAATGGGGGGATCACACAAGTGAACCACTGTACCCCCATGCTGCCCTACATTGGGGCGGAGCGGT
This sequence comes from Lepisosteus platostomus, assembly GCF_059453375.1. NCBI lineage: Eukaryota > Metazoa > Chordata > Actinopteri > Semionotiformes > Lepisosteidae > Lepisosteus > Lepisosteus platostomus. Next base: position 5,384,947 of record NC_142618.1, on the reverse strand, counting down.
GGCACTGTGGCTAAGGATCTGTGCCTGTGGCTGGAAGTTTACTAGTTCAAATCCCACAGCTGACAGAGGAATTCTTCTCTGTTGGGCCCCTGCGCAAGGCCCTTAACCCCAGCTGCTCCAGGGATGCTGTACAATGGCTGACCCTGTACTCCGACCCCAAGCGTCTCTCCCTGTCTGTGTGTTTCATGGAGAGCAAGCTGGCATATGCAAAAAGACAAATTCCTGATGCAAGACTTTATCTATGGCTAATGAAGTGATCATATAAGTCAAATGTAACTTAATAACAAGGAGAATTACATAGAAGGTACATTGTTTTGTCTGAGAGGAGAGCTACAAGAAATTCAACATACAGAATTTCCTCCTCTCTGGCCATTTTCTGTAGGCTACAATTTCACCTTTTTATTATTTTTAGAAAATGTGAACCAGGCTCCACAGCCAGTGTTGCGTGACACTTTGATTTGAAGCACAGCTGAAGGACCCTGTATTCTTACCTTCATTCATTCGGTTCTAAGAGTAATGACAACAGTCAAGCCCCGACACCGAGTGCATTTTTTTAACTCGGGGGCGTGCACCACACTGTAGTCCAGTTCTGCCTCCGGGGTGAACTGGTCTCACTGGCAGGAGATATTTATAACAACGGATAACTGTGCTTTCCAGAACAATCATGCTGAACATAATGCACAGCAGATCCATCCATGATGCACATGTAAATCACTATTCTGCACTGCAGGAAGGCCTTTCTGATCCCATTCTTATTAATTACATTAATAAATACAGGATGGAGTTCTAAAGCAAGCCCTTCAGAAGATTGGCTCTGTCTGCGGTTTCTGCAGTGACACACCCTTGTAGGGGGCTGTTTCCTAGTAGTGGATTGGTTTTCTTATGCTGCTATCAGTACTGTGCAAATAGCATTGAATATTCAAAGATCTGGCAAAACACCATGTCAATTCTCACTTTTGATATATAATTTAATCACATCTACTGCTGCTGTAGTTTGTATTTTCAGGGCAATGAAGTAAATATATTAACTTAATATGGGATCAGAGATTAACATAGCCTACTAGAATACAGTTAGAGCAGCACAAGTAATTTAAAACAGGATGTTAATCCCAAGGCACTGCAAGCACTGAGTGACTCTATTGAGCAATTTTGCATGTTGCAATTTAGAGGCCTTCAGGGAAATGAAAATGCATTAAAACCTTCTTCAGCACTACAGAGACAGGCAGCAGCCAAATTCTCGAAATTCCCTGTTGTCAACAACAGTTTCCTAAGAAGATAAAGTTAAACAAACCAAACAAAATACACAAAAGTGTATGCCAAAAAAACTATACTGGAGGTGTGCCACAAGACATACCTCACATTCTTACTGTTCTAATTGATAAAAAAAGACTTCCATTTTAATTTATTATTCTATTTCTATGAAAACATAATGCCGTTTTTGAACAGATTTTGGTTTTGGATATAATATTTCAGAACAACATAACCAAACAGAACATATAAATAACACAATACTAATAACGATGCATGGCTGCTTTCATACTTCAAACTAATAGGTGATTTAAGCTTGAAACAAAACCTTTCTTATTGAATGTCCCTCAAGCTTAACTGCAGCTGTGGTGGGAATTGATTAAATGTTTAGTCTGCCCTTGATCCGTTGGATTTAGAATGGAATATTTGTGGCAAAAGACAAAAAAGAAGCAAAGAACATTTTTAGGCAACCAATAAACCAACAGAGATTGAGCCAGCAAGTAATTTCCTTCATTGGTCAAGGATCCTAAAAAGGATTTTTTAGGATTTTTTTTTAAACAGGATTTGGATTCCAAATGCCTATAAACGTAAGCCTAGGAAAAACGAAGACCAACTGGCAGAAATATGTAAAACACTTGAAGTACAGATAACTGAGAAAACAAATGCAATGACATAACAATAAATGAAAACATTTTAAAACCCTGTGATTAGACAGTGCAACAGTGCAGTGCTGGTTAGTCACGGCTTTCCGTGCAAAAGTGCAAGATAATGTGCAGAAGTCACCATACGTGTGAAAAAGCGAAGAGAGAATGAAGTATATAAGAGAGCCCTGCTGGAGACGCACTGCGCTCAGGCCACTGTATTCATCCGCCAAGGAAATTCTTGCTCTTTACTCTTGTAACATGTCCCACCGCTGCCAGGTGCTTCTGTGAAGACCCCCCTTCTACTGACTTGAAACGCAATTGCTGGAATTGCTTTTTGTTAGGGCGGTGTGGTGGCTCTGCGGCTCAGGATCTGTGTCTGTGGCTGGAAGGCTGCCAGTTCAAATCCTGCGGCTGGCAGAATAATCCTACTCCATTGGGCTCCTGAGCAAGGCCCTTAACCCCAGCTGCTCCAGGGGCGCTGTATGAATGGCTGGCCCTGCACTCTGACCCTCAGCTTCTCTCCCTGTCTGTGTGCCTCATGGAGAGCAAGTTTGAGTACGCAAAAAGACAAATTCCTAATGCAAGAAATTGTATATAGCCAATATTGATCTTATCTTATATAAAATGAAAAAAATTAATTAAGTAATTAATTAAAGGGGAACTGCAATGGCATTTTCATATTTAGGGGTTAAACAGAATCAGCACTGATGAGTGCATTTCAAACTGAAATAAAAGTGAAATGTACACAGTAACCTGTAAAACCTCCAATTTACATAACAAAATAGACGAAAGCTCCAGGTATGAACAGCGCCATATTGCCGTCATTGTCTGTGATTCAGAACGAGGAAACAAAACTTCCAGTGAGGTGTGACGTCATATGACACTTAATTTAACACTTAACACTTTAATCCAATAGACTTCGAGACAGTTTCGCAGACAAATCCTACTTACTTGTTTTGCTGTGGCAAATCTAACTTTTTAGATTGGACAAGAGTGCATCACAAGGCACCACTCACACTTAGTGTACGTTAAGTATAAGCTGAAGTCACACAGACTGACCAGAATATACACCCTCCATGCCAAAGGTGAAATATGCAGACTCCAGTACATAATCAAACACAGGAGTTGTGAGGTAGCTGTGCTAATGGCCATACAGCTTGTACAGTAAATAAAATCCAAAGGCTTTTAATCATTCACAGGACTGAATGTCCTTATCTAAGGATTTGAATGTTTTTTAGCTATAGATACATCCAGTTTGAAATGAGCCTAGCACCTGCCTCACAGCGTGCTTCCAAAGGAGAAGTCGAAGCTTATGAAAAGTGTTTCACACAGGTATAAATTTCAACTCTCAGCTGCGGCGCTGAGGGTCAGAAACTCCCCCACTCTTCTTACAGGAAATGAGAAGCGTAGCATGAGGGAAAGAAAACACCATGCCTGACAACGGTGGACGCCGTGATAAACAAACAACCTCAAAGACACATTTTTAAACTGTCAGTTTATTTTTGTTTCTTCTTTCGCTTACTAGAACTTCAAAGTGAGCAAACCTGATTTCAGTATATTGCGCGTAAACTGATCTCCCCCAGGACTCCCAAGGTCCTGTTCAACTGTCTTCCTTCGTCTGCTATGAAAGCAAATTACCCTCCTGATCAGCTGTCAAGTCTTCAGACAGAAATAATTTATTCCACACTGCCCTTTACTTCCATATTTTATAAACTTCTTTACATTCAAAAGTTCTAAGGTGTTTCCAAGCAGTCTGGAAATAATCCCTTGCTACACTCACAGGTAACACTATTTAGTACTTGGGGAATTCTTACTGTCCATGAAGAGAATTGTCAATGTTGGAGAAACTTCTTTGTTAAAAATGAGGATAATAAGAAAATGGGGACAATAAGAAAAACTATGATAATTCAGAACAAGCTGCTGAGTTTTGCAAAAAAGGGGACCACCTCCATTCAAACAGAACATTTTATTGAAAACTACCACTTGAGTCTTTCTTTTACAAACGTTCCCTCAGTGCACAGTCGCAAAGGAAGAACGTGTTATTTCATGGACTGATGATGTAAAATCTATTGTTTCAGTTGTTGCAATTTAAGTATCCAGAGGGGATTTCGTTTTAAAACCAATGTGAAAACAGCTGTTTAACATTTCAGAGGGCTGCTATTTTTGGACAAGCATATTCTCCAAAATATCCATCATAGGTAATCATTAAATTACCACTGGCGAAATGCCTTCATAGAGAATCATTTCACACGTTTCATAATGCTTGCATTACATTTTTCATTGCAATTTGCCATAGTTAGCGGCCTCTCACTGTCTTAATGACATGAGTGATATCATGTGTTTTTCAAACCAGGAGTGCACATGAGAAATATGACAACTATCCACGAACGTCAACAAGTTGTGACCATAGTGACGCGAAATGAAAACACAACAGTCTATGTTGTGCTCATTAGGCACCTAGATAATACTAAAATTTTAAATAGTGCAGAGTTAGGTTGTGGTTTATTGTATTGTCTCTTCAGATTACAAAATAATAAATGGGATTTCATACAAATACCTCAGTGGGATATTGTCATATACCACTGGAGTAATGCCAAATTGCTACTGGCATGATTGAAGGAGAACTCTCTCTGAATGAAGTTGCCTGAGATGGAAGAGAAAGAGATACTGTATTCTTCTGCTTTAATCACCAGACGAGTTCAGAGACATTGGGAAACCGGCTCTGTGAGGAATAGGTCAAGTCCAGGAAGGCGGAGGATCACCGCTCTGATCCAAGACCGATCCAAGACGCTGATTACAAGACAGTTACAGCCATCCTGTCCATTCTGGGTAACTGGTTTCCCCTATACACAGTAAGTGGAATGACAGCAGTGCACTGTACATACTGTATAACAGTGCTCTGCATGCATGTAGTTGAATCTCTGTCTTTTGTAGGCCAGAGAACATCTGAGGCTGTTACAAGGAGTGAAGAGGTGATTTTTTTCACAGATAAATACAGTTTTGCTCTTGGAAGTGACTGTTATGCCAACTGTGGATTTGTTCAAAAACCGACCAGTGGGTCACTAAAAGATGACGACAACCTTACTATCCAGCTATACATCTACAAAATCCTTGAAACAACAGATAGTCCTTTACCTGCAAGCCAATCCAGAAGTATACATTTCCCAGTAGGGCAATGCAAGACCACTCAGTTCAAGGATTACAGTGGCACAACAGCACAACTTCAAGAATTTGACCAATATCAGGGTCTCACCATGGCTAGCTTTTTCTCCTGAACTGAGTGCAAGGGAAAGATGTTGATTTCTTCAACAGGCAAGCTGTACAGGAAATGTTCCACAGCAGTCTGTTCAGAGCCAGATCAGCAGTATGTTAATGGTCAGAGAGGTCATACCCAATACAAACCTTGAAATATTTGTATTTTGACAGAATGTCATGTTTCATGCCAAAACTCATCATAATTATTTGATCTGGATCTTGTTAAGCTTTTCTGTAATTTTGTTTGATATCAATATTTAAAATGTTGGATTAAATCCAACAAGACTGTGTTGCGTTTCTGATTTAGTACAAGAATGTCGAAAGTCAAAAAATGTTAAAGTTAAAAAGTAAAATCAGAATGGATTTCAAGTACACTTAAAATATATGTTCATGTAAACCTGCAACAATCAAAAATAAAAATAAAAATGAAAAACGAAACACTAAAATTGTTAAGAAAATAGTTTTTTGCCACACTACTAGGGGTCTTGTAAACATCAACAGACCATTAATAATGTATTCAATTCACATTATTTTTTCAATTGGAAAAATCAGTAGGCAACTCCAATAAACAAATGTTTTATAGGAAATAAAAAATCGTCTTTACTTTTTCCTGAAACCTACAGTAAATTGAAACTCAAATCAAGCTGCATTATAAGGTTAAACACTTCACACAGCTTTTGGGTTAGGCTTGTTGGCACACATACAGAATAAGAATCATTCCTCTTCTGCACATAGAGTGGTTCACTTTCCAATAGCATAACACTATTTATGCTCATAGAATTACATGCTTTTCTAAAGCCACAATATCACATGCTTACATTCTCCCCGATGGTTAAAGAACAGAGGATACTGAAAGGAACAAATAAGAATGCTGTTTAATTTTTGCATTGCAATTGTCTCACTGTGCTTGGCTATACGGTTGGAAAGTTTTTCAGTTTACGGACTGGCTATCTCTTTTACAGACACCAATCAACCATTTATTTTTCATTTCAGTGTATCATAATGTTCTTTTTCTCTGAGCCCACCACAAAAACCCTGAATGTTTCCAAAAATGAATGCAAAAAAGTTCAGCAGTATGATCTCATATGGGAGATAGGGTATCCTGCTATCCGGCTGTAATTCTGGCATTAATAGTGTTAAAAATATAGTAATGTAATATATGCAGTTTATTGTAAGGTCTACATTTGAAGCTCTAATTGTTTTCCACAAATAAAAACATTATATGACTTCTAAATCTCAAATACTGCTCATGACCAACTGGAATCATCCACCATGACCAACATCCACACTTCTTGAAACCCATTGAAAGGTTCAAAGCCTTCTACTGTATAACATGACTTTATTTCATCAACTATTACACATAAATTCAAATGTACGGCACAAGTTTTTACAGTATGCTACACTGTGACATCTGTGATATCAAAGCTCTTTTAAACGATTACTAGCCAATACGCTTCCCATTAAAACATTAGTCAGGATGAATTCTAATCTAAAATGGAATATTTGTGAAATGTGCCATTTAACACACCAGCAAGGTAACACAACAAATATCGAGTGTGCACTCAGGAAGGGAAGACATGGACAGTCTATTAGTTTTGTCAGAAGTGTCTTATTTCAGTGGTTAGTGTGTGGATACATCTGAAGGCTCTTAGCTAAGGGATAACAAAATATGTACATGCCCCTCCTCACCATTTGCACGACATAAGTTCCTGAACTAACACAAACAATTCCTTACAATAAATATCCCACAGGTATATAACTAATACACCATGCTAATTAACATTAATATCCCAATGAGCAAAAGACCATGACAGAAATTGAATACACTAGTATAAAGATTTTTGTATTACAAAGGTACTATTAAAATGCACATGAAGTGCGCACTGTACTGTGATTACAGAGAGCAGTAACCTTCAGGAAGCCGTGACGACACTACGGTACAGTAGGTGACTACGCACGACAGCGAGGATGGCGAAGTGCACTCCTTTCCCCTGCTTTTCCCCGTTTGCTCATTTTGACGGGGGCAAAATAATTTCTGGGCGAAAACGCATGGGCTGCGGGCGACGGTATCGAAGCTCAGCGAAGAAAGAAACAGGAAGTGCGCGCAGCTGGAACCGAGCTTGGGGACGATTATGCCAAAACGAGGGTTAGGAGGAAGTGTGCATACACAGTCAAGACTATGAGACCTCTCAGATATATTACATTTAACTAGTGCTTGATTACAAGTCCTCAGTAATAAGTGGGAATGAATCTCGACACTGTGATCCAGAAAACGTCACGTCTTAATTGCTTACAAGGCCCACACATGGAAGGAATAAGTGAGAAACCCCTTTTCTTCCGTATTTATCGGGACTCAATGTGCAGCTCACGATGACTGGAACCAAGTTTCAAATCTCAACAGATTTATTATCATTTTGATCGTGTTTGTGCACAACCCGCTGGCAAAGGTTCTGCAAGGAAATGTTGTTTTTTTTAGGTGGCTTGTACCTCAACCCCCTTCCCCCGCCCCCAATGCAGGTTAAGGAAAAGCTTAAAGTATTATATTTTTCTATAAAAAGGACATAGGCAGCAGCTTGCATCCTGGTCAGTACAAATTAAACTGCAGAAAACATCTGCTCTGCATCATTGAACAAAATAACGTATTTTTCTGCATGGTAATGAAAAGGCTCAGAACCACTTCTCATCTGCTTTTTTAAAATGAATTGAAAGATGTAAACAGCAGTCAAGAGACCACAGAACTGTCACAGACGGAGCTTCAGTGCAGAGCCATATCTGTGAGATCAATGATGCTCTTAAAAAATGAAACACTACCTTAAACATAATCCGCTAAAAGCCACATACTGTATATGTACCATTTTCATAAACGACAGCATACGTTACCATGATGGAATATTGCATTAACCTCTATAATTACCCCCACTTTCAAACCACTGCAAGACAAATAACATCAAACAATGGAGTCCAAGTCCTGTAATTTTTCTATTCTGTATACCCTAAAATTATCACTTGCCAGTTCCCAGAGCTGGGCTCTCCAACACCCACTGAATACAACTTTCCTGCTAGTTAACAACAAGCCTGGGAGTTTGTGTGATGATTCTACAGTGTTACATTAATGATAGTAAGAGCCAGGAGATTAAATTGTGGGTCCAAATTAGAAAACCACCTTTGTAATGGAAAGAAAAAAAGATTTAGCAGTAAAAATCATGGTCTTAATTACACTAGTCTGTTATCCCATTTTCACTTAAAGGCATCTGTAATGATATAAGAAATCTGCAATTCTTTTTGTCCATTCTCCACCAAATACAAAATATACAGAAATATTCAGTACACACTTTGAACGCAGGTCTATTTGTTCATCAGTTAACAACCATCAGTGTTTTGTGGTTTTCTTTTAAAGGCATTGTTTTAAAGAAGCTTGCCATGTACTATTGAACTCAATAATACATATGACAGGCTTCTTTCATTACCATTGTTATAAATAGTAGATGCATTTTTAGTATTACTGCTTTTTTGTTTATGTTACAAAAAATTGGAAACTTGATTTTTAACAGGATAAAAAGTTGCTGTACCATTCACAGTATACAGTAAAAGTAAGGGAATCTCACTCAAATTACTGGAATACCAACCAGTGATCACTGGCTCACAGGTCCAGGGGTGAGCAGGTAGTGAACTTCGAATTGTATAGGATATCATATTTGCTCTCTTTGCACCCAGTTCAGTGTTTCATTGCTCCTGCAATGAGTTGTGTCTTGATGTGAAATGACCCCTTCATTTCACCTACTGTCTCTTGTTATTCAGAACATACATCCTGATAAGCTTCTTCAAGTCACCTGTAATTTCTAGATCACTTTGTATTCAGGGTCCAGATTTCCCATCCAGATGTTAATACTAGCAGCTCAAACACTTTCCTTTTAAATCATAAATCCATTTTACCCCTAAAGAATTAGACTTAATCTTCCAAAGCACTCCAACCCATTTTTCCTTTTCTTCTTATTAAGGGCATCTGGTATTCTGCTCATGATAGTAATGCACACAATTTCAGGCCATTCCAAGCTTGCCACAATTTATGATAATTTCCTTCAAAATGCATATTTGTTAACCATCACTTTGGTTTTCTGTCAATTCAGTTTCAGATCTCCTTCGATATTAACCTCTCCGCAACGTTTGGATGGAACATGGTAGCTCTTTGGGGTGTGGTTCAAGGTGAATTACATAATCAGCGAATCATAGGTAATTTACCTTAATTACATTAATCTTCACATTAAAAAGTACACAGATCACAGATGCTTGGAGGATGAAATCATTTATTTAAATAAAATACTGAGCAAAAGAATAAACTATCACTTACAACTGCAAGGACTGTACAGGGGTATTATCAGGAAAATTACAACATTTTTTTTTGTAGCAGGTGCACTAACTTATTTATCGAACAGACATGGCTTAGGTAAATTCATTACACTGACAAGCATTTGTCACTAACAGGGTTGATCTGAGGTTATGCCAGTAGCGTGTGTGACCACCACTGGAGTCGGTAAAAGCTGTACATCTACACCACATGCTTTACACAGCTTGCAGATGCTGTCTTTTGGGACTCGGCCCTTTCCTCTTGCAGAGCCTGGGCAAGCATGTGCCTGTTCATTGGTCGCTGAGCCCTAGATGACACACATTATCCCAGCTCATTCCCACAGATGTTCGATGGAGCACAAGTCTGACAACTGTAGCACAGCTCCGATATCCACAACATCACTGTCAGATTCTCATCTAACAAGAAAGGTGCTGCTACACAAGTAGAGGTCTGTATTGACTAAACACACCTGTCCTAAGTACATGCGCTTTCCCATAGATTTTAGTGAGGTGTTGTGACTTGTGATTTCCAGGTTGTGACCTATTATTGACAGATTGTGCTTGGCTGGAATGTCTTGTCAGGTTATAAATTGTTGGCTGTCAGCACCCCAGACAACATAATGATTCCTTTCTGTGTCTTTCCTTCTTGTAGTTTTACAAGGCTTGATATCCGGCAGGTTAAATCACCTCCTGACCTCTGTGGCCGATCAACTCGCTCACTAATGAGGTGAATTAGTGCAGCAGTCAGTCAAGTGCATCACAGCCAGTGATGAATGATGACATGTAATCAAGTTGACACAGATAACATTTAAGCCATATCCGTAATCCCCATACTGTATTCTTTTAAAACACGCATGTAGAAATAGAGTCATAAGTTTCTCTTGATGCTCAACAGAATCATGTCTGAAAATGAGCGGTTGAAAAGACTGAAGCAAGACCTCATTAAACATTTAACAGTGAAGAAGAAAGAATGGCCACTGTTTGGGAGAGGTAGACAGGCACCTAGAAGAAATGTGTAAAGAATTTTAAACACAGTCCCAAAACGTTGCTTCTGATACACATGTGGAATTAATCACGGTTGTACTTGTTAAAACCTTGACAGGAACGTACAGTACAGTCACCACCCATGCTGTCTGAAACCTCCACAACTCCAGGCTAGATGATTAAAACTGAAATATGTGTGTAGCTGTTACCAGGAAGAAATACCAGATACCAGATTGTGCTGATACAAGCAAAGAAAACAAACTTTAACAGACATGGCGGTGTTTTATAATAGGCATTTTGTTTAAATCACATTTTAACAAAATGTCATTTCTGCTAAATATTAAATTATTATCAAGACTGTGATCACTGTGCCTGTTTTTGCTTAGTAAGCTCTTTGCATTTCAGCAGCAATTTAAGAAACGGAGAAACATATCAGGACTTTACCGCCACTACAGGAAATAACAGATGAAATGTCACCAAATATATTAACATGATAGTTCAGTATTCACATATTCAAGAGTATTCCACTCTCAGACATAAAAACTTCTGTCTTCAACATCTCTTTTCATGCGCTGTCATATGACAAATTGATTAGTTGTTCCCTTTTACTTGCTGAATATCTGTTTTGACTGGCTAAGATTAACATTAACACGAGCCTGGAGACAAAGACAAATCACCCTGAAATTAAAGAAACACCATGATAAGGCAAAGATTAAATGGATTTGATTATTTTAAATACTTTGATCCTATCAAACCTATTTACAGTTATTGTGATTACTGGTTGGGTTCTTGTCTGAATAATCAGTGCTCACTGTAGCTACTATAGTCAAAATAGTCAGGTTTAAATTGAATGCTCTTTCTATTCTTACCATCAAGACTCAACAAACTAAGGAAACTTCAAAGTTGAATGCAGAAGTATTTCACAACACTTAGGTCTTGGCCTACTGTGATTAAATTAAGAATTGTAGAGGAGTTGGAATGTACAGGCATCTTACAGAGAGTTTTTAAATAACCCTGGTTATTTTCACAATTTCATATGCACTCTACCATCCCGCAGGATTTTGGTTTTGGAATCTTTGGGAGATTCTAGGATCAGATCAATAGCACGGGAAAATGCATTGAGGTTATAAGAGACCATGGTCACATCTCTGTTGAAGCCACTAATACCATGATGGTGTCAAGGAAGCCGGGGGCTAGCCGTGGAGAGAGACCGGCGAGACAGGGGGACCCTATGCGTAGTGGCAGGAACGGAGCAAACATGGGGGTTCGGTCGGGAATCAAGGTATCGGGTGGAGTCGGAACAAGACAGGAGCCCTCAGGCAGCGGACGTGGGGCGACCTGGTGAGGCGAGCCTCTCGACAACTGAATCCCAATGCTGAGCCAGGAGGATAGGGAGACCCGGAAATATAAAGCACAAGGAAACTAGGAACAGGACAGAGCAGGAGCGCCCCCTAGATGTAGAGGGCATGACGGATAGGCCTGGAGGCAGGGAGGACACTCAGCTAGAGTGGCTGAATGGGTAGGATCTAGGCCAGGGGTGTCTGACCCAGGTACTGCTGGGCCAGTGAGTCTATGGGTTTTCATCCCAACTCAGCTCTTAACAAGCAAAACATGCTAGTTTCTGGCTTAACTGGAGCGCTTTCCACATCTTCTCTCAGCTCTTCGGGTGCTGTTCCTTTAAAGCGACCTCAAAAATCCCTACAGGATCAGGACTGGACACCCCTGAGCTAGGCCGTCAGGGGCCAGTCGAACCCTTGTCTGAAGCACTGGTGCTTGAGGATTACAGTTGATTACAGTTTATCAGCTTCTCATGTTCTCTAAAAGATCAAACCAGCTTTCAAAAGAGCATTCCACACAATAACATTTGCAGCTGCATGACTACCTAGTAGATCTGAATGAACATTTTTTGCACTTGAAAATTCCTGTTTTCATTTTGAACACTTACAGTCCAATTGGGTCACCAAATTAGAAATAAAGCTTTTTTTTCTAGACAGTGTCAGTTTTAAATGAAATTCATCTGGGAAAAAAGATCAATAAAAGCATCATTTATTAAGAAAAGGACTGCAGAGGATATTATTTCAGATTGGTTAAAAATGATTTATAGAGAGAGAAAACTGAATTATCTTAACCTAGACTAAAGGTCATGTATTATTGGTAAAACAATCAAACAGATAAAAACTGTTAATTCAATTTCTTATTTCCATTAGATATTTGTGTCTTTATAATAATAAACTATTTTATATAGTGCCTTTAAAAGTATCTTCTCAAAGCTCTTTACAGGAAATGTATATCAAACAGTTAAACAAAAAAGTAATGATAGGAGAAAACTAACAAAATCAGCACAAGGAACCACAAGGGATTAGAAATGCACTAGAAGCAGACACAGATACCAATTAAATAAAAGCCTTTCTGAAGAAGGAGGTTCTGAGTCTGCATTTGAATGCGCTCAAGGTAGGTGACTCTCTGATATACTTGTTATCTCTATTTTAGGTAGGCCTGATTTCAGTATAAAACTTCTTCAGGATTTATATTTTTTCACACATATTATTATGAAACGTATGAATATAACACCGCCATTTGGATGTGGCAAGGCCACAGACAAAAAAGTATCTGCTTTGGGTTTGATACTTCATACTGTATGTCTCTGATACTGTGGCACCGAAAGTCTGTGCCCATGAGGGGCAATGGGGCACTGTAACGACACGTAGTTCTGGACCCTATGCAGACGGTATAATCCGGAAGTAAGTGGAAAAGGATGGGGAGGAGAGGATGAGGATCAGGAGGGGTTGACGACAGTGAGCTGGTGCTCGGGTTGGGTGTAACCAGGGCGAACTAGTCCAGAGGAGTCCAGGGGGGAAATCCTTGGCGAAGTCCAAAAGTCCAAACGGGGTGATCCAGCCAAGACGTGACAAAACAGAGTTAAAAACCACAATGGGATCCAGTACACGGACTGGGAATATAAACAGGACGACGAGGCCAGGCGCTCCAAGCCCCAGGCTCAGCTGGGTCAGGATGCCAATAGGAGGCCTATGCCCTCAAGCCGGTGGCATAGGGCAACTTGGTGGTAGGCGGGCATCCGGGCGTCCGTTTTCCAATGCAGAGCCAGAAGTAGCGAGAGCGCCCATCTTAAATATGAGGGGCAGGATTGGGGGCAGGTGCATGTAATTAGCAAAATAAGATCGAGCCGGAGCGCCCTTAAGAGGAGGGATTACAATCGTGACAGGCACACTACTACTAGAGAGGGCATGCAGCTGGGCACAAAGTGCCAGGAGGAGCTGGGGTCTTCACGCCAATCGCCGGACATGTCAATGGACCCTATATGGTCAGTCCTGTGCTGTAAACCTGACTTCTAATGGAGCTGCACTTCAGTTGTCTGAGTGTCACCCCGACCCTGCAGCTGCAAACCATAGCAACGCTGTTTCTCTTCTCAGAAAAAAACACAGGCACCTTAGAATAAGAAGAATAGTTTCTTACATTTATATAGCACATTCCTGGACACTCCACTCCAAGTGCTTTACAGGTCATGGGGACTCCCCTCCAACACCACCAGTGTGCAGCCCCACCTGGATGATGCGCCAGTACATTACCAACACACCAGCTCTCAGTGGGGAGGAGAACAGAGTGATGAAGCCAGTTCATAGATTAGGGTTATTAGGAGGCCATGATTGGTAAAGGCCAGGGGGGAATTTGTCCAGGGTTAATACCCCTACACTATTCGAAAAACACTCTGGGATTTTTAATGGCCACAGAGAGTCAGGACCTCGGTTTTACATCTCATCTGATGACAGCATAGTGTCCCCGTCACTATACTGGGGCATTAGGACCCACACAGACTGCAGGGTGAGCGCCCCCTACTGGCCCCACTAACACCTCTTCCAACAGCAGCCTCAGCTTTCCCAGGAGCCTCCCATCCAGGTACTGACCAGGCTCACACCTGTGAGCTCCACTTGGCTGCTAGCTGGGAGTTGCAGGGTGATAGGGCTTCTGGCCACATCACCTTTCTACTGTAATAGTATCTCAGTCTTTGCTGAAATAATAAAGCGACTATCACAGAATGTTACTGTATTAACATATGTACAGCATACTAGTCTCTACTGTTTTACTGCCAAGCGCGCTGAGGTGATATATCGTGACAGATGCGTTATAAAATAAAGATATAAAAAAATCCTTACTGGCCAAATACGTGTGGTACAATGTGGTGTACAAACATATATAATCATTAATATTAAAGACAAAGCAAATACGTATGTTCTTTAAAGTAAACAAAACTGTATAATTGTTTTCTAAACAAACCATTCTGTTTATTTTTTACAGGGCAGGAGTAAAATAAACGTTAATGAACGCTGCCTTTGTGAAATCAGGCAAGGGAGAGGATGCTACAAAACACTGGAAGACTGTAACAATGTCTGCTCCACAGCGCAGTTTAATTACTCTTCCAATACCTCTACTAGTGCTACTCCAGGACTATGATTCTCCTATCAACATTTTTCATCACTAAAATAAATTTACACACAAAACCTAGCGTATTCATAAATACTATTACAGCTGCTGTTAAAGCTAAATAGCCCTTTTTAAAACGCCTTACGAAATACATTTCCTTACGAAGTACAGTCATACTGTTTATTAGCTTCGTGCTTGATGTAAAGTTGTAAACTTCGGGTATTTTTTTCTTAGGATAGGTTCCATTCTCCATATAGTTTGTCACATGAAACACTAGTTCTAGCAAGAAAGTTTGCGAGATTTGTACCGCAAAGCGGTGTTTTTCAAAATTTTTAATCTATTACTGTAATCGTTTCCACTGCAAACCTGTCTTCACCGTTGCTCCCGGGATATCCCCTTTAAAGTAACCTATTTGATTTTCAAATCGATGGAAATAATAAATGTTCCGAGTCATGAGATAACAGCATGGACAATAGGAAAATGTGTATGAAAATGCAACAGGTACTGTATATACACAGGGACTGCAAATGAACACGATCGATTGAAATCCCACCTTCTGTGGAATATGATTATTGCACTGCAGTAAGACTTCTTACTTCTTACCTGCCACATGCCAAAAACGTCAAAATATGTTGTCACAAATCCATCAAAGCGAGATCATAACTACAAAGACATGGTGTATTGGAAAAGGAAGGGTTAAACTCAACAACATCACCTTCGACTGTTATCAGTCAATGAATTACTGTCAACATTCATGAAAGATGAAGACTTTGTGACCACATCATTCAAAAAGCAGCTTTCGTAACGCAAGCACCAGTGTACCGTCATCTCTCACACAGCGCAGTACATACAAGGTCAATATCAAACCGCGGTTATCTCAACTTATTGGACCCCAAAGCCAGCAGAAATTAAAAGTTCTTACTAGTTAATTTCGGGCTCCCTTTCCGCTCGTTTTGAGGAGGAAGGTCTGCAAATTGCACCCGGTTCCCAGACATTTCCCACACCTTTCACGGACAAGCTTGCGCCGGGATCTTATATGTTAGGTTGTGCTTTGAAAGTGTCCGAAACTAAAGCAATGAATCAGTCTCGTTTAGGAAACGCCTTCTTCTGCGCGACTAGACATCTGCTTGTAGAATCTCCTTTCTCTCTCTCTCTTTCTCTGCCTTCAATTTTTCTGTCAGAGTTGCAGTTTCATTTCATGCCAAGACTGCAGTAGACGCACAGTCCCTGTCCTCCGGAAACAGCGTTTTTCACCTGATGGTATGGCAATACGCGGAGCGAACGGGAATGAAGGCATTTCAGTACTTGGGGAAGAGGGTGGCATTATCGGAACAGGGATGTTTGAGTGTAGTGGGAAAAAAAAAAACTTCAATCTTCACATGACTGCGGGCATTACGTCACTACAGAAAAGGCACTGAAATATGATTGTGGGTAAAAGAAACTACATTTGGTATCAGTTTATTCCTATCCGTAACCGCCGTCTATAAACAGGCACACGTTAAACGGAGAAAGCTTGTCAAATGTCATTTCCGTCCTGTACACCCAGACTATTGAATTACTGAATTAGTCTCAGTCTTTTAGTGCGCTGTGGGTCAACAAATAAAGGGGCATAACGCACTCTGTAGCCTTATTTTAGAATGTTATTTATGTATTTCAAGACATTAAAAAAGTGATCCAACAATTACTGGAAGTAAAATGTGTGAGAGCTGACGACTGGGTGTCGGATGTTTCTCTCTTAAATTTTTATAAACTTGTAGCCAAACTGCAGATCCGTTCTGTGCACTAAGCAGAATCTCAGTGAAAAGAACAGAACTCTTGCTGGGATGGATTTCAGCTCCTTAGTTTTCAATTATCTTTTTCTCACTGGGTGTGGCAACAGTAATATTAATAGTCATTTGACTGTATCCACTTAAGCAACTTAACTTTTTAAAGCCCTCTTATTATTGTAACATAAATATACTTATCAGAAGTGGTTAATGTTAAACACATCACCTTAAAGTGTTATTAACAGCATACAGTATTCACTGCATACTCTATATAGCATTTTCTGCAATATGAATTTCAGCACTTTCATCTGATTGCTTGTCTAATGTCTCCTCTTTATAGGTTTACTCTCGCTGGTTGCTTGTATACTTGTATTCTTGTAGTACAGGACAGGACGGGTCAGAAAGGGTGCAGAGGTTTTGAATTTGGAAGAATCCCTCATGCAGATGAGAAAAATCAATAGGTGGCTCCACTACACCAGCTGCACCGCAAATCGTGATTCCAAGACATGCAGTACATATAAGCAATGACAGAGCAGCTGCTGTGTGAAGACCAGTATTCTTTTAGCTCACACAGGTATTGTGAATTTAATTCGAACAGTCTTGAAAAACATTATAGCCTCCTGCCCCCAAACAAAATTGCATAGGGAAAATGACCACAAGCAAGGTTAAGTTTATTAAATATTCATGTTAAGTTTTTAACTAAAATATCTGGAGATGTTAGTACTGTATAATATTTTCCTACGCTGTGAACATTTACCTTGTTATATATGAAGCTCTGAAATTTCTTCAAATAACCTTCTAAATTGCTCAAGCATTTTTTTTTATTTTGGGGCTTCAACATAATCTCTTCTAAATTGTACAGGTGTTAATAGAATTAAGATTGGCTCCAATTGTAACTTGATGAAGATTCTACAGGAGATGTCATTTTAAGGAAAGTACTTTTCTGGCCTTCACATGCATCTAACATTTCATGTAGTTTTCCAGTTCAGCATGCCAAAATCTGATTTTGAAATGAATACAATTTTATTCAGTATTCCATCCCTCCATTTTCCAACCACTTTATCCAATACAGGATTGCAAAGGAGCAGGAGTCTATCCCAGGAAGCAACAGGTACAGGGCAGGATACACTCTGGACAGGACACCAGTACTTCACAGGGCAGGCAGACACAAGCACACACACTCACACCAGGGCCAGTTTTCACAGCATCCAGTTCACCTGCCAGTACGTTTTTGTACTGTGGGAGGAAACCAGAGCACCCAGAGGAACCCCACAAAAACATGGGGAGATCATACAAACTCCACACAGATAAGAGTTTGTCCTCAAATAAAAATAAATGGCGAAAATGACGCTTTATTTAGTGTTTCAGTCCCAACAAACAATAACCTTTGAATGCTTTGAAAAAAATACAGATATAGATCACCTTACTGGCCCGGTATTCACTAATGAATCAATTTAATCTCCAAATAATTCCCTTAACCTTGTTACATGGTGATCTTTTCCAAACATTGGTATCATCATACTCTACGTTTTCTCCAGAGCTGTAGATATTTTTGATTCAGAAATAGACATGCTCGCTGAAATCTAAATGAGACCCTGCCAAAAGGAGACAATATACTGTACATTTCTTTAAAAGCTAGTGACAGACCTGTTTCACATTTTTCTAATAACTATAATAAATATAATAGGAACTGCATTTCTCTTTCCAGTATGCAATGGTAATAAAAAACAATGACCGAACTACTGCAGCACTGTTTTGTTATAGAGTAAAAGGAGCATGTGTGTACAGGAATTATGGTATCTTTGTGATATTCCATGGGAGACCCAATGCACACTAAAGTTTAAAATCTAAACTAGAACGTGATAATTAAACTATAAAGTGTGTGTTGCAGAATGTTTTTTTCCTTTTCTCTTGTGCATGTAGAGACTATAGGGATTATTCTCTTAAAGACATAACCAGCCGAGTTATAATTAGAGGACAGCGTGTCAGGCTAACTTTAGAATCAGGACATACACTGGTGGCCAAAATTATGGGGGAAAGGAAGTCATTCTGAAACGCAGCAAAGAAAGAAAGGAGAATCATAAAGTACTAATTTATATGAAAGTGTTTTAACATTTTCAAATGAAAACACAACAGCAGCAGAAAGAGTTTGCTGGCACTATGAACATTTCTCCTCTAACACTTGCTTTCTAGACATGATGCAATCTACAGAATAGGAGTTCTGTCAAACAGCTTTCCCAGCAGGTGTCTGTTTGTTTTACCCATCTTGTTGTAGTTATTCGTCTGCACAGCTACAATCTTTTTCGTTGTAGTATGACATTCATCCCAGTTAGGTTTCTGGAACCAGATTTCGGTTGGGTTATACAGTATGTAGTAACCTGGGAGGTGAGTACATTGATATCCAGACGTTTCCCTCTTCTTTTTGGTCACTTAGGTTTGGACTGTGTGTTGTGTGTCATTATAATGTTGGAAAAGGAACCATCCACTATCAAGTCATCTTCATAAGCATACTGTGGAACATACTGTATCACCCCCTCCATCTACAATAGCATTCTGATTTTCCAAAACATTCTGATGATCTCCTGTTCTTTCTTCTCTTGACTGTTTTCTTTTGCAGCTGAAAAGTTTTGTCACCTGTTGTTTGCTCTTGCAACTTTAATCTATTTATCTTTTTAACGATATTTATAATTCAGTGTTCATCGTGTGCTGTTTGCTCTGAACAAAGAAGAGACCTGGAATTTATTTATTCGCTACTACAAGAATGACTTAAAAAGACATATATTTATAAAATGTTCTCATTCAGGTGTAGACATCTTTGTGCCTTCTCTACTTTTGTTTGCATAGCAACTAGTTTTTCAGCATCTGTTGAGTGCACTCCCTTATGCAAAACCTTCATTTTGTTGCACTTTGTCCCACACAATTGTGAACACATCATTATTTACACAGAGGAAATAAAACAATACTGACATACTCCTTAAGGGAAATCCCGCAGTAAATTCTCAGGTCATTTATGTCAGTAATCTGAATTTGCAATAAAAACTTTTGAAAAATAGTGCACACATTTTGAAGAATGAAAGTGATACGTGTGAGCTGTACATTTCCCAGCTCAATAAAAACAATACAATGACCAGACAGAGGAACCAGGCACTTAGGATGAGAAATACCGGGCTGTCACAGTTCTGGTACTCCACATATCAAGCAAGACAGGATCTGAACACTCATCTTCAACACCTTTTCAATGGGTTTCAATTGGCCAAAGCTGTAACAAATGCTGTAGTCATCATCATCAGAACAAGGAACAGCCCAATTAGTGACAAAACAGTCTGACGACTTCCAGCACACCATGCTTTATGGCCTTCAGTTTGCACAGAAAGGTTGGAAGATTATTTTCTCTGATTAATCAATGTTTAATGGGAGATTTTCTGATGGCCAACTCCTTGTCTATTGATACCACAGAGAATGGTTTACACGGAAATGTGATGTTGACTAAGATAAGTTTTGTGGATGAGGAGTGATCATATGGGGAGTTAATTAAATCTAAGTTTATTTTTAGTCAGAATTGGCTTGTCTGTATATTTGCTGACCTTCAGGCAACATCAGCACTCTTATAGTAATGCACTGCCTGCTATATGTTTAACAATTTTTGGGAAGCTAATTGATGTGGGGAAGAGAAATCCTAGAACTATTTTTCCACAATTCATCACCTCTTAAATCCCGTTAAGAATAGTGCCCCTGTAGAGTCTATGGTCCAATGCAATGGTTTTTCAGGGTATGTTCAATCACAGTTGATAACATCTTGAGTTAGATTGTATCTTGTGGTTGCACTTCCAAGAATAATTTCTGTATCTCAAGCTCAGTGTCCCGCACCTTACAGAGTTTCAAACAGTTTGTCCTCTGCCGCTATCTGAAATGATCGCTAAAATTGAAACCCACTACCTGTTCCTGGAGTTCTGGAGTTCTCTGCCCCGTTGTCACATGTAATACTGATGAATGTTCGAGATCTGGAATTGGTCACTCAGCCTTTAAATTTGCTGTTATTATTGCTCTATTAAAAACACAGAAATTAGACTTTAGCCTGCTCAGTCATTACCTTTTGACATCTAACTTACCATTTTAGAAAAGGTTCTAGAATAAAATGTTTAGTTGTAACCTCAATTATGTACAAATAATCTGCACGAGTCTTTACCATCTGGGTTCATGTCAATGTACAGTAAAGAAACTGCTTTTGTCAGGATTACTAATGATCTGCTAATGGATGGTGAATTTTTATCTATTTTCCCTCTGGGCTGGACCTCAAAACTGTATTTTGATACTTGTGATCATACCATCTTGCTGAATAGATTAGAAAGGTTTGCCTGAACTAATGGAGTTGCTTTGCTGTGGTTTAAAGCTTATCTTACTGACTAAGAAAGAAATTTGTACAAATCGTTCGTTGCTCCTCAATGTGCCCCAGGTCACATCTGGCATCACTCAAGGCTGTCTTTTAGAATCTATAGGTTACCATTGGGAATGGCATCAAATTTAATTTCATTGTAGGTGAAACCCACATTTCTGTTCCCTGTAACGGTCCAGGGTTTGGTCACAGAAGCCATATAAATACAGGCCAGATGAATAACTAAAGTGCAAAAAGTGCCCGTTTACTTACAGTAGTTCTCATGTGCAAGAAAGACGAAAAGATAAAATATTCAACAAAGATTATGACCTATTGTTTCTCCAGGGAATTTTCTACTAGCAGTTTATTGGTACTGCTTTAATATAAACAAAGATGTGTGACAACACACAGACATGGATAGACTTGCCACGAAGACTAAGACGAGGCTAGACTGACTGCAGCATCAAGAGAGCCATGTTAAATACCCAGCTCCTCTTCGTGGGCAGGTCAGGCTCCAGTTAAAGGTGTGTCAGAGTCTGTAACCTGATGCAAAATGGTTGGACAGACTAGAGATAAGGACAGCCTTGTGAGGTCACAACAGGTAAGACAAGTACAACAACATTGACACACGAACGCATGAACTATACTTATTTTCAATAAGCAAAATATAATTACAAAGATGTGGTGTCCTCTGTTTACACTTCTCCTGGAACTACGAAGTTGAAACATGTAAGTAATAATGAAGGAGAGTACATGAGAGACCTCAACAGAGGTCCTGCAACAGGATCCCTTATGACATTCAAGCTCTGCAAGGCCTGACTTGTCACACTATGTAGATGATAAAAAAAATCAGCAAAAAAAAAATAGACAAAACATTTTACTACCGAAACATGAACAGTGTTGCACTGATTGACTCTGACTGATTGACGTATTGGCCCTGCAAATGTGCCAAACTTAGTTTAACTACTGATTCAAGTTCAAGTGTCTGTGTGCCCTGTGATCGACCGGTGTCCTGTCTAGGGTGTGTGTTTGTGTCTGTGTGCCTTGGTCTAGAATTGAACCCAGGGCCCCAGCGCTGTGAGACAGCAATCCTGATCACTGATTTCAGTGCATATTTCATAATGTAACCCATACAGCTTGTTACCTTACATGCACACCCAACTTACCCAACTTAAAGTTACACAATCATCAAGCACAGAACTGACCTCCAGGATCGCCAAATATATACCAGCTATTCATTAGGCATGATGAAACTCTGCACCATTCAGAGCCAAAGCCAATGCAGTGTTGTTCTGTCATGCTGCATCACTGAGCAGCTTTCCCACAGGTCCTTGTGAAAAGTCTGTGTTGGCTGACATGCTGTCAACTTCAGAAATGCATCAGGGGGGAAACTGGTCATGTCGCCCTCATTACCAGCTATCAGTGATCCCAGCCAGTGTTCTTGATATCTGCTTTGTCACTGTCAGTCCATGCCAGTGTAGACTGTGGTGGTTTCCTCTTGCAGAGGCTGGTTTACTGATGTTCAAAAGCAGGACACCTTTACTACCGCACAAGTCTAGACTGACTAGGACAATGGACATTAAAGGCTGGCATTTTGCGAAGGTCAGAAATATTCTCTCTGTGTTGCCGTTTAAACATACATTCTTTCCAAATAGGTTCTTTTTCCCAATATGACATTTCTGGCAACAAAAAAGTCAGTTCACGTTGTCTATATTGGTGTTAAAGCATGCAGAAACACTGTGTGCTTTTAAAGCTGATCTTGAAGAGAACGTGGTGTCTCTGCTTAGTCTCTGAACGGCCTTCTGTAAAAAACGTATTTCACAAATACACTGCAGTACATTGGGACGTCTTGCTTCCCTGCACTGTTGACTTGTATTGATTAACTAAAAGGATGTTTTTGGCAAGCGAATATTCTTTAATAAGAATAAGAATTAAGAATTAAGTTTTGGGGATTTTATTTCTTCAAATCTGATTATTTTATATGAGCTGCAACATATTACTGCTCAGAAAATTAACTGCAGCATGTGAACATGGCAATACTGTCACAAAGTGAAGATGTAACATTCTTATTTGTATTAATTTTTCCCACATTAACCAACCTCCATACATGTCCTTACTGCACGCTGTGCGGAGCACACGCTGTCCTCCTGTCAGGTGGGAGATTTTGGTGGCGACCTGCTGTAACAGTGTGGGAGTGGACGGAGCCGCGGCGAGCACCGGTAACAAGTCCACGCCCCTCCCTGAGGGTCGGAAGCACCGCTGTGAGGCTAGCAGGGACCGAGAATAACACACAGAGGGGTGAAGAATGAAACAAAATGGCAACAAGAAAAGTGTGCTGCTGTGCATCGCGACATCCAGGCTGGGCTTGCCCTATTTAACGGGGTCCAGCCTGGGAAAAAGAAGAACCGCTAGCACAGCGGCGACCAGACTGGACGTTAACGGGGTCCCCTCTGAAAGAGCAGGGTGTGTAAGACCAAAAACAAAATAAAAAAACGAGGTGTGTGAAGAATATCTGCCTGCCCCAGTGAAAATATGTGAGGGGAAAGGCGAAAAGAAAAATAACGCCTTACGCAGGTACAATTCTCTCCGGGACTGCTTGTGAAAAGATGCTCCCCTTCCGGGGGTGGCCCTGCTCGTCCCCTGGGGTGGGGTGGGGTGTCCAGTGTGCCTTTATAGAGCCCTTACCGCTGCAGCTCATCCTCTACCAGCCAGGACTGCTGGGACGACAACGGCTCCGCCCCCACGCTGGACACGCCCCCGCGGGATGCCACCCTGACCAGATACCGACATCGCTGGTGAATGGACTAGAGAAGGCAAAGAGGAAGCCGAAACAGCTCACCCAGGGCCCTCATTTAACCCGCTTTGCTAGGTCAGGAGGGGGGAGGGTGGTGTGGTAAAGGCAGCAAAGAGCGATGGGACCCTCGCAACAGCAAACCACTGGGAAATGCGGGCGAACGAGAGGAAAAAGCCAGCGTAAGTCTTCAGCCAGACATCGTCCATCGTCGAGTGGCGTGCCGAGGGAGTGGTCCCAGGACGCTGGGTTCTGCTGAGGGACACCTTTTAACAGTTCATTTCCTGATTTTCATGATTTCCATGAAGTGACATCTGAGCTGAAGTACTGCAAGTCTGTGATGAGTATCCAGAGTTCAGGCTATGCTTGCAAGTTCATAGTGCACACTCGTGTTTTAACACTAACCATTGCATTTATCTCAACTGGTTTCCTCCACATATTTCTGTAACTGGTTTCATGCAAAGAATATGTCAATTATGTTATTTACACCCTCTAGATTGTGCCGGGAAGCATTAAAAAGAAAATCAAAATGCCAGGACGTATAATTTAAATATTGTGTAAATTATTGTCAGCATGTTGTAGGAAAAATATTGCTGTTGCTCTGGAATCAGTCAGGGGAAGAGTCAGCAGATACCTACCAGGGCTTAAGGGAGCATCCTACACACAAACGGAACTTTTTTAGTCTTGAACAGAGAAGGCTATGTTACAACTACAACCTAACACAAGTATTCAAAATCCTCAAAACCACTGACTAAGTCAATCCAAGGGATTCCTTCAGAATAAGCAGCGAAACATCAGAGTGTTACAGTACCAGCATCCCGCCACCAGAGGGCACCTTAACTGCTGGTGCCTACCTCATCTACTCAGGCGAAGTGCAGATCAACCAGACTTCGTTCACCAATCCTTGTCCTCTTACATCACCACTCCTCCCCTCCCCAGCCTACGTAAACCCTGCTCTCTGTTCCAACTTTGCTCAGTATTGGGTTTTACCTTGTGAGCTGCACATCTTTCTCTCTGTGGTATTCTCCCTGGGACTCCTTCTTGGTTTTTGGCTTGACTTTTTGATCTCGATTTCTGGATTTTTTCTTGGGTATCTTATGCTTTGTCTCCCTTTTGTCTTTTTGACCTTTTGCTGGTCTTTAGACCTCGACCTCGGATTCCACTGTTTATACTGTTAACGGGTCACTCGTGATCTCGTCACCCGCATAGGGTCCACCTCTTCGCAACTAGCAGGTCACCAGCGTAACACAGAGGACACATGTGGAAACTATGAGGAAGTGCATTTGAATCTTTTCCTAACCATCAAATGCTTCAGTGAAATTTTCCTCACAGGGTGCACTTGACCCTTCATAGACACTATCATATGAAGCTTGTCCACAGTCCCCTCTGTGTGTATGCCTTGTCCAGGAGTCATTGTTGACGGCTTTATACGTGTTTCTGGAAATGTCCAGATGTGGTTAGGTTTTAGAAACAGACGGCTTCTCCTTTGCTTACTAATCTAAACAAGGACATTCCTTATTCCTCACCACAGCTAATAGGATGATAGCTCAGTGGTGGCACACTTTCTGCTATAACAGTCTTGAATCCGGCATTTCGAGATCGTTTATATGGAACTTTCTCCTGCTCAGGTCCATGTTGTCCAGGGTGACGGCAGACAGATCCTTATGGCACTGCGCTCCGATCACAGCTGTGTCTAGGTGTTCCAGGAGGAGATACCACTGATGAACAGGACACAGTGTACACACTTCTGATACGCCACTTTGTTTTGTTCTTATTTTGTTTTGGCTTTAAAATAACATTTTGAAACCACGGCCCACACCAAATGTCTGGAAGGAAATGCCACAGAGATGTAGACCACACAACAGTGAACTACAGTACATCTGTAAAGGCTATGAATGGAATGTGCTGGTTATGTAAGCTCTCTGTTGAAAATACAGTACGTCTTCAAAATAAGCCTGTTGCCTACAGGTATGTGCTTTTCTGTATAAAATGCAGTTAAAGTGGATATTTAGGCAAGCTATTTTGAACTGATTTTAAATAAGCAAATATTTATAGTAAATATAGTCAACTGCTGTGCTGCATTATAATTGAGCATCCTTGTATTTATACAGTGCATTGAAAACGTATTCACTCCTTTGCAACGATGTCCCATTCTGCTGAATTCCAAATGCTGTATACACATTCTGCGAAAACACTGAATATTTTTAATCAAAAACTTAAATGGCCAAACTGAACACTTCTGTGGGTGAAAGTTAAATGTCAGCAAAAAACTGCAAAGAAAAACCAAGACACAAAATATGTTGATTTCATACAGTAAGTATTCACTCTCCTGAGTCAACACTTGCCTTCTGCCAAAGCCCTTTTGGCAGCAAAAACAGCAGAGTCTTTTTGGAGATGTCTCCGCCAACATTGCAAAACCTCTTCACATTAGCATCCTGGTGTTTGCCCTGAAGTTCATTAGCAGCATGTAGGAGGACTGAAAAAGTGGGTGGGGCCAATGAAACCAACTGTACAAGCTTGATCTGATGATGTAGTTAAATTGACAGACAGAGAACATCATCAAGAACCAACACAGGTATTAAAATGTGTAATAAATAATACCCATTTCCCTTATCCTTGTTCAGTCAATAACCTTTACTGCTGCATAAGTAAAAAAAAGCCACTTTATACTAAAAATCAAATATCTCTACATAATTATTTTAAATATTAGGTCACGATGATGAATACTTAAGATTTTGGCGAGCACAGTAGGGATTATTTATGCTTTCCCTGTTGGATGACCGCCCTAGGGAAAATCTGTCATACTGTTCAGAAATTGAATTGTGGCGACACCTTTTAATACCCAGTATTCTTGTACACTTTGAAACCTTGCCCCTGGCAATTTTTAACATTGTGTTAAATGCTGCTGAGAAAGCAGGTGATGCAAAAAGAAATAAGTATTTTAATAAAATAGTACACGACAAACCTCCTGAACCTGAACACCAACATGAAGTGTGCCTCTGGGCAGGATTAAATTAGTTCTCAGCACATGCTGAAAGCCAAAAGGAGGTTTTACTCCTGTTTTTGTTTTTCAGTGTTGATGACAGCTAATTGTTCAACCATTCTGAATCTTTCTAACCCAAAACAACCGGGTCGATTTGCTGTGACTGGTCACAGTTTTGTTCGAGTCTTAGCTAGTGCCACCTTAAGCTGGTCTTCTTATTCGCACATGTTACTCGTAGACAGATTTTACCTGGTAACAATGCTTCTTCCAGTCATAACTAGAAACCTGTCCATCCTGGTAAGGTTCACATCAAGCTGGAGTGTATCCTGGAAGCTTAGTTCAGAAGCTTGAGATAGGATGCCATTTCATAGCAGGGCAATAAGGAAAGGGACGATTTCAAACTGCCAAATTTCCCTCTGCATCGCATTGCGTATGATTATGAGCATTGAGACCTTGTCAGGTTGAAAATTAGGACCACAGATTTTCTAATGAGGCTAAAACGGTCTGGCATCCCAATACCCAACACACCATCTGTTATTCAAGAGGATATCACAAAGACCTGTGCAAACATGTTACTTGTGAAGGATATTATCAGAGCAGGAAATTATTTTAGCTGTGCAAAGAACGTTCCATCCAGATATTTAAGAATGTCTGATGCACTAACAACTTCCTGCACAAAATGTTAGCTTATGTCATCCACACTGTGTGCTTTCCATTCTTGGATATAAAATGCTTCTTGCTTTTGTACAAACAAGACCAACAGCGGGATTTAATGAAATCAAAGCATCCAACTTTAACAACCCCATTCCCTTTTCCACCTGCCTCCCATAATTAACCTTTCCATGGAACAGTATTTTGACAAGGCAACAAAACCACAGACACACTAAGACCACTAAGAAACTGGAGTTGAGATCTGTGGGTTAGAACACATACAGTATAGCAATCAACATAATTAAAATAATCCACATGTGGGAAAGTAGATTTGCAAAAAAAAGGACCGTAGAAAAATAAAGAGGAGAGAGTGTAATGGAAAAACATTCAACAGTGTATGAATCACGATTGCTTTACTTTTGCTGTCTTTAGTATGATATTGACAATATTATACAAGGTCTTTCCTATAACATTAGGTCTTTCCTATTGACTCTAAAGTATATCTAAAGTTCAAATAATGGTAAGTCTGTTCCCTGTTTAAGGACATGATTATTAATGTGTTCATTATTAATATGTCATTATAGTTTATACAGCACTGTACACCCAGGGGATGTTATACAAATGTAACCTTCATCCTTGTTATTGGAGCTGTTTGGCCAAACTCAGGTTCTTGTAATCAAGGAGAGAAATGTTGTCTGAGCAGAGCAATGAGACAGGATACATGTTTAAGCAGTTATTGACTGTACTTAAGACACTAAAATCTAAGGACAATAGCATTAACAACACAGTGGCTGTGCATGTTTACACTGTTTAAGATTTATTGAAAAGACGTTTTAGATCATATGAAAAGATGCAGATACAGTGGTCAGTGCACAAGAGAGGAGGCAGTGACGAGATATAAGTAAAAGTTGAAAGACGTCTTAACTAACCAATTCCTTAATGAGTTAACATTTTTAATCAATTACAGTAGCTCTGCACAAAACAAAATGGGAAAAGCAGAATTCCCAAAACAGTGACTAAGTGAATAAAATAAAATGGTGAAAATAATACATATAAATATATAATTTGCTTGGTGCCACTTAGGTTCAGTGACTTCAGTTGGACTGGGCTGTGTATTGTCTGGAAAACAAGCAATGCGAATTTTCCTTTAATCAATCTAAAGTGAACAACATGTTCTCAGGAGAAATCAAATGACAGCGACAAGGAGCTGGAGGCTTAACTGTGAAATCAAGTGACTGGTTTGAAAGAGATTAATACCTCCTTTCAAGTAAGCAGTCGCATTATTGTAATATTGAATTAAATGTTCTGTTTATGACTGTGTTCACTTTTGTGAGGGGTGAGAATATTCAGTTGTGTACCTTTCAAATGTTGCTTGCAAGGCACCGAGAACAAACAAGTAATCTAAAAAATGGTACATTTAAAAATTCTGGGCTGCTTGTGGCAGAGAATGCACCTTTTCTACAGAATAGAGAATTACATCAAGGAAATTGCCTGAGTTAAACAGACACTGGGTTATAGTCACCCACGTGAGTATTTTTGAACAGGTGCTTTCTGTAGACCAATAAACAAACAGTTTGGAAAAACAAACAGTTGGTTTGATATTATGGCACATCACAGAACCAGTTAATTTTCTGAAATGTCATAAAGCATCTACAATAATTATTCAAGCATTGTTATTTTTCTTTTTCATAATCTTTAAATATTACACATTAAGTCCATTTAGGTGTATTTATTATCCTGATTATTTGTAATTTCTTCCAATTCCATAGTGCTTCTCAAACCCAAAGGATCTCAAAGTGCTTTAAGTGTAGGAGTGGATCCACTTCATTCAGTCTTGAAGGGCAACTCTCACCTGCGTGACACACAGTGGCCATTATGCACCAACAGCCCAATCACACAGAGTTTCAGGAAGAGAAGTGAAAAACTGCTTTGACACTTTCGTGAACTTCATGCGGGCCGGAAGTCTTTTATAGTGGAGCAGAATTCAGGCTGGAAACCAGGGTTAACAACTCTTCCAAAAAGTCTACTGGGGCCTTGGTTTAATTTCTCGTCTGACAGTAATCGCCACCTGCCGCGCAGTGTCTCTGGTTACACGGGGCCCCTGGTTTTGAAATTCCAGTCTGGAGATTGGAGTGTCCATCATCACAACTTGCTCTGGACTCCAGCCAGAGAAGAGCAACTGAGAACATTCCTGGGCTCAAAAGAACTGTCCTCCACAGACATTGCAAAAGAACCAAGGATTGTCTTGGACAGAGAAGATGATGAGGGGAGCTGAGTTATGTGTTCAAAGTCCAACCTAATCAAAAGGCGTCATCAAAGTCAATCCTGCAGATTTTTTTAAGCATCAAGAGTGATGCCTGAGCCAGAGGACACTAATGGACACTATGCGGATCTGCATTTAAAATTGAGAATAGGGGGCACTTCTTGATACAAACGTTTGCGGGAGTGTACCCAGCCATGCTGTTGAAGCTAACACTCTGATTTCATTGAAATCATTGGATTTAATTGAAGTCCTTGGATCTGTGAGCTGCTAACTACACATGTGCTACATGGACGAATGGCCTCTCCTCGATCGTGTTCTTACAGTGTCCAACAGCATCCTGATTTTCCACAAAGGCCTAGCTTTACTCAGCTTGCGACATCTGGTGAAGCCTACGAGGCGATAAACACTGCCGCTACACAGGACTGTGTAAAGAGTGAAGTTTGGATGATGCTGTATGGTATCATCTAGTGAGGGCAAACACGGAATAACAAAAGGCAGCTGCTGTAATTATTGTTGAATTTTTTTCTGAGATATAAAAAAGCAGCTCATTGCACAACATTCAGTTTTAGTTCCCATATTGAAATCGTTTAATAATGTTTGACTAATTGTTAAGATACTCTGGCAAACAATAATTAATACACAGAGCCTTAGATTAAAAAAACACCTTCACTTACAAGCCCCTAGGAGGCAATGAAAATACAAGTGCCTGAGTGTTTTAAATTTCATGTTCATAACAACTGGTGGAAAAAAAAGGTGCAAGAGTTTCATGGAATATGATGAATATCTATCAGAGTTTACTTGATAAGATCACTCTAAAGTGAGCTACATAACTTAGATTCTGGTGACCTTTTGAACTTCACATCGCCCCACTACACCACTGTAAATAGTCACAACATTTATTTTATATTCTCCTGGTGTTTATATAGATAGGATGCATGTATCCAAAACTTTATTTAATGTTCACTGATGTATTCATTGTTGACCTCGTTTCTTGCCCAATTAGAATTAGGCACAGTATAGTACTGTGAAAGTAACACAATTAGATCACTGTAACATTGATTTCCTTTCAGAGTATTGACTATCTTATAGGAAATTGGGTTTCTCAACATGAATGTGTGTGTGCAGGAGTGGAAATGATAGCTTTATAGAGTTTTCTAACCACACATAAATTCAAATTCCAATGTTTAGAACATATTTGGTTAATTTGGATGGTGGTGGGATAAAATAAACTGTAGTTTTGGTTGTGTGCTATTGGGAATTTTGTGGGATGTCCTTTTAAATTAAAGGGCTTGTCCCCTCCTCCTCACTGTCATTCTACACATTGATATGTCTTTCATAGCTTGTTTTTCATAGTTTTCATATAATTAACGTGGTCAGTGTGTGAGTACATACAGTAGAGTATGTCTGGCTTCAGAGTCTTTGCTAGATAATTAGTCATAATTAAAAACACAAAACAATCTGTTAGTGTACTCTGTTAGTGCAATCAAGCAATGTCAAGTACACACTAAATTAAAAACCAGAGTAATATCAAACACAATTAGTGATTTACATCAGGGAAAAATGTTGCTGTGTGTCTAATCTTTAAAGAGCAGCTCATTCTGGTGCAAGTTGATTTTTCTGATCACAAACCCATAGTGGGAGTGGGTGGAAATAATCCCAGGGTAGGGAACACACACTGTAACGGGAGCCAGTCCTGACTCCCGTGTAGTTGTGTAGTTCAGGAGCCTGTGCAGACGGTAAAATCCGGGAGTGGCTGGAAAAGGGCTACGGGGAAAACACAGTGAGGAATGGAAGGGATGGCGAACGGGGGGCGGTGCCGACAGTGAATCCAGGTGCAAGGGAGGAGCGCTGGTGTAGCGGAGCTCGTTGGGGCACGGTGACGTCATCGTCCTCCCTGCGCGTAGCGGGGACCTCAGCCGCCTGGGCTGGGGGAGGTCTCCTTTAGCTCACTCGGCTGGTTCCCTGTTGCGTTACGCCGGAGACCCGGGTTCGCGCCCAGGTGTTGCGGTATGAATCAGCGGGGTGGAGCGGCGAGGGCCCAAGCTTCACGCGGAACCGCCACGGTCACACAGGGAAACAAGTCCAGTGTAGGAAATCCCGGGCGCGGTCCAAAAATTCAAAACCAGGAGGACCATCCAAGACAAGGCGATTAAAAACAGGAACGGGGACAAGGAACTAGGAAATGGAAAACGGAGTGACGAGGCCAGGCGCTCCAGGCCCCGGACTCAGCAGGTCAGGACGCCGATCGGAAGCCTAAGCTTTTAAGCCGCGGACGTAGGGCGACTTGATGCTTGGCGGGCCACCGGGCGTCTGTCTTCCAATGCAGAGTTCCGAGCTTCCAGAGCACCGGGTTGAAATAATAAACAGAACAAGGGGCAGGTGGATGTGATAATGAAACTAAAATACAAAAGGGACGGAGCGCCGCCTAGAGGAGGGATGACGAATGTGACACACACACACGCACGCACGCACATAGACAAGGCTGGATTCCAGTTAAACCAGCTAGTGTGCTCCCATGCCTCTTCACAGGAAATTAGGAGAAACTAGACTCCCCAGTCTGACATCAGACAGAATATGCAAAAGCTGCAAGATATTTTATAATCCAAACGCTTTTTGAACTTGAACTTGAACTTGAACTTTATTGCCATATGTAACCGATACTGGTACAATGGAATTCTTACTTACAGAAAGTCTCTCGATTGTAAAACAAGTGTAAAAAAAAATATTTTTATTTTATTTATTTCACCTAATAGAAATACTCCAGGATTTCATTTGGTTTTTTTTTCATTAACAGACGAGTCTTAGTATGGATAGGAAATAAAAGATACACTTTAACACAAATGGTTGTATCTAAAGCATGTACAGTATGGCCTTCCATGCCAAGAAAAAATGGAAAAACTGCCTGATTCCACAAATTTCAACAGTGTTAACTCCTAGATGGAAAAAACAGTGTTAACTCCTAGACAGTAAAAAAGCTGTGGTCATCTAATAAGTAATAAAGCTTTTTAGCTCATTTAAATTGAGGTCTTCTGACATAATAAATGCATTCACTCCAC